>NC_137454.1:367266459-367866459 GCF_964235325.1 Thermobia domestica
AAGATAGAGCGTCTCGGAGAGAACGACAGCTGGTCGACACTAGAGTTCTTCCGTCACGTACAGTGTACGTTTCGTCTCGCTTCCGACCGGACACAAAAGCAACTTTTCCATTCTTCATTCCTTTTCTGCGAAAGGCTTTCTTCCCGTATTACGTCCCGTCCCTGTCGACTCTTCTGCCTTTTTATCTTCTTTCTTTTCGTCTCTTCTTCCAAACAAGATCCCAACATGAAAAGAAGTTGGTCTTATTCAAAGACTGCAATGAAAGTAGTTGAGGCTGGCCAATCTGCTCTGATAGACATAATTGCTGGAACCATTTTTTTATTCCTGGATTGCCTGATGCGAAGACCTTGCGACGGCCTTTTCTCGTTTCAAAGCTGAAAGACTATTTGTGTATACAGTAGAACGTAATCTTCTTAAGCTGGTTAAACGATGCATATGAAGCCACTATGCGGAAAATGAAGCACCGAGGATAGTAATAAGCACTGTGAAACATGTCAAAGATGTTCCATTATTCAAAACAAAGTTTGCTACTTAGTTTCAATGTCTCTCACCAAAACACTCATCAGCCTCATACTATATTTACCCGTCAACCTCATGACTAAAAATGAATCTAAGCGAGATTTTCCTTATATTAAGTCTTCATCCCGGCGAAATTAAAATACCGCTAATTTTACAGTAATTATGTGATATCTTCAAATAGATAAAAGATAATCGAAATGTGGAACAAGAGCGCCCTAGACAATATTATTTTACATGAGAAATCGTTATCACGACTCACTTATCTGCTTTCGATTTCGAGCCATTTCGAAAATCGGCATTTATTTTCGCGTTTCTAAACAGCTGAAAACGAAAAGCCACTAGGTGACTTGTGATAACGGTACCTCACGCAAGATAATATTGTCTAGGGCGCTTTTGTTCCATATTTCAATATTTTTTTTATCTATTTGAAGATATCACATAATTACAGTAAAATTAGCGGTATTTTAATTTCGCCGAGATGAAGACTCTTAACGCTCTGTTGTAACCAGAAAGTTGTTCCAGGGGGGAGGGGCATTTTTTTTAGAAGCATTGTGTTTTTTAGATACTACGCAAAGCAGAGATTTCTTTCACAATGTGGAAAGTATTAATAACTCACCAAATATATAAACACATTACATACGTGCATCATTATTATTATTATTATTATTATTATTATTATTATTATTATTATTATTATTATTATTATTATTATTATTATTATTATTATTATTATTATTATTATTATATTTCCACTGTTATATTTTTGGAACGTAAGTATTGACAGTGCGTAATTTATACTTACGGTTTGTAGGAATTGTATGAATAAGCTATTCATAAGGGGAGGGGGAACTACTATGGAAGCCCATTAGGTCTGCCTTATATGGCTTCGGTGCTGCAAAACGAATGCTAGCTCCAACAAACAACAACAACAAAAAATCCAGATAGTGATCTGCATTCAGGGGCGTGGAACAAAGATTTTTCTAAGAGCAGTCATTACTAGGAGGCAGGCATTCACAATCTTTCAAATAGACTATTATTCAAGCAAGGGAATGTAGGCTACGGTGGCTCAGTGGTAGAGCGTTCACCTCTGGTGCTAGGGGTCCCGGGATCGATCCCAGCCCCCGCCAAGTGAACTTTGTGGTGGAGAAACACCGTGTGCGTGGGTTTTGTCGGAGTTCTCCCGTTTCCTCCTACTTTCTTCATTCCACCATTTCATTCATTATTATTCATCATCACCGTCTTCTTTAGCCTAACCGGCATAACCGTGGGGCGTAAAACTTAAAGATTTCATTTCATTTCATTTTCAAGCAAGGGAATGATGATGAAATAAGTGGTGGAATGAGAATATAGGAGGAAACAAGAGTACGCTGAGAGAACCCATGGACACAATGTTATCCTCGACAAACTTACCTGGCCGGGAATCGAACCAAGGACCCCACGCACCAGAGCTAAGCATTGTACCACTGAGCCACCCTGTCTCCTGGCAGACATTCACATACTAATAGTGATGAATTGCGAGAGTCTTGGTCTTGCATTTTGTGCAAGAGTCTTGCATGCAAGATCAAGACCAAGGCCAGAAATCCCGATGCAAGACCAGGACCAAGATCAAGACTCTTGGGCAAGAGTCTTGCACAAGTACCGGCTCAGTGGTAGAGCATTCACCTCTGGTGCTGGGGTTCCTGGCTCGATCCCAGCTTGCACCATGTGAGCCTTTTTGGTGGATAGAGACCGTGTGCGTAGGTTTTCTCCTGATTTTCTCGTTTCCTTCTACTTTCTTCATTCCACCATTTCATTCATTTCTCATCATCACCGTCTCCCTTAGCCTTGATGCATAATCGTGGGACGTTAAACTACATATTTCATTTCAAAACATAAATGTAGTATTGAAGATCGGCAATTCCGTATACCGTAGGTGCCGACTACATGGTTACGACCGTACCTCCGAGGCTCAAGCACCGGTTGGAAATTTTTAATGTGTGCTCATAAAATTAATACCGAAATACTATTTTCATGATATTGACAAAAACTTAGTGCAAGTTTGATTTCATGGGCGGATGCTTATACGTTGCATGATTGTTTATGAATATAACTTCTAGCCTCCTTAGGTATACTGCACATCAAAGATTGAGTGATATAACATTTTACAATAAATAATACATATTCACAAGTGAGAGTGATTTTGTATAGTTATTTCAAATAACTTAAGAGTTTGATGATGAGTTGTATTTCTAATATAGGTTAAAAGTATTTACATAAATTAAGTTCACACAAAAGACATAGACAGTTGAGTCGCTTTCATTTTTCACTCAAATTATTCTAAAATATTAAGAGTTTGATTATAATCATTATTATTTTAATTTTTTCTTTCTCTTTTTTGGTCAATATTATTAAACATATCATCATTATAACTATTTGGCAGGTCACTTGCTGCAACTGAGAAGCTTCGATGTACGGTGGTCCTCAACTGGTCTCTTTGACTTGACGTAGCAATTTTCTGTTTAATACCTTCCTTCAACTATTCTCCTTCGCCCCTTCCCTCATTTTCCTTCCACCATACACTCTAGCACGTCCCTCATAATACAGTTCCTCCTCAGCCAATGTCCCCACCAATTCCTCTTTCTTCTCTTAATTACATCTAAAATTCTTGTTTTCTCCACTATTTCTAACACCTTCTCATTCTTTTTCCATACAACCCAGCTGATTCTCTCCTTTCTTTCTCTATACCCACATTTCGAAAGCCTCCATTTTTTTCAGCGCATAAAATCCATGTTTCTGCCTCGAGGACTACATATTGGAATCAGTAAAACAAAATCTCAATATTTAATTAGAAGTTTGTCCAATACAAACATTAACTAATCATAGAATCGTAGATGTGAAGAAAAAATCTTACGCCTTTACAGTGTAAAAATTATTTTGCAATTCATGCTATCTATGCCGTCCTGTTTTTCTTTCATGCGTTTCAGGGGTAGCCTCCTCAGTTTGGAAACCAGTAGAATATTGAATCTATTAAACAATTTATTAAAAAATTACAAAACGTTGTGATTTATCTTGTAAGTCATGAAGCGTGGGAACACATTGAAAAAATAAAAGTAATCGCTTATGTTGTACACTGTCATCATACTTACACGAAGGTAAACGATATTACATTTAGAAACATACATTGTGTTTCCGTTACTATTGGCGCATTGTAGAATTTGTTATCTCTTATATCCAAAGTAAAATTTACCAATGAAAAACATAGGTTTCCTAAAAGCAAGACTTGTAAGACTCTTGCAAGCAAGAGCAAGAGCAAGATCAAGACCACCCGGTCTTGGTCTTAGTCGTGCATTTGCTCATCACTACATACACTAAAAGCAAACCAAACAAATATGGATACTAATATGAATATTTTATTTGTTTCAGAATAATAAAGCAATATTAGCTCACTTCACAAACATATATATATAGTGGCGGATACAAGGGGGCTATAGGGGATATAACCCCCCTTGACACTCAGGTGTATATATATAAGGTCGGATTCAAGGGGGCTATAGGGGGTATAGCCCCCTCCCTTGAAGTTCAGATATACACTGGATAAGATGGGTTTCAATCCTGCTTTACACCGGATAAAACGGCAAACTATGGTTTAGCCCCTCCCTTGATCATATCCAGGATCCGCCACTGTGTACTCATATATATATATATATATATATATATATATATATATATATATATATATATATATATATATATATATATATATATATATATATAGTGGCGGATCCAGGATATGATCAAAGGAGGGGCTAAACCATAGTTTGCCGTTTTATCCGGTGTAAAGCAGGATTGAAACCCATTTTATCCAGTGTCTACCTGAGCGTCAAAGGGGGCTTCCCTCTTGGATCCGCACCTGGGCCTACATATATAGTATTATTAGCTGTTTGTGAAGTTAGAATCACGAAAAAAATTAAATATTTAAGTTTCACGTCCCACGGTTATCCGGTTAGGCTAAAGGAGACGGTGAGAATGAGAAATGAGTGAAATGGTGGAATGAAGAAAGTGGGAGGGAACTGGAGAGGCCCAAGAAAACCCACGAGTATGGTGTTTGTCCACCACAAAGTCTACACGGCGCGAGCTGGGATCGAACCAATGATCCCAAGCACCATAGGTGAACACTCTACCACTGAGCCACCGAGCCTCCAAGAATCACGACTTTACGATATGTGCTGTGCAGCCATTGTGAAGTCATAGAAATCCATTTGTTTGAATTTACGGTTAGATGAGCATAAATAGGGTCTAAATAAAACTGGTAAGAAAAGTACGAATTGTTTAAATTCATATGAAATTGATATAGCCCCATGTACAATATTAAGTTTGAGTTGTTTTAAACATTTCATCGTATTGATGCTTGATATTTTTATAAAAATATGACACTATTGTTGTAGGCCTGGAAGATATGCAACCCATCTCACAGTGAGTAAGTTTCGGTTGCATTCCTGAAAGGGATAATTTTAAAAATCTGCAGAATAATAATCTTACTTCTTTGTATGTGTGTATGTGTGTCTAGCATAGCGTAACTCTTGAACACGTGGAACAATTTCAACCAAACTTAGTACACATGCAACTTATAATCTTAGTAAGTACTGTGGGGGTATGATTCAGTTAGCATCCTTAGGGATGGGGTTGAAAGAAGGAGACATGTAAAGATAATCGAAAACGACTGATTAGTTCGAATTCATAGTTTTTTGGAGTCGCTGACATAAATAGTGACACTTCCGATGCTGTTTAAGTCGACCTTCAGCCCTTATCATATGGGGTGAGACAAAGTGAAAAATTTGACCAAAAATTTGTTTTGAATCCATAGTTTTCGGAGTCGCTAAGCTGATTGATGATACTCGGAAGATTTTATAACCTCAAGTTCAGTAGCCTTCATTATGGGATATGAAAACTGAGTGCTTGAGTCGTTGAAAAATTGCTGAACGGTTTCGAAGAAAAATTGGAATATAGTTAATACTACTTAAATCTGGGTTCATGCCACTTTGATTAAATGGCGTATCCTAAGTGGGTAGGGGATTCAATGATTTACCCCAAAAGTAGATTATTTTACGGATTTTGATCATTATATTTTCATTGAAATGCGTGTCCTAAGGGGGAGAAGGAGTTCAAATGCTCTCCGTAAAACCTATTCTCCCTGTGCGAAGGACAGACATTTCAGCCGGTAAGTAAATAAATAAACATCCACTACGAATCTTACGAATTCATTTCATACGCTATAAAAAAAATTCTTTCCACTTCATGAAAAAAACTTAACATGCTCGATAAAAGCATGTCCTGTTTCTCTATTCTTCTCTACACTCACATTTCGAATGCATCTCATCTTCCTCGTAATCATCACTTCCTACTCAGCATAGCACAATACCTACAAGTCTTTCTGGAAATTCTTAGAGAGCTGGCTCATGGTAATATGGTTAATATACGCTTTCGTCACAAAAGAAATGTTTTCGATTCTTAGTGGGAGATCAAGTTCTTCATGTAATCTTGCCGCTGAAAATTCAAAATAAATTTGAAAACTACCATTTTTTTCCTTGCCAGGACCAGTGTATAATTTTACTTTCTTGGAAGCGATATAGTGTGGTGGGAAACAGTCTATACTGTAAGTGTTGGTGGTCTGTGTACCCGCCAATTGTACTGGGTTGACTACTCGGTCGTGGTTCCGTTCTTCATAACCGTGGTGCTGCATACGAACGCAAAAAAAAAAAAAAATCAACTCAACCTAATCGCGTATGATACCGTTGTTATTACCGTTTATGGTTGCTTAAAAAGAATGCCTTATCTATATGCAACCCGCTGTACCCCTATGTTAGACGGACTTACATAACAGCAGAGGATACATGCCCGGGGAATGAAATGGTTGTAGAGAAATCTTCTCTTTTAATCTACATTCTGAATTAAGACCCAGGAAAGACGTTTGCTTACAGATTGTAAATAATAAGTGAGGAATATGGAAAATATTTCTTTTTAAACATCAAGAAAATAAATTAAAAAGAAAGAGGATCACTCATCAAAGAAAAGTGGAAAGAGGAATCAAGAATGAAGTTTAGAAGAAAGATAGTTCAAATAGTTCAGAAGAAGAAAGATTATTAGATGTGATAAAAGCAGAAGGACGTTTGTGAAAACATTAATTAGTACCCCACCATCAATTTTTTTCCTTTCTGTTTTCTTTTAGGAAAGAACTGCGTAAAGGCTTGAGAAACGCCAAGGGAATGCTTTCCTTTTCTCTTCTGTAGCGTCTATCAGTAGACGTCGGACCACGTATTTCTTCTGAGCCAAAGCGTCCGAAGATACGTATACATGCAGCGTTAGTGAAACAACGAGCCCCGCTTTGGTTGGACAGAGATAGAATGAGCGAATCTTGCTAGCATTTGAATGAGACGCATCGCAGGTTATACACTCTCTGTCATAGTTGCCAACCTTACACAGGAGGTTATCCAGCGAGGCGCCATTATCTCTGAGAAATTTAACGTATTACGTACATACTGGACTTTATGCTTCTTTTAAACAGGTTGACGGATTTTGACCAAATTTTACATGACAGTCAACCATTGGTTATTGTTGACATTTATCACCCTTTTCCAGTAATTCCATACTTGTATCTACAATACTACTTCTACTACTACTACTACTACTACTATGTTGAACTCCCTCGTGGCTAAGCGATTAGTGTAAACGTCTTTTGGCGTGGGAAACCCAGGTTCAATTCCCGACGCGAGCTCATCTGGTTTGAATCTCACGTTAAGCTGAAGCTCCACGTCTCATATAGCTTCGCTGCTGAAGGGGATGCTAAAATTACATCTAATCTAATCTAATCAACTACTACTACTACTACTACCGCTATTACTACTGCTACTACTACTAATACTACTACTACTACTACTACCGGTACTACTACTACTACTACTGCTAGTAGTAGTAGTAGTAGTAGTAATAATAATAATAATAATAATAATAATAATAATAATAATAATAATAATAATAATAATAATAATAATAATAATAATAATAATGTGAGGTAAGTGGACCATGAATATAGATTTGATTGATTGAATGATTTTGAGTTTAACATCCCATTCAGCAGCAAGGCTATATGAGACGTGGACCTACTGATTAACGTGCAACCGGGAATCGAACCCGAGTCTACCACACCGCCATGAACATAAAAAGTGATATTTTGTACAAAAGGAGTCTTTGCAGACCAGGTGAGTTTTTTGAGGATTGTATTAAGAACATGCTTCTTTCATTCAAGATTTTTTCCCGGGATTTCCCGCAATTAATGGTTCCTAAGAGACGAGGAATAATGTTTTCCCGTCTCAATTCGTAAATTTTGTAGTAGTCTCTCTCGTTTTGATTCTCAAAAAGAGCTTCATGTCTCGTCTCGCTTCATAAATTTATGTACGAAACTTATCCCGTGATTTTGTTTCCTTAATTCCATCTAGAACTTAAAAGAATTCTTTCGCGTAACAAGAGGTACACGGAAAATGTGATATAACAACATTGAAACCATATTTATTACTGGAATGTATTATGTAATGACATGTGTATCTTTAAAGCCTGATAAACACTTTTCATTGTGTGCGTACAATCATTGTATCAATTTATAGTTTTTACACTACGAATCATCCAACACTAAAACAGTGCTGGAGATCTGTTGTGTAGTTAAGAATGCATGGACTCCACTGTGAAAATGTTAGAAAGGTACCCCTGTCTTCTCATATTCAAGAGGACACTAAAATATATACACCATTATTTTGACTTTGTATGTTAGATCTAGTTAATCACTACATGCTTGCGTTATACTAAAATACACATTATTATTATTATTATTATTATTATTATTATTATTATTATTATTATTATTATTATTATTATTATTATTATTATTATTATTTTATTATTATTATTATTATTATTATTATTATTATTATTATTATTATTATTATTATTCGCAGCTACGTGATTTTTATTATTGTTAGCAAGCAAAAAGTAAAATTTAATTCACTGTCAGCTGAAAATTTTTGAACATTGCCAAGTAATTTCTCTTTATTGTTCCAATCTGTACAGAGTGTTCACAGTAAGTTAAATGAGTTTTAAGCACTAACCCAGAAATACACACACACACACACACACACACACACACATATATATATATATATATATATATATATATATATATATATATATATATATTAGGAAGAATATTCTCTCACTTTGCCTAGGCGGTGCACTTAACGGTTTTCGTTTTTGTTTTGTAATCAGCACACCCCAGGTTCGAATCCTGCTGTGGGCAATCTTGATTGAAAATTTCAAAGAGATTTTTCTAAAGCAGCGCCACATCAAAGACAATAAATATATTAGAGTTTAACACCGCTCTTAATGCTAAAGCCATATGACATAGGACTTGCTTTTCAAAGGAGAACCATCATCCAGGTTTTTATCCAATGGTCCCGTCGGGGATTGAACCTGGGTTCAAGTGCATAAAAATAACGAGGGTAGCCTGCGAGATAAGATTTGAAACTGTATCGTCTCGGAAAGATGTCATGAAAGTTGTGTCTTGTCTCGAAAAATTTTCATGAAAGTAATGTATCTAGGAATGGGCACGAGTCGAGTAAAAGGTAATGTTCTAGAGACGAGTCACTGTTTTTGAAGTCGAGTTTCGAGTTGAGTCGAGTTTGATAAATGGCTCGCTCGTTCAGCTCGTTTTAATCCTTCTGAAATCATGACCTGATTAGACTGGAAAGCGAAAGTCATGAGAAATGTAAGCAGTGTAACGAATAATGTGGAATACTTTTACTGTTGCTCACAAGAAAGGACACTGCTCGCATCTCATCTCGTCTCTATAACGAACTTAGTTCGGCTCAGCTCAACTGAGCCAATAGCTCGAGCGGCTTGCTTGGCGTGAGTAATCGGCTCGAACTGTCTCGGTTGGGATAAGCCATCCGCTTGGTTCGGCTCAACTAAGCCAACGGCTCGAGCCGGCTCAGTTAGGTGAGCTGTTGACTCAGCTCACTTCTCGGTTCGGCTAGTTAGTCAATGATCTGTGAGTCGAGCTGCTCCAACCGTTGACAACCCTAAACCCGGACCGAATAGTTTTGAACATGTTTGGCAGGCAACCTATAACTTTCAACAAGTTTTGACTCGAGCCCGAATACTTCCCCTTCCGAAACTCAATCCCAGAATCTCATGAACTATGTCCTTGGCTTCTACACTTCACGAGTACCAAGGTCGGCAGTCAACAACTAGTTTTTAGTATTCAGATACAAATTACCTATCTTTCATATTTTTACACGCTGTTGTTATAGGGATCTATAATAATAATAATAATAATAATAATAATAATAATAATAATAATAATAATAATAATAATAATAATAAATGGTGTTTTGGGGTCGAGCTCAAAGATATCTGTTTCAAGTCGAGTTGAGTTTCAAGCAAAACTCGCTCGTGGCCATCCCTAAGTGCATCGTCTCGAAAAGATTTCATGAAAGTTTCGTCTCGTCTGGAAAAGGTGTCATAAAAGTTGTATCTCGTCTCGAAAAAGGTTTCATAAAAGTTGTATCTCGTCTCGAAAAAGGTTTCATAAAAGTTGTATCACGTATAGCTCGTCGTGAAAGTTGTTTCTTGTCTCTAAAAGGTTTCATAAAAATTGTCACGTCTCGAAAGGTTTTAGGAAATTGTGTCTTGTTTCGAAAAGGTATCGTGAAGGTTGTGTCTAGTCTCGGAAAGGTTTCATAAAAGTTGTGTCTCATATTGGAAAATCTGAGAGCCATATGTCTTGTCTCATTTCATGGCCGACTCTAGCCTTGTCGCTGGTCGAGTAGCTAGTGCCTCCGAATTTTGTGCATGTGTTCTCGGGTTCGATTCCCCGGTGGTGGAGTATTAAAATTTTAGTAGTTGTTCGGATTCCACAGATCCGGTGCTGAAATAAAACGGTAAAATTTTAACAAAATACAACAATCAGTTTCGGTGGAATATTAGTTAATTGACATTTGAAAATAAATATATTTTAATTAAATATATACTATAATTAGTAAATTTAATAAAAAGAAAAGAAATTTTCAGTTTTACGTTCCAGGATTATATCCTGTAGGCTAAATGAAGCGAAAGAGTAATGAGAATGAATGATTATGAAATAATTGGTAGAAAGAGGATGTGGGAGGAAACAAGAGAACTCCGAGGAAATCCACGAACACGATGTTGTCGACCACGAGAATCGAACCAGAGATCCTCCCATCATAATTAAAAACTCTACCATTGAGCCACACTGCTCCAATTAATAATTGTAATCTATCTCTTTATTTCAGGGAGGGCCACAGTAGCTCAATGGTAGGATGCTTAGCTCTGGTTTGTGGGGTCCCGGTTCGATCCTCTACTAAGTACGTTTGTGGTTGAGAACATTGTGTTCGTGGATTTTCTCGGGATTCGCCCGTTTCCTCCCACAATTTCATTCCATCAATTCTTCCATTATTATTCATTTGCCTTAATCATTCGTGTCCATTAGCCTAATGGACGTAAAACTGAAAGATTTATTTATTCGAGATTTTTAATTTATAATTTTCTGTACATACACCATCCTGTGACATAGCTGGTCGCCCTCCTCTCGTTTGACTGCTTTAGTGGCCTTGCCTAATAGATAAATAGACTAGTTTTAGTATCTAGTTTTCGGCAGAGCTCTAGAAACAACATAAAAATATAGTTTTCTATGAAAAAATAGCAGCCTTTTGTAATCGATTCTCTCTTTTTGAATATAAAAAATACGTTTAAGTATTCAGATTATTTCTTTATGGCTATATGTTAACGTATTCTGTTCCTGAAGAAAGGAAAATAATAATAATAATAATAATAATAATAATAATAATAATAATAATAATAATAATAATAATAATAATAATAATAATGCAAACATTAAATATTTCAGTTTAACGTCTTACGATTATATTCTTTAGGGTAAGGGAGACGATGATTAAGGCGAGTGAATGATGATAGAAGAATTGGTGGAATGAAAAAGTGAGAAGAAACGAGATTGCCCCGAGAAAACCCACGGACACGATGTTGTCCACCACAAAGTTATTTGGCCGAGGTTCGAACCAGGAACCCCACACACCAGAGAAAGCTGTCTACCACTGAGCTTGGTTCCAAGTCCTACGATCCCACTTTAAATTAGTAGTCCATTTCTCAGTTGCCAAGAAGGTGAGAATGTGCTATGAACAGCCCGACTTAGTACGAAGAGAATTTGAGTTCCAAGAAATGCAAAATTTTGCACGGACTTAGCAACGCTGATTGATTCTCTGCGTGTGGAGTAGATGGATACTTCGGCCTCGCCTCCGTTTCTCTTCGGATCACATCGTTTCGTTTCGTTGCCTCAGAAACATTTCCATTTACTTCGGGTGAGTTCGGCTGCTCTCGTCGTAAGGGTTGCTCGTGCTCCGCCATTCGGTCCGGATCGAGTCACGCGGCTATCGAGGCTCCCTTTTTAGTTTCAGTTGTGTGTTAGCTGCAAGTCAAACGGTAGGAGGTGTCTCGCCTCGTGAGTCGTGTTTTCGTATCCCCCCGTCGCTGCGCACCGCGTGTATAAAATCCCTCTGTCATTCAGTTCCCCGTGTACATCTGTGTGAGTGAATATATATGTGTGTGCCTTTACCTATATATATATATATCTATAAATCTATTTAGTGTTTGTGAGTGTTCTGCAGTGTGTACTTCTAGTGATAGTGGGCGCTGTTGCTTTTGATGCCCGCTGTGCTATATGAGAGAAGACGGGAGATAAATCATGGTAGTGTTTAAAGAGATTCCGACCCTTACACTGGAGGTCCACGAAATATTTTTCCAAATTTAAGTGTTCTTGCGTCTCATCCTCTCATCTTGAATCGTCCAAAAGGAATCAGATATAAAGCCCCACCCGAAGAAATATATAAATGTGTTGTCCAAATTTGTGCGGCGCGGCAAGACAAAAACGAATGTGATACTTAAAGCTCGAATGTGCAGTACTAATGATGCCCCCCTTTTCCAGGACTTTGATATCACGATAGAATGCTATTATTGCTTTTCCATTCCAGTGACTGGTTACTATTGCTGCCGCTGCATTTCGGATGACCGTCGTCGACGCCAAAATAATCATTTTTCTTTTATAAAACGCGGCACAGCGGTGTCGACGAGCTTTCGTCGAACATGGAGGCGCAACTCGAAAGAGTTGCGTCCATGCTTACCGTTATCACCATCCTCATCATCCTGCCTCAGCTCTCTCTGGAAGTGTCCGGTGTTTCTGGAGCGCCAGCTATCCGATATGAGGCTCCAGATGACTGTCAATGGGCAATTCGCGATGAAATCAAAGAGGAGGTGGCTCTGATGTGTAAACTACGAACAGTAAACAGTGAGTTTGACACAACAAATTTCAGTATCATACCTACAGAACATACAACTTCGTTACACATAGAATGTAGTGCAGAGTTACTCTATCAAAGTTCCATAGAAAACCAAAGTTTTTCTCACCTTGCCAAACTAAAAGAACTTGGCCTTGATTTCTGTAAGCTAGGTCGCTGGCCTGCCGGGGCGTTGTACGGTTTGTGGGATCTGCGAAACCTCACGGTTCGGACGTTTAACACGGAATGGCCGGCGATGAGTCTGGAAGTCGCAAGCGAAAGTTTTGTGATGGTTCGACAATTAGAAAGGCTGGATTTTAGTCATAATAATATATGGACGTTGCCTGAAAATATATTTTGTCCACTATCAAACCTTGTGTTGTTGAATGTAAGTTGGAATAGATTGCAAGAAATTGGTGAACTGGGATTCCGTGAAGCAGGAAGCGGTAGTTCAGATCCCGGTAGTACTAGAAATGCTGGTTCCTCGTCTTCGTTTCATTACTGTAATCTTGATGTACAAATATTAGATGCGTCCTGGAATAATTTTGCCGTAATGCCAACGAATGGATTAAGTGGATTACGACGGTTAAAAGAACTTTACCTTCAAAACAACGAAATCGCGATGGTTGCTGATCGCGCTTTAGCTGGTTTGAAATCTCTTGTAATTTTTAATCTGTCCAATAATAAAATTGTCGCCCTGCCGCCCGAATTATTTCAAGACTGTGTTGAGATTAAAGAGATTTATCTTCAGAATAATTCTATTAGTGTTTTGGCTCCTGGTCTTTTCTCAAACCTTCAGCATCTTCTTGCATTAGATTTGTCGCGAAACCAGTTGACAAGTAACTGGATCAATAGCGAAACGTTCTCTGGTCTTATTCGTCTTGTGCTTCTTAATCTGGCTCACAATAAGCTGTCGAAATTGGATCCCTCTATTTTCCGTGATTTGTACACCCTTCAGATTCTTGATCTCCAACATAATCTGTTAGAGTCAATCGTTCCGGATACGTTTTCTCCCATGAACAATCTCCATACCCTTGTGCTTTCTTATAATAAGCTTACCCACTTGGATGCTTATTCTCTTAATGGACTCTATGTTCTAAGTCTTCTGTCTTTGGACAACAATCTTATTACGGATATTCACCAAGAGGCGTTTAGAAACTGCAGTGGTTTGCAAGATTTGAACTTGAATGGAAACAAATTGTCGCAAGTACCAACGGCTTTACACGACATGAGATTGCTTCGAACTGTGGACTTGGGCGAAAATGTTATCAAAAGTTTGGATGAACCTGGATTTCGAGGTATGAATAATTTGTATGGTCTTCGGTTAATTGGTAACAAACTCACCAATTTAACCAAGAAATCTTTTGCAGAACTTCCATCTTTACAAATTCTCAATTTAGCTAGGAACTTAATCGATTACGTTGAACCTGGCACTTTTGATCAAAACCAAAACCTTCAAGCAATTCGATTGGATGAAAATTTTCTAACAGATATTAACATGCTTTTTGTCAATCTTCCTAATCTGTTGTGGTTAAATATTTCGGATAACCGCCTACAAAAATTTGATTATGCATTGCTTCCTCGTAGTTTGGAGTGGCTTGATCTTCATAAGAACTACATTCGTGAGTTAAGAAATCGTTTCCAGAAGGAAGGAGATCTCAGAATACAAACGTTGGATGTTAGCTTCAATAAACTTACAAGTGTAAGTGCATCATCAATTCCTGATAGCGTTGAACTTCTGTTTCTCAATGACAATTTAATCACAAGAGTTGAACCCAACACCTTCCTAAAGAAAATCAACCTTACTCGTGTGGACTTGTATGCTAATCAAATTGTCAACATGGATTTGAATGCTTTACGTTTGTCACCTGTTGACCCTAAAAGACCCCTACCAGAATTTTATATTGGTGGAAACCCATTCCAGTGTGATTGCAAAATGGAATGGCTGCAGAGAATTAACAAATTGGATCACTTACGACAACATCCGAAGGTAATGGACCTTGAAAGCATTTATTGTAAACTTCTGTACAACCGAGATCGAACCTTTATCCCTCTGGTGGAAGCCGAGTCATCACAGTTTTTGTGTACTTACAAAACACATTGCTTTGCACTTTGTCACTGTTGTGATTTCGACGCCTGCGACTGTGAGATGACATGTCCGACAAATTGCACTTGCTACCACGACCAGTCATGGTCCGCCAATATCGTCGAGTGTGCCAATATGGCATACACCCAAATGCCAAGCAGGATTCCGATGGATGCCACGGAGGTTTATTTGGATGGCAACAACTTCGGAGAACTCTCCAGTCATTCTTTTATTGGCCGTAAAAATCTGAAAGTGTTGTTCGTGAATAACTCCAACGTGGGCGTGATCTATAACCATACCTTCAGCGGTCTCAAAAGACTAACTAGCCTTCATTTGGAAAATAACCACTTGAAGGAGTTACGAGGCTTTGAACTGCAGTGTTTGGAAAATTTACGAGAATTATACCTTCATAACAATAAGATCCATTTTATTGACAATAGAACTTTTGCGGAATTGAAGTTGTTGGAGGTTCTTCGTCTAGACGGAAATAGGCTGTCTACATTCCCCGTATGGTATTTTAGTTCCAATTCGTACTTGGTGGAAATTGCCCTAGAAAGAAATTTGTGGTCCTGTGATTGCCGATACTTGCACGAATTTCGCGCTTGGCTTCAAGGGAATTTGGCCAAAGTTGTAGATGCTGACCGAGTCGTTTGTGTATATTCTCAAACAAACACTGTTGGCCCTCCACTTGCAGATTTCAATTCATCCTCATGTTCTGCCTACACTGCAACAACAATTGTTGAGAGCAAAGTCATCAATGACTATCTTCCATTGTTATTAGTGACTCTTAGTGTCTTTGTGTTTGCAGTGGGAACTGTATGCGTAGCATTCTACTACAGAAAAGAGCTTCGTGTGTGGATATATTCAAGGTGCGGGGTTCGAATGTGCTACAAGACAACTTTTGAAGAGGACAAAGATCGTCTTTTTGACGCATATGTGAGCTATAGCGTCAAGGACGAAGCTTTTGTAACCCAAGTGTTGTGTCCGGAGCTCGAACAGGGAGACCCTCAGTATAGGTTGTGTTTGCATTACAGAGACTTCAATGTCAGTACCTACGTGGCTGACACAATTGTAGAAGCCGTGGAATCAAGTCGAAGAACTATTATTGTCCTTTCGAAAAACTTTCTAAATTCTGAATGGTGCAGATTCGAATTTAAGTCGGCTCTACACGAAGTGCTCAAAGACCGCAAGAAAAGACTTATTGTTGTGGTATTGGGAGAGATACCACAAAGGGACTTAGATCCTGATCTAAGACTGTATCTAAAAACTAACACCTGCGTACATTGGAATGACAAATTTTTCTGGCAGAAACTGAAATTTGCAATGCCGGACGCTAAGAACAACCAAAGAGCAGTGAATGTTTATGCAGCGCCGCAGTTCGAACCCAGTCCGTCTGGAAAGCTACATTATCATCATCGGGATCCACCACATTTACCACAGCCCCTGTGGGCATAGTAGGAACATGTTC
Organism: Thermobia domestica; assembly: GCF_964235325.1. Lineage (NCBI taxonomy): Eukaryota > Metazoa > Arthropoda > Insecta > Zygentoma > Lepismatidae > Thermobia > Thermobia domestica. The sequence continues at coordinate 367,282,925 of NC_137454.1, forward strand.
CATCCTTTTCTAATATACAGGTAAGTTTATGTTTTTTTTTTCTTCTAAATCTTATTTGAAATTAATTTTATTGTGGTATTTTGTTCAAAAGATGGTAGCAGAATTGCATTTTATTTATTTGTTAATTTTTTTCCCTCGAGGTGAATTAAAGAATAACTGGTTTCACATTAAACCATAACTTAATAAAATAAACTCTTGACTATAAAGGAAAAGAAATGTAGCAACGAACTAAAACTAAATATATTCTGAAATACATTAAAACATGTTTTAACATGTTATATAAATTGGAATCAATAAGCTTCTTTTGTGTCTAATATTTTTCATTATATAAGATTATAATTTACCATTAGATATCATGGATTGAACTTGCATTGTGAACTTGGTGTCTTTCGTTATTTGGTTAAGCAATTATATAATTCTAAAGTATTTTAAAGTTAGTTTTTAAAAATATTTTATTTATTTTTGTAATAAATAGCAATACGACTCGTACCTTATGCATTTGTTGCACTTTACGTAATTGTACTTCTTTTTACACGAGTACCGGTGCGTAACTATGGTAGGAATGACAAAGAGCGCCATCTCGGCGCACACAAGTATTCAAGAGTGCATACTCAAATAATATTCAATTTTAATATTCACTTATCTTTTTGACTTTTTTTTTTCACATGAATATTTTTTATATCAAGTGTTGGAATATTTAGTGACGTAAAAAGTGAATAATGCAAAAACAATTGCCGTGTACGACAGTCAGGGGCGCATCCAGAAATTTTTATTGGAAGGGGTCCACTACCACAAGCCATTACATCTATGTAGTATTGAATGGGTATTATTCTGTACCCCCAAAAGACAATATAAGTAATTGTAAAATACTTCCATCTATATTCTCAGAAAGACAATGATAGAACTAGATTGAGTACAGAGAGAGTACAGATGAAGTGTACGATCAAATTTTCATGCTACATCAATGATTTCCTTGTTAAACAAGTATAAAAATGAAATGAAATCTTTGTTGAAATCAAGTTTTACGCCGTACGGTTATGTAGGCTAGGCTAAAGGAGACGATGATGATGATGAAAAATGAAGGAAATTTTGGAATGAAGAAAGTGGAAGAAAACGCGAGAACCCTGAGAAAACGTTACGCATATGGTGTTTGTCCACCACAAAATTCACTCAGCGCGAGCTCGGATCGAACCAAGGACCCCATGCACCAGAAGTGAACGCTCTACCACTGAGCCATCGCGGTCCCTTTAAAGAAGTATAGTTTTATTGTGAATGCGCCCCTAACAACAGACAATTCAACTAAGACTGACATTTTTTTTTACTTTTTACAGCTGATGTAATTCTTATTTTATTCAAGAAAATTACGTACAAACGGTTAAATTCTTAGTGACAATTTTGTTTAGGTCATAGCTGAGTACGAACAAAACAATAGATTCTATGTAGACCCTACTGCTTAAGTTTTTTCTTTTTCTTTTCTTTCTTTCTTTTCTTTCTTTCTTTTTTTTTTCTTTTTTTTTTTTTTGCACATGCAGTAGTCTATATAAGTAAATCCATAATCTGTTCCAGTACAGTAAAAAAAAAGTCAGTTATTATTGATAATGAATGAGATATTTTTTAGACCGATAATAATTTGCTTTCCGATTTTTCCTCAAAAACTACGCATAAGAATCTACCGTCATAGCACCTAAGCTTTGTTGAACTTAACGTCATTTATCGACGGATATATATATATATATATGTCTCGTACTATGGATATTTCTTTAGTTAAACAAAAAATTAAAAATATAAAGTAGTAGGCCTATAATGATAATTGTTTGTGACTATAATCATGGTCTATTGTGTGTTATCGTCTTTCTAGCATCGTAATTTAAAAATCTTGATGAAATTATACTCCATACTTTAGTATCAATTTCACCTTGATAGGTGGTGTGTTTCTAATTCATCATCATTTTTTAGGTTTATAAAAAAACTCAGTTTTCTCGGAAACGACTCATGAATTTTTACACTGACACATGTAGTTTTATGATTGATATGCGTATGCAGAATCTTTGTGGACTCTTTTGTTAAACACAAATGTTATGATTGAAGTTTATGATTGAATGCTTTGGACCAAAATTTTAGGTTTATGATTGAATACTTTGGGCCGAAATAGGGATGCGCACGAGACAAGATTTGAGGCTGTCTCGTCTCGAAAATGTGCTGTAAAAGTGATGTCTCGACTCGAAAAATGTATACTTTTTCTATTGGAAGAGCTGTGTCTCGACTCGAAATTTGTCAGGAAAATTCTGTCTCGACTCGTCTCGTGCACATCCCTAGGCCGAAAGTTTACGTTTATGGTTGAATGTGTTGAGCCGAAATTTTACGTTCATGATTGAATGCTTTGGGCCGAAATTTTACGTTTATGATTGAATGCTTTGGGCTCATTGAGATCCTTATACTCTGTATAATATACTTTGAAGCTTTCATAGCGTAGAAAGAATAAAGAATTTGTAGAAATAGTTACATTTAGTAGTGTGGAATGGTGACTCAGATCTTCTTAACGAATGTGTGTTTATAACGAGTCCAATTGCGGCTTTAGCGGGTAGGCCGGGTAAGCACGGGTCTACCCCAAACCTTTGAAAAATATATAAACGCTAAAATATACAATAAGGAGTAAATATATTTTATACTATTTATACTAATAATAGATAATTATTTAACAAATAGCATCAACCACTAATGTAAAAATAATTTTCTAATGTCATTAATCAATCAAATGTATATTTGTATCCATAAGGGAATGAGCGGGCCTATTCAAAATTAAAATTCTAAACCCGCTCCTGTTTGAATCTTAGCCACAAGTAAAGAGTAAACAACGGCATATACTCATAGTGTTGCACATCATCTCGTCTCGGAGACGAGACAGAAGTTGAAGCGAGAAGTACCGGTACTTAAAAAGTTGGAAACGAGACAAAAAAAAAAAAAAATACGAGTCTTGTGGGCAACACTATTTCACCACGGTCTTAGAGCTCCTCCGTGGCTAAGTGGTTAGCGTACGCGCCCTTAGACCCAGGTTCGATTCCCGGCGGGAGCTCATGTGGTTTGGATTCCACGTTAATCAGTAGGTCCACGTCTCACATAGCCTCGCTGCTGAAAGGGACGCTAAACTGAAATTCAATTCACCACGGTCTTAGATCTCGAACACTAATTTAGTGTTACATGCAGTGGGGCTATTCAGCGGGTTCGCACCGGTTCGCTAGTACCGGTTCTTAAAATATTTCTAGTTTGCAGAACCGTTCGTTATACCCAGATATAAGAGTAAATTTTACAAGTTATACCCAGGAACAGTAAATTTTAGTTTAAGTATCTTTGTTTTTAGAAATTCTTACAGTCACAGGATTAAACATATGATCTCTCAGAACAAGGTATAAGCGTTTATTTCTTTATCTCAAGTGCTCAGATATTCCGAATGAGAATTGGGATCATATGTGTGTAGTGATGAGGATGATTTATATTTGAAACACATACATACCATTATCAACAATTGTCAGTCCATTGCTGGATTAAGGTTTTTCCAATATTTTTTTTCATTAACCACCTATCTTGGATAATTCGTTTCCAACATATTCGTAGTGCTACCTAATTTCGTCACACCACCTTCTATTAGGACACTGTAGGCCTCTAAAAATTTGCTTCTGTGAACATTGTATGGTTTCTTTCTTAAAAGAGTTATACGATATCCATCCAACTACTCTCTCTCTCTCTCTGGACAACAATACAGGGAGTAAGTTTCGAGGCAAGAGAAATACCGAGAGCAAAATAAATGTTTGAAAAAGAAAATCGAGTGTAAAATCAAGTCAATTCTTCTGAGGATATCCTTTGTAGTCTAAAGAATAATTGAAATAAAGATCGAAAGAATTGGCAGAAAGAAAAGTGAAATGGGATAATTCAGAGAATAGCAACAAACACGATTATGTTCATCATAAACTTGTATGGTCTACATGTGAGCCAATCAGGATTTCTTTACACTGCCAATAAGCTTCGGTTTTGAGATATCAATCACAAAGCCGTAAAAGTGAATATATATATCCCATTTTACGAAAAACTCTTATATATATATAGGGTGTCTCAAAAATCCCCTGACATATGGTAACTCTGTTATTATCAGGGTTACAACAAAATGTAAGATTAGAAACCTTCTCCAAATATGATGTTTTTAATCTAAAATAAAGTTTTTTTTTTTTTTAAATCGGACGAGCCGTTTGGGCTGTACACTCTTTATGCGCCCAATGTTAAATGAAAATGAAACGTTGCTACTTATCTGGATTCACTACTGTCTTTTATGCTAACGTGACGATGATCAACCCTCATTTCAAACATGCCCCTATTCACCATACTCTTACAAAATGTGTCCACTTTCCGTACCCTCCTTCCTTCTTTCCCTCATCTCCAAGTAAATGGCAACGTTGCATTTTCATTTAACATTGGGTGCATAAACAGCGTACAGACCAAACGGCTCGTCCGATTTAAAAAAAAAAAAAAAATCTTCACTTTAGATTGAAAACATCATATATTTTATTGTATCTGATATTATCAGAGTTAGTTGCCCTATGCCAGGGGACTTTTGAGACACCATGTATATAGAAGCCAGAGTTATATATATATATATATTAATCTCAGTTTTCGAAAAACTTTGTGTTTACTATATCGTTCAATTAGCAGAAGTTACTTTTGCGCAGTCTTAACAATAATATAAATTTACTCCGCGTTTCTGTCGATTTGTCACAGGAAAAATCTTAAGAAGCCAAATTAAATTTTGAATCAATAACATGCAACATATGCATTTCTTGTGTATGTGTAATATTTATTATTATTATACACCTGTAGACAGGGGTAAAAGTGGATCTGAAAAAGGTACGGGATGGACGATGTCACGCCGTCACCCGTGCCTATCTTTGCCCATCGTAATTTTCTAGGAAGTGGAGCACGTCATAGATTTTTTTGGGGGGGGGGGGGAAATGGGGTAATGAGCTCCTTTCGCATCACCCTCACTTTTACTCCTGCCTGTAGGATCATCTGAATAAAATCTGGAGAAATAGCAACTGAATAGAATATCGATCCGCACACATTGAAGTATACATAAAACCTCAGGAGCGAACCACATTTCAATGCATTATCAGATGCAATCCATGGATGAATTTTGGTAAGAAGCTTCTGTAACATTGAGTTTATACATTATGTTTTGCCTTACTCTAGCTAAAAATGGAATTTTCTTTGTTGCCTATTGAAGCAGGCATATGTTGAAATACTCCTTTGACATACGGTATAGTAATTTCAATTTGTTTTACCAGCATGCATTTAATTTGTCTACAGAGACATCTTACCTTCGAGCAAGACACCTCATACTTTCTTCGATAACATTAACCACCAATAAAAACTGAAAATATGATCAAAGCTGCTACTTGATTCATCCTAATTCATGCGCCTATGTGCATTACAACTCTGCATAAGCGTCAATCATATAATAATATTTCCACACACCATATAAACATATCGTGAGGACGTTCTCCAACTAAAAATCAATGTGCTTCTGGTTGTTTTTAACATAAATATTGCTCTAACCACAAACAAACAAACACAATGATTAAAAAATGATGCAATAAAATATCAGTTGAGGCTTGTATTTTGTAGTTTAATACTTTCCGCCTCCTTTCAAATAAATGCTTGACAACTCCAGTCATGACTACTTTCAATCCAAACATTCAGTGGCGGACTGGAAGCTAAAACTGGAGGGACCAGTCAGCACTCATACTATGATAGATACATCCAAGGGCGCCCATGTTGTGGTTTCCAGGGGGGGGGGTAAGAATAAGCGACATTTCAAATAGTCTGAAATTTTGATGTAATTATTCTTTTAAAAAATCTATTAGGTTTTCGATCTTCCGAATTACAATTTCCTCTCGGGGGGGCGAGCGCCCCACCATGTCCCCCCTGATGAGCGCCCTTGGATACATCATGAGTTTACAATTTTTTATGGGTCGTGCAGAAGTTTCTAACTTAACTCTCTCCGGAAGGATACTATGGCAAGGTTGGACGTTGACATTGTGAACCTCAAGTATTGTTTACACACTGCATAATAGGAAAACTGCAACCGGAACTATAATGTTCAAAAAATTTTCCAATAAAAAATAAAAGGTTACTATAAATTTTCAAAAAATATAAATAATGTCTTCAATTATGTTTGTCGCTCAAAAAATGGAGGTCCTGTGTCCCTCCGGCTCCGGGCTAGATCCTCCACTGATTTTTTTTTTTCTCCTCAGGAATCTCTTGAGTCAGGGCCGTGTTTTTTTTCTTTTTTTTTTAACTTTTGCCGACCTGGGTCAGCAAATACTATAGTGTACTGCTACTAATGATAATATATCGTATAACAATAGAAAATCATATATTTTCTTGGACAATATTTGATTCCAAAAATTTGCCAGCTTCAAAACCTGCCGCCGCGCCGTGGGCTATGAAGTAGTTTGACAAATTTTTACTAGTAAATTCTTTTAGTGATTTTAACAAATCTTTTTGAGTAATTCTTATGAATTTTAACAAATTCTTTTCAGAAATTTATTTTAATGATCTTAATAAATCTTTTTCAGTATTTCTTTTTTTAGGAATCAACAAATCCTTTTTAGTAAATTCTATTGAGCATTTAAAGATAATTTTAGTAAATTCTTTTTGGGATCTTCACGAATCTTTTAAAGTAAGTTCTATGTGCATGTTGACTCGTGTGTAAACACGACCCTGCTTTCAGTTCTTATCTTAATAGAATTAAAAATCTTCTGAGATCTTGAACTGAAATAAGGAATTTATTTTTCTGTTTTAAATCATTATTTTACGTACCGGTATAGCTCACTGACCCAACATTTTTTTTTTTTTTTTTGGTTTACGACACACTTCTCTAAATTAGACCCACGGCATTGTGACACATTGATACTGTGAGTCCTGAATACTGTTACTGTCTGCAGGCGTTGACTGATACTGTATCAAAATCGATTTTAACTTATTATTTTAAAGTTCGTGTTTTTTTGAAGTTCTAAAATCTCTCGATATACCCTACCGGACTGCGCGACACGTCAGTGTGTCGTCAAACACTTGTTGACAAACTACTGGTATAACTTACGAGTTATCAATTTACATTCCTTAATTAAATAAAAATTTTCATCTGATAATTGATTTTGCTTCTGATTATTTCATGTAAAAATTCACAAACACGACATCATTGGCCATTCCAGACACAAATTTCCTCTGGAACTGTCACATAATATTTACAGATGAAGCCTATTTCCAATTTTTATTTGAGTTGCTGTTTGAGCCAGTTTTCATCCCACTTGTTTGTTGTAAGAAGTACTTTCTTAAAATTCGAAACGAACAACAGTTTTAGTGGTTTAATTTTACAAATTTATTCTTCAAATCTTTTTTTTTTTTTTTAATCTGCTTTATTTTGTATAAACGAATGCGCATTAAAATTTCAATAATTTTAAGAAAATTTAAATTAAATTTATAAATTTTGGAGTTGTGTGTCACAGAATATATTAATTTCCAGGCAGTAAGGAGACAATTAAATAAATGTGAAGAAGGAACCAGCAAATTTGCAAAACTTTTTTTTTTTTTTTAATCCAGTTCATCTTCAAGCAAACAAGGATAATTTCTCGTGCAAATCAGTTGGCTTAGAGGTATTCATTCATTGTGCTTTGGTTTCCTCCTGGTTCTCCCATTTCCTCCCACTTTCTTCATTCCACCATTTCATTTATTTCTCATCATCACCGTCTCTTTTAGCCTAGACGCCATAATCGTGCGACGTAAAACTCAAATATTTCATTTCATTTAACAGGCTTACGCTTCATGTATATTTTGTGAAGAATATCACCTTGAGCAATCGGCCACTTAAAGTATTGAACCATTTTCAGCGCACGATTTGTCCGCAAATATAAAAATCGGTCGACTTGAATGTGGTATATACTCACAGAGATAGCAACAGAAAACGGTTCATAAATTTTTAGCAAGGAGTGAAGCTAGTTAAAAATGATAATAACATTAATAATAAACAAACAACATTTTCTAGAAAATATTGCAACCAAAAATTAGATACTCAACATGTCAATTAGAGTATGGTATAATTAATTAATAGACTCCCATTATTTTCTTAAAATTTTCGATTTTAGTAGCTAAATTCATTTCGAGATTTTAACAAACCTTTTTTTAGTAAAATTTTGGCGATTTTAATAAATCATTTTTTTTTTCAAAAAGAAAATTATTTTAGGTAATTTTAACAAATCTTTATTAGTAAATTCTTTAGGGGATTTTAACAAATCTTCTTTGGTAAATTCTTTAGAGAATTTTAACAAATCATTTTAGTAAATTCATTTGGGAGTTTTAAGAAGCATTTTTAGTAAATTCTTTTGGGCATTATAACAAATCTATTTTAATTTTTGTGGATTCTAACAAATCATTTTTAGGGAATTTTAACAAATCTTTTTAGTGAATTCATTTGATGATTTTAACAAATCTTTTTCGGTTACTTTTATGAATACAAACCCTTTTTAGTAAATTCTTTTGATTTTTACAACAAATATTTTAGTATATTTTTATGAATTAACAAATCCTCTTTAATTAATTCGTTTATAGATTTTGAGAAATCTACTTTAGTTTTTCAATGGATTTTGTGAAATCCTTTTTTGCAAATTCTTTTGGTAGTTTTGACAAATCTTTTAGTAAATTCTTTTAATGATTTTAACAAATCTTTCTGAGTGTTTTCTTTTATGGATTTTAACAAATCCTTTTCTGTAAATAATTTGGATTTTTAACAAATCTCTTTAGTATTATTTATGAATTAAGAAATACTCTTTAGTAAATTCTATTGGGGATTTTAATAAATCTATTTTAGTTTTTTTTTTACTTTAATAAATATTTTTAGTGACCTCTTTTGGGAATTTTAACAAATCCTTTTAGTAAATTCTTTTGGTGATTTTAACAAATCTTTGTGATTTTTTGTGTGGGGATTTTAACAAATCCCTTTTGATTTTTTAACAAATATTTTTTTAGTATATTTTTTATGGATTAACAAATCTTCTTTAGTAAATTATTTTGAGTATTTTAAGATTTTTTTAAAATATTTTTTTCGAAATTTTAACGATTTTTTTAAAGTAAAAACTTATGTGGTTTTAACATTAGTTTTAGTAAATTCTTTTCGGGATTTTAACAAATCTTTTTTGTAAGTTCTTTTGTGAGCTTTAATATTTATCTTTAGCAAAATTTGAAGAAAAATTTTATAAATATTTCTGCAATAAAAATTTCTGATTGATATTTTGAATATGTATCTCTCTATTGAACATATTGTAGAAAATTTTATTCAACTCATTATAACTTTTTTTTTTTTAAAATAATAATAGTTCAACTCAATATAAATAATAGGTACGATCCATATGTTAAAATTTTCTCGCTTTCTTTTCGTAAATTAAATCGTGTTGCAGTTATTAATTAATAAAACAACTATATATGAAATATAAAAACAGTTAATTATATGGCATTTTCAAAAAAAACTTCGCCTGAAGGAAACTCACCCTCAAGCATAAACTAATTCTTCTCTGTTTCTAAATTAGAAACGATTTCTGCTGTATTTTTAGGGCTATTGATGAAATGTTTATTCATTGGAATTTGAATAAAGTTGCCTGAATCATATCTTTCAGAGACGTCGTGCGAAAAAAAAAAAAAAAACTCATTTCAAGAGCAAAATACTCCTAGTAGATGTTGCCATGAGTAACGGTTTTTCTCATATTGTAGGATTTTTAATAAAATATTTATTTCTGTCATATGTATAAAATTACCTGAGTTGTATTTGAGAAGATTTTCTGAAAAAAAGAAAGAAAACACCACAAGAATAAAACACTTCTTCTGGGTGTTTTACATGAGTACAAAGTTTATCCGATGTTTATGAAATATATAAACAAAATTGCTTTAGTTGTATTTGACTCTTGTCCCAAAAGAAATCTCCACGAATAAACCGACCGTTTTAGATGTTTTCATTCGAATTAATTTACAGCAATACCTCGTTTATCTGGTCGTCGTTGCTCCAAATCTCTGGATAATCTGGATGAGATTTGAAGATTTTTTTTTTAAATTTAAAGTTCACGTACATAATAATTTTTAACTGTGGTAGCAAGAACGTAACTATAAGTACGCCAAACATTCGCTCCTATTTTTATTGGATGTAACAACTCTTGTATAGATTGTACAATAAATTGTGGTAATACTGTACATAGAATGCTTTTTGTCAAGCTTCACAAAGCTGTACTACACGTGTTTGAAACAGAAGACAGTTTACCAATTCTTTGTTAACAAATGTTGTGAAAAGTTATCGTCTGAAACGGTACGTCTGCTTATTTAAGAATTTATGTTGCTTATTATGCATATCACCCGGATTATCCGGATTTTCGATTTTCTGAATTCCCTTTGGTCCCAGTTAGTCCGGATAAACGAGGTTATACTGTATCTCATATTATAAGGTCATTAGTGAGACATTAAATTATGAAATATGAACAGTCATCTGAATCGTATTTTTGAAAAAAAGAAAAAAAAGAACGTTAAAAACTCATCTCATGGCCAAACTATCCCTTGGGGACTTTTTATTATAGAAATGACTTATACTATAGCATAGAATTGTTAATAAAATATTTATGAAATATAAACGAAATTGTTTACATCCGTTTAAGAGAAAATAGGAATTTATGATTTCCATTCTCCTGTAAATCAACCTAATTCGTGAGGACAGGAAGAAAACTCGACAGAACACTCTAAAGAATCTTTTTTTCTTTTTCTTTTTTTAAAAATTAAGTTTAATAAAACTTGGTTCGGATATGTTAATGAATATGACTTGTAGACGAGTGTACACACATCGGAATTTTTTTAAAAAAATGAAAATAAAATGAAAAGTTTGAGTTTTACGTCCCACGATTATGCCGGTTAGGCTAAAGGAGACGGTGATGATGAGAAATTAGTGAAATGGTGGAATGAAGAAAGTGAGAAGAAACGGGAGAACGCCTAGAAAACCCACGCACACGGTGTTTGTCCACCACAACGTTCACTTGACGCGAGATGGGATCGAACCCAGAACCCCATGCACATCGGAATAAACAAACGGAAATATTCAAATATAACTTTTTCAGCATGTAGGTGCCATGGAATCTGTAAATACGTTAAAGTCTCGTATTGGATACTTTTTCCTTCATGACCACCATTTTTCTCTTTTATCGTTACTCGAAAGCAGTGTTGCAACGAGACGAGAAGTACTTTAAAAAAAATCTAGACGAAACGAGACGAATTTCGTTGGCAACACTAATTTAGTTAAGTTTTAGGGATCTCAAAACACAGTTTCAGTGTTAATATAATTCATAATATTGAAAAACTATACATTGACGAAATGATTGTACGAACACAATGAAAAGATGAGATCAATGTTTATAAAAGATACGCAAATCATGACACTATATACGGCAATAATAAATGTAGTTTGAATGTTGTTATAGAATTAGGAATTAGATTTACGGTATTTCGGCATCTATGGTCATGTCAGGATCAGGAATTAGATTTCTGGGCTTTCGGCATCTATGGTCATGTTAGGATTAGGATTATGAATTAGATTTCTGAGCTTTCGGCATCTATGGTCATGTTATAATTAGGATTAGGAATTAGATTTCTGGGCTTTCGGTATCTATGGTCATGTTAGGATTAGGATTATGAATTAGATTTCTGGGCTTTCGGCATCTATGGTCATGTCAGGATTAGGATTAGAATTAGGAATTAGATTTCTGGTACTTCGGCATCTATGATACTGTTAGCCCGTCACGTAGAGCGATGACGTCACTCGAGATCAGACTATCAGGGAAGGGGAAGGAAGAAAGCAGCACTGTATGTTAGGTATCATCCCGGCATTTGCCTGGTACGAATGAAGAAAACCCAGGATAACCTCTCTCAGGATGACTGGCCTGAAAAAGTTCGATCGAGTGTCTCCACCGGGAATTGAACCCCGAACCACTCGCACCAAAGAGGACATTGTTAGCGACTACACTATGCGGGCCACCTAAATGTTGTTATATCACAATGTTCGTGGACTTCTCGTGATGCCGAAGAATTCTGATAAATCCTACATTGTATTAAGAAAAAAATTAAGGCATTAATTTAGTACAGTCAACGACAAAAGTTATTTCCGTTTGGTAAAATTTATTTTGGGAATAATGGTGGTATACCTGGAACGTACAACGACAGTATAACTTAAAATTACATTCTTTTTAATTTACTGAAAAAATGTACTCAAATTGTCTTTTCGCTCTGAAATTATTTATGAAACTAATTTGATCAAACGGAAAGCAACTTTTGTCCCTGATTGTACTTATATTTACTAAACGAGCCGAGACGAGCATTTTCAAGAATCAATACGAAACGATGAAACGTTTCTCTCGTCTAGTCTCGAGAGCAGCACTACACGAAATAAAAATGGATTCTTGTAGCTGCTAGCTCCTATTAAAATAGTAGATCCATATTTCTCTAATGCTGAAACAAAAGCAAAAAAAAAAAAAAAAAAAAAAAAGGCCAGTTCTTGAGATCTTTTGTTGAGTTATGTTAATGACAGAGGTTGTTGCATGCATCATTAGCCAAATAGAGAAAAACCTTTTCAATAGTTACATATATATATATATATATATATATATATATATATATATATATATATATATATAGTGACCAACAGGATGGAAAGGAAAAAATAAATTAAACGAAGGTGGGATCCAAAAAGTAATGCCCACACATTCCCCAATTAAAATAGTTGTGTGCTAGGTCGGGTTCGTTAAGAGGTAATTCACCTTATTTTTTTAAAAAAAAGAGATTTACGAACTAACGTGATTCGGATGGTTTCTAAGTCCAGTGGTGGCCAAATGGTGGCCCACGGGTTTTATACGACCCACAAATAAAAGTAGAAAATATACTGCATATGATTTCTGCTTGAAACTCTGGTATACAATTTTGACACGCCTTATTGTTCCAATTAAAAATAATATTTGTGTTTCCATTGTGTATTAAATATTTTTTTTACATTTATACTTAAATAATAATAATAATAACAATAATGTGTTCTTAATTACCATTGATATATTTTATCTTTATATATTTTACTATTTTTTTAAATTTTTTCTGACCAAGCAGTGTTTCTTCCAGACATGTTTTTTGGGGAAACTGTTCCCGGAACTGAGAGAGCCCCCTGGAGGAGACCAAAATAATGTGTCTACAAGATAATAATAAATAGAACCGTATAAGCAGTGTGTCTCCCCGGGAACATTTTTTTCTGAAAGAAACACTACCTCTAAGTACGGTTTCTATTTTATCCTGGCTTTCATTGGTCCTGAGTTCAATACAAATCGACTACCACTGGTTTTTCAGAGAAAATGGGTGTTCCCGGCCGCAAAAAGAAAACGCTCGCCATTGGATTATCTGAAGCCAATATAGTTATACTTAAAAGGCCTCATCTCGGCGAAATTAAAATACCGCTAATTTTACTGTAATTATGTGATATCTTGAAATAGATAAAAGATAATTGAAATATGGAACAAGAGCGCCTTAGACAATATTATTTTGCGTGAGGTACCGTTATCACAAGTCACCTAGTAGCTTTCCTCTTTCAGCCGTTTAGAAACGCGAAAATAAATGCCGATTTTCAAAATGATTGTAAATCTAAAGCAAGATAAGTGAGTCGTAATAACGTTATCTCATGTAAAATAATATTGTCTAGTGCGCTCTTGTTCCACTTTTCGATTATCTTTTATCTATTCGAAGATATCACATAATTACTGTAAAATCAGCGGTATTTTAATTTCGCCGGGATGAGGAATCTTAAGATAATTCATTCATTATATACAAACTTCGAGATTGAACTTAAAAAATACACCATTTTGCTCTGAAATTTTATAAACAAAGAAAAGGAACTTTTAGAAAAAGTTTATAGATTATATTTTCAAGATACTATTCAGTTATTTGAGCTGAGGGAATACAGAAAAAGAAACATTGAAAATGACCGACATAACAATTCGAACTCGGAACTTTGCGCTTGTAAAGCGGGGACTTTAACTATGTTTACCACTTCCTTTGAGTCTCAGAAACATTTTCTTTTTAATAAATAGAATATAATACTAATATTTTAATTTAAAAAATGAGAAGTTATTATGTTGGTGGACAATCTCTGCCCCCTCCCCATGGCAAATCATAAAATGACGCTACAGAAACGAGTCACATAGTTTTTGAAATCCTTCAGGGCGGATAATAAACCCCGTTTTGTCTTACCAAATAATTTTGAAAAATTCTTCTATAAGATTTAAGAGTTATAGATTATGTGTGTCACTGTCAGGCAAAGACAGACAAGAACAGATACAGTGTGTTCTTTTTGCATATATACACTGAGAAAAAAGTGCAGGTGGCGTACTTAAAAAGGTATGTTACATGCGTAATTCCTGTACTTTTGGAAATTAACGTACAACAAACGCATAACTGAAAACGCGTGTTTTATAATATTTTCTGTTCCATCTGTACGTACTTTCCATATGAAACAATATAGGCGGTCAGGATCTCACATACAAGTGGACGTATATAACATATAGCTGACGAAGGTAACATACATATTTAATGTAAGGAAGACTGTTAGATATTAGACATCCTGCAACGGTATGATGTAACATCCAAGGGCAGTGCCTATGTAGCATACGGATAACGTATGCTTCGCACTGAATTCTGTAGTAAGCAAGATGATTCCGTATATTTGTACAATATACCGATGTCCGAGAACGGATTTTTCTCAGTGTTGTACGTACGAGTAAATAAATAAACATTATGTTTTAGCAGGACATAACTTATCTTTATTATTAACAATAAACGACGTAACTCACCTTTATTATCGGCAATGAACCACACAATTTATCTTTACTGTCGGCAATAAACGGCACAACTTATCTTTATTATCGACAATGAGTGACTAACTTACCCTTATTATCAGCAATGAACGGCATAATTTATCTTTATTATCGGCAGTGAACGATATAACTTATATTTATTATCAAAAATAAAGACATTCTTTTTAACGGCATATTTTTTTCTCAATTTCCTCGAAAACTTTGCATGAGGATTTACACTCACCGTTATTATGTTAATGAATTCAATGACATATTTCGATTGGTATGTGTCTCATCTTTGAACTTTTTCTTTTCATTGTAGAGTTTAATTGTTTATTGCAAGACACATGGCTGTAGACCCTAATTACAATGTTTGTGGCAATATACAGTACTTAAGTGTTTACGGTGTATAAAGAATTCCGTATAATATCTTCATATATCTTTCTATAAATTCTCATATGTGGTTAACATTGACATCCAGTTCCATTAACCTGTTGTAAGTTGATTATATCTCCATGCTGGTGACTCTTATACTATTTGTGTGAAGTTTGTCACAGCTGTACTTAATATTACTAACCACATTCGTACTATTAAGATGGACTGTAATTGAACAACAAACATTTGGCGAAACATTGTCAGAGAATCCATGTAACGTAACAATGAAATTTTGGCAATTTATTTGCCAGACATTTGTTAAAATTTCAGGTCAGATTTCATTTATTGGAGTATGAATTCAAAATTCCTTAAGGTTTGTCCATGCAATGTATGTGATTATGAAACAACCTCTATTTAAAAAAATATATGTTCTTGGACTATTCGCCTGTACGGTATTCTCGAGGTAGAATATTAGAGTTTAAGTTTAAAAATTGATTATTAAATATCATGGGATATAGTTGCGTTTACTTGTGTGTCAAATATCTTAAAAATCTATTCTGAATTTTCTCTAACTTGGTTATATTCATTTTTGAATGGGGATTCTATAATGTTTTTAGTAGTATTGATCATAAAGTATTCATTAATTCGTTAAAGTTCAGCGTCTATTTACAGCACCGAGGCTATAAGAAACGTGAATCAAAAGTTTATGATAAACACCAAGCCACCCTAACGCATTCAAATATTTAAGGCTCTCTCACCGGAAATAAAACCCAGGACCGCGTGTACCAAGAGCGCGCGTCCTATCCACTAGACAGCAAGGAGGACTGATCATAGAGTGAGGTTCAGGATAAGTGATTTCCTGTTTTATAGAAAACAAGAAACTGAAGGTAAAAATTCTCCCCTAATTAAATATCAAATATTACAACAGAAATATGATAAATATGCTGACAAGATACTGTAATTGTCACAATGGTGTAAGATCAAATACTCGTATGTTGTTATTAAAAATAAATAATGTTTGTTATTTATGTTGGCAATTATTCATAATATGATTATTTGCAATTAAACAACAAAATTTCTCAATAATGAAGTAGTCAACATATTTATGGTATGCCACGTCTGCAAAGTAATAATTAGGTGGTAAAAGAGTTTAATTTTCAAAAGTTATATATTTTTTTCATCATGTACAAAAACAAGAGAGCCCTTGGTGCCTATTGACAGTCGGTAGCACTTGTGGCTACCAACTCTGTAAAAATTCAATCCTTCAACAAATGCCGCAGGTTACAAACCTCGCAGTCCAAATATGTACTCAATGCAAATGTAATTAGCCTAGCACATAACTGTTCAATTAACTGAACCGGAATTGAACTCAATTCTAACTGAGCTGGAATAGCTACAAAGATAGCTTGTAGTGTGTGTGAGCACTTAGAACAGATTGGTGTCTGTTTTTTTACCCTTGTCTTTGTGGTGGCATATCAGTTCACAGGAATATTAGTTATGACGTATATCCTATATAAATCTGCGCTAGGAAAATGGGTATGGAAGACATTACGAGATAATTAGTGAAGAAATTTGATTTCTGAAGATATCACGGGGTAACTAGTGAAAGAATTTTGATTTTTGAAGACATCACGAGATAATTAGGGCAAAAATTTTGATTTTTGAAGACATCACGAGACAGTTAGTGTCATAATTTTGATTTTTAAAGACATCGCGAGAGTATTAATGAAAGAATTTTGGTTTTTGAAGACACCACGAGATAATTAGTGAAAGAATTTTGACTTTTGAAGATATTACGAGATAATTAGTGAAAGAATTTTGACTTTTGAAGACATTACGAGGTAATTAGTGAAATAATTTTTGATTTTTGAACTCATCTCGAAATAATTAGTGAGAAAATTTTGATTTTTGAACAATTCCACTCAACTTCTTTCAACTTTGCGTGTCGAAATTGTAGTTTTGACGCATGCGCCAAATAAAAGACGAAGACAAAGGAACAAAGTAGTATTTCCACCAAGAAATACTATTGAATAAGAGAATAGAAATGTGTTGAATTGTTTAGTATAAATTTGATCCCATCTTCTTAATCTGAGCATTTTTTTTTTTTAAAGGATCATTGAACTTTTGGGAAAGTTTGTTAGTACGGAAACAGTTGCACTATCTTTTCGTGAAACGTAATTCAGCACCGAGATCAGAGAAAAAAAATATATATATATATATATATCAGGTCACATATGACGTTCCTCTGTATAGAAGGTACAAATGTATTGAAAGGTAAATATAGCTATCCCTTTCTTACAAAACACCTCTTTTTTTTAAAAAAAAAATGGTAGTATATGTTTGTCGGTGTGAATTGTATATATTTCGTCTCAGATTCGTTTGCTCTTGACATCTGGTCCTTTAGAAAAGGATTTTAACCAACCTACCACGTTTGTTTATTAGTTTCGGCAGCGTAATGTTCAATAAAGCTCTTCCAACGATAAATATAAGGTTTCTGGTTATAAGCCAAATACCACTTAATAGACCTATAAACGACCTTTATTATATCTTGAAAATTATGTTTTAAAAAGTACAATTCTCGGCTTCTGTTTAAGCTTTATTTATTTATTTTTATTATTATTATTATTATTATTTTTTTTTTTTTATTTTTTTGGTCAGAGAACATGTGAATGTTATAGCTTTTTAATTTTTTTTAAACAAAAGTTATTGATTGTTGTTAATTAAAAAGAAAATGGATGGTAATTATTGATTTCGAACAAACCTCCAACCACAAACTTCGCATTATTTCACCGAAATTCCCACAAACACTGTAGTACGTTTTTATTTACTTTTTTTTTTTAAATATGTACTTTTGTAACTAATTATGCGAGAAATTGTCCATAAATGTGGTTATTCGCAACTCTATTTCTGCTAATTAATGTTTTAATATTCTGGATGTTATTCTAAATAGAGAGGGGGAAAATTTAATTTTCGAGAATTTTTATATTATATGTTGTGCGAAAGTAATTTTTATTAGATGTAGAATGTTAGTTCTTTAGTTATGCGATTCTAAATTATATATATACGAAGGTAGTTATATGAGCGTTGAACAGTTCCGTTATCTTCCTGACCGAGGTTTGTTGTTTCTGAAATTCACTCTCAGCTTTGAAGTTTCTTCATTATTAAGGATCCAGCCATTTCACTTCCAGAGTTGCCATATTTTTTGATTCAAAATACAGACAAGCCTTAAAATGACGACCCATCAAAGATACGATGCCCAAACACAGAATAAATATTTTGAAGTTTCTTACCTAAAAATCACCTTTTTACGTTATCACACATTTTTTTAGTGTAATACTTAAAACACTATTTGAAACTAACATGTTTTATAATTTTTTCATTAACACATATATAATAAGTCATACAATTAAATTACGTATATTAAATCTAACCAAAATTAGCCTGGAATGGGAAAATGAGACACATTTTAAAAACATTACCTACTTTATTAATAGTAACTACAACATAAGCGATACGATGGAAACACGATTCTTTTTGTCTAGATTTTAGCGATTCCCAGCTCGGAAATTTTCGGGTACCTCCAAAACCTGTCAAATACGAACATTTTTCTATTTCATGCTTTGTACGATACGGACACGGACACGAACCCCCCCCCCCCAAAAAAAATACAAACAGTCCGTACAAAATACAGACATATGGCAACCCTTCCCTTACATTCAGTTTTTATTCAATTTTTCACGTCTTCTGTAGTTGATTTAGTGAGCATTTTTGAACTCAACAGCGTAACTTCATAAAACAATATGTTAAAAATGTTTAAATTTTGTACAAGGTAAACACAGGGCTCTAAGTATTTTGACACTCTAAGACAGAAATACTTCAGTGCCCCCTAATTTAGTGATATTACTTCTTCTTGTTTATGTAAATTCAGGCGTGCACTCAGAAGTTTTTTTGTTAGGAGGGGTTCAGGCTTTGGGGGTCCAATATCACAAGCCACTACGTTTATATAGTATTGAACGGGTATTATTCTGCCCCCAAAAACACGATAAGTAATTCTAAGACATTTACACTTATATTTTCAGGGTGAAAAAAGATAGAACTAGGTTGCTTTTATAAGAGAAAGAGCACAGATGAAATGTAAGACCAGATTTTCATGCTACATCAATCAATTCCCTGTTAAACAAATATAGTTTTATTGACAAAGTGAGTAAATGTAGGTTGTTAGAAAATTTTGGGGGGGTCCAGACCCGCGTGGTTACGCCCCTGGATAATAGGACATTTATCTAAACACCTGACTGATCTGAACTGAAGTTAATGTCTTTTCGATTTCGATCAACTATACGGTGACTATTAATATTAGAAACTCCCCAAAGTTCCCCCTCCCTTCAAAACGGAACCTCCGCACCGTCTAGGCAGCTACCTAATCCACCTATATGGACAAGCCAGCCCTGAGTAAACACCAATAGGGAGAAAACATTTGGCATACACCGCAATACCATCCCAACACAGTTATACTTTTTCTAATAATACTAAATCAATTATTACATATTTCAGACCTACATGTTAAACAAAAATATACAAGACAATTATTATTATTATTGATACACCTCTGCATTGATCACGTATAACATTCTAGTTTATGGATCTGTTTGCTTCGGCTGTTCCGAGCTTAAAATACAAGTAAAAACACATTAAGAACAAATAATAAAGAAATTAAGGCTACCTGGTAGATAACAATAATAAATGATATAAAATGCAATAAGCTGATAAGTATGGTACTGTATACCTACTTTTGGGCCACCCTGTATTGATTGGTATCAGCAGCATTGTTTTTGATTTTGCCAGAGGAAGAGGGACAAGATTGTCCATCAGCGTAAGAATGTCACATTTTTTTTTCTTCTTTTATTAGTACACAATTTATTAAAAAGTGTATGTTTCTCAAAGTCAGGAAGCAATTACCCCTGCCCTCCCCAAACGACGCCCCTGATTGGCACATGTCTCATATTTGGATTTGTATTCGTTATACAGGGTGTTTCAAAACAACACCGACAACGTTTGGGAGGTGGTTTCTGACACCAAGATAAGACAAAAAGTATAGACCAACCTGGGTGCACAAATCCTTCCTTTCGGAGTTATAGGCTGCCGAAAAAGGAAAAAAATGAACTTTATCTGTTTATAATAGTTAGTTATCACAGTTTTGATATGAAAACTAATAGGTCTATAGCTCCTAAACTATGGGACCAACCGTAGTCGGGTCAAGACCTCACTTAGGAACTAGTAGCCCTATGTGTCCTATCCAAATATCCATGTTTCAGAATCTCACGGTACTTCCGCAACAATTTTCATAGAGGTAGTTAGTGAGTACTTTAAATTATATGCCTGTAACCAAACACCCTATAGTCCGCCATTTTCGGAATCCAGCAAATCTGTCTTCAATATTGAGGGGGGGGGGGGTAAAGCGATATTCAAAATACACGTATTTATGATGTTGGAAAACAATGTTGTAGAGGATCAGGGAAGCAAAGTTGTCTTCAACATTGGGAGGTGGGCAGATTTGAGGCTTATTCTGGGTGGCAGGGCCGTGCCGTGGGTGGAGCGAGCGCCGAAGTAAGGGGCGAAAAATTCGGGAGAAGAAAGGAAAAAAGATAGGAAAAATTGCTTGGAATATATGTATGGGGGCGCCGTCGTATACTCTCGCCCCGGGCGCTGATTTTCCACGGCACGGCCCTGCTGGGTGGACATCAATTTTATTTCTTTCCTTTGTGGCCATCGGACACAAATTATCACATTTCTCCCCCGGAAAAACACATCTCGAATCTGATTATTGGGGAGACAATCCCTTCAGTTCCAAGATTGGAGCTGGCATGTCCCCCTCATCCCCCCGGGATTTGCACCAGTGTTATAGATGTACTTAAAGAAATTTATTTTTTTAATAATGTAGAATTTTATATTATTAAATTATGAAATGTGTCAATTTTATGTTGTAAGAGGTCTCGTAGTAAAGAAATTCATTTCGTAGCATTATTACTTAAAATGTCTACGCATATTCCCCAGTAATTCACTAACATAATTTCTATTAAAAGTTTGGAGTTTGTTTAATACCAAATAAAATACATCCTAGGTTAACTGAAATATATTATAGGGCAGTTATCTGTATTTGTTGCAACATACAATGTACAAATAAAATATATTTAACAAGTAAGTTATTGATTACTCGTATCATCACGCAATAAATAAATATTTTAAAGTCTTATGTTATTTGGTTACTCAAATGCACGATGTACAAACATGTTCAATTACTCGGCGCTCGGGCGGATTGAATCGTACGTGAAATTGTAAATGATCAACATTTCGCATAGCTTCGATCCTAAGATATTCAATCGTTCAACCAGTAATTATGTGACTGTAAGTTCTTGGGGAAGCAAGCGGACAGATAATATATTTTTTTTAGGGGGAGGGGAGCAATTATACTGAAGATAATAGTACTATATTACTTGACCTATTTTCAATACATGTCTTGGGGGTAGGCGTAGCCATCAGGGGTGCCCCTTTAGTAGGGCCACTTCAACGAATGTAAAAATCACTTTATATCTTTGTCTTAAGTTAACACAGATTCAAAATACATAAATTGTACTTTCCATTTTTGTGTATAGTATAAATTTTAACACGTATTGTTGTTTATTCAAATTTAGCGTCCTTTTTAAGTACTGAAGCTAAATGAAGCGTGGACCTAGAGTTGAACCACCATAAGATTTTTTTTTTCAATTTATATGCTCTCACATCGGAAATTGAACCCGGAACCTTGTTCACCAAAGATAAGCGTATTAGCCACTAGCGGGGAGAGCATTTTAACACATATAGCGTTATATCGTCTTTTTAATTATTTTTACACGTTAAACATTTCGCGAAATGTACTTGATGAAATGAAATGAAACTTCTATGCTAAGAGACAGCGTATATGATATTCGAATGCGGCTCTCTGAGTTCCCTTTAAACCAAGGATCTTATAAAATAGAGGATGTGCCCTTACAACAAAATCTTGAAGCCATACGTCACAGTTAAGCCATCCCTACTCTGCCCACTCCGCCCAATAGGATCGCAATGTTTTGAGCCAACAATCATGGCGAAAACGAAAGTAGCCAATCAGACGATGGTAGAAACGAGAATAGCCAATCAGACGTGCCGATGTTCGGTTTCTTTTTGGCTTCACCGATTTAATAGGATGAAGATACATATGGACAGATTCTCTATTTATAACATCCTTGCTTAAAAACGCTGTTAGTAAATGAGAGAGTTGCGGTGTTGCAATATCTTTGTATACATTCACACTAGTTCATGGACGCAAGAAGTGATCTACCATTCACTCGTATCAGATTATCCACATCTCTTTTACGACAAGGCAACGTCGCGTAACAACCTTTGTTTAATTCGCCTAGCCAACGATTGTCTCCCATGCTTTAGTTTTGCGTTCCATGGTTATTTCCTTTACGCTAAAGAAGAAAGATTTTTAATGAAAGTAGATAACTGTGAAATAATAATTGACGAAAGAAAATGTACGAGGAAATAAAAGAACCCAGAGAAAATGCATGGATACAAAGTATATATATTACTATTACCATAAAGTAGTATACCTAAAAACAGAGCGGAATAAATATATTTTTCAAACTTAACTTCCCATATTGAGTTCAAATACATAAAATACAAAAAATACTGGTACTACAGCACTAAACTTTCTCTATCCTGCGTCTTAAAATTAAATAAGGTAACGCCGCAGTTATTACTGAACCGCTAAGAATATTGTGTGAGGTTTTTACATAGCCTAACTCTATTGTAAATCTGATTTGTATCAACAAAAGTCTAATGCTTATACCTATATTTTTCAAACCTTTTCCATCAGCTCATTTTTCGCATGTAAGAATGAGTAGAACAGCGTTTCCCGACCTTTTTCAACTTGCGACACACTACGGGTGTACTTGAATTCTCGCGGCACACTCATAAATATTATTATTTGTAAATATAAAATACCGTGGTATTTTTTTAAAGTGATTACTGATCTCCTCATAGAGAAGACACTTCGATCACTGGTTTTGCCCGTGGTAAATCAATATCTTATTTTTCGTTCTAATTTTAAAATAGAAGACAATTGCAATGAAATATTGTACTCAGGTTTTTAAAAATACGCTTTCTTTTTCGAAAACTGTATCCAACCTTTCACTAAGAAGGAACATCACTAAATAACGAACGAAGAAACAAATCTCTCGTACTTTTAAAACAAATGTAGGTAATTTGTATGCATGTTTGGCATGTTTGCTATGTCGAAAGGATTAAATGATATTTTAAAATTTCAAGTTGCGAAATATCTGCAACAATAAAGAAGCAATAATGGTCATAGCAATGATAACAAATACTTTTTTCAACATTAAAAATGTACAGAAAAGTAACAAGGCATGAAACTTTAAAATTGTAGATGCATAATAAAGATTCATTGTAATGTGAAATACAATTATACATTTTAACAATTTTGATTCGATTTCCTCGCGGTACACCAGCGGCCCATTCACGGCACACCAGTGTGCCGCGGCACACCGGTTGGGAAACGCTGGAGTAGAATATATACTTCTATTACTGTTTTATATTGGTATACAGGACTCCGGTATATTCCTTGAATTTGAATGTTACAAAAACAAGTAATCTTCATAAACCAGAATATAAAGCAATACTAAGATATTATATACGGAACTATGTGCAGATATCATAATGTGCACTAATGATCGTAAAGTAGTCTCGTTCATTTAAATAACAATAAGAACAAATTTTAAGATTATTTTTCCAGCGTGAAAAGCAGCCCTCGAATATGTCTCACAGAAAGTACTGTTACAGATGTAATCTGTGATAATTTTCATCAGTTGACCCAAAGTGGAAATCCCCATCCCACAACTACGAAATTCACCACCGTATTTGGAAGAACAAACGGTACATCGTTTATTTATTTATTTGCGTATTTATTATTTTTGGGCCCCGTAATCTATTGTTTGGAGCGTTGGATTCATGTCCGCGTGGTCCCGAGTTCGATTCCCGACCGGTGCATCCAAATTTTTCGGCGTCCACATCAACGTCGTGAGGAAAACTGGGGAGTCATGTACATTAAAAGTCGTGAAACTACGTCTAGAAACCTCCTGATACGCCTGTTAAAGACTGGGCAACACAGCGTGCTGATTACGTGTTCGTTGCTAGCCTACACGTAGCTCAGCCGATTGCTAACAGATGGCATTGGAGTAGCTCAGGCTCACAAAGTGTTGTCACGCCAAGGGGCTTGGCTTTTTTATTATTTTTTGTAGCTTCTGCACCAACCACCGCAAACTTTATTCAATATATATTTATTTACGTACAACTTTTTAAGGACTTCGTTAAACACAACAATACCACAGGTGGCGACACCTAGTAGCGTCATTAAGGAAAGTAATAGCGCACGTAGCGACATGTATTAGTGCGAATGTTTACTATTGGGACTTAGCACTCAGCACTGAAACACTTAGACGTTTGTCATTAATTATTATTTTAAAACCCTTTGCACCCCTTTTCTTTCTACAACCAGTAACACAAATCTCTTAAGCAAGGTTGCATAAGATTCCAGGATAACGTGACCCAAAGACCTATTTCTTTGATGATGGTGATTTTATTATTATTATTATTATTATTATTATTATTATTATTATTATTATTGTTATTATTATTATTATTATTATTATTATTATTATTATTATTATTATTATTATTATTATTATTATTATTATGGATTTAGGAAGCTTGTTTATTTTTAAGAACCAAAACGTTTAGTTGCTCATATTGATTAAACAATTTAGTTAAATTAACAAAGATTTTTGTTATGTATTATTATTATTAGAGATTAAGAAGGGTCATAATAAAAGTGTTGAACGCAAAGCATGATGGGAATAATTAAGGAGACGGGCAAGACAAGAGAAAGAAATTTGTTAGTCTATTATTATAATTATTAATCCTTTCCGCTCTATGTTTTTGCCACATTGTAAAAATTCGCTAAGAATGTTTGTTTCTGACTTTTCTTTTTTGGTTAACAGAATTGGAAAAAAAAGAGAGCTAGTTTGTAACTGAGTTGGATCTACGCCAAAACGCACTGACTTCTATGGTTAGAGAGAGAGATGGCAGCGGGCGGTGCGGTGAGGAAAGAGAAAATGAACAGCCAGTCCTTCTCTTTTTTCTTGTTTTTGTTTGTTTGTATGTTAGTTTCGGTTGTCTAGGGTTCTACTGTACTGTGTAGTAGTCGTAAGGTCCTCTCGCACGAAGTCAGTTAACGAAAGGGGAGCTATCCTTGACTGCTATGCAACCCTTTACACAAGCCTAGTTATACCCTCAACATTCATGCGCCTGTCATTTCGTTGTACACGAGCATTTACATGGTACAGATATATATATATATATATATATATATATATATATATATATATATATACATAGGGAGAGCTTGTTGTTGGCAGTGTTTCAAGTAAATTAACTTATGTGCCCACGTTGTAACGGGGATGGTAGAAAATTCTTTCGCCAACACGTTTGTACTCTATTGGACCCTACGGCAGATACGCTAATTATACATTCATTAAAGAGTTTTAGAATTGTGTCCAAACTTCTTTCTCCCACTCTCCTCTTATTTTTTAGACCAAAAAAAATAAATAAAACGTCTTGGTTACTTGGTTTATGAAAGCTAGTTGGCTTACATGTTAATTTGGTATTCGAAATATATTATAGACTTCATAAGTACCCACAGGGGCTAACTGCTTCCTTTGGAATTTGTAGTGTAATTTATTTATTTACAAAGTTTTATTTTTTGTTTATAACATAATTTGATTTTATTTAGTATTTAGAAAATATTCTTTTAAAAAAATATATCACCCACAGTTTGCAAACGTTCCAATCACGCCGGTCGACCAACCACATGACGTCATCAAAGTAGCATATCATTTTGCTTCGGGCACGCTCCGGTTAAGCTCAATGAAAATGAAATCATTAAGTTTTACGTCCCACGGTTATGCCGGTTAGGCTAAAGGAGACGGTGATGAAGAGAAATGAATGAAATGGTGGAATGAATAAAGAGGGAGAAAACGGGAGAACCTCAGGTAAATCTACACACGCGGTGTTT
The DNA here is from genome assembly GCF_964235325.1 of Thermobia domestica. Taxonomy (NCBI): domain Eukaryota; kingdom Metazoa; phylum Arthropoda; class Insecta; order Zygentoma; family Lepismatidae; genus Thermobia; species Thermobia domestica. Next base: position 367,309,421 of record NC_137454.1, read on the forward strand.
GTCCACCGCAAAGCTTACTTGACGCGAGCTGGAATTGAACCAAGGATCCTATGCACCAGAGATGAAGGCTCTACCACTGAGCCACCGCGGCCCTTTTAGGTTCAATGAGACCCAGCTATGATCTCACTACCAGGTACCTACGCAGGAATTTATTTCCATTGGGGGGGAGGGCATTCCAAATTCAATATGAACATAAATTATATTAAAGTTCGTAAAAATCACCCCTAAAAATTAGACTATATTTTACAGAAAAGTCAGGATTTCAGCGGAATTCGGATCCTCAAGACCCATCCCTTGTGTCCATTCCTGATTGCTACCCTCAGGATTTGAAATCGGATATCGAGTTTTTACAACCACGTTTCATACAATTAAACTTCCGGGTACTCCACATTTTCATTCCACCAAAATTTTCATCACCATTCATTTGCCTTAGCTTAAAGTACATATCCGTGGGACGTTACACTGGAACATTTAATTTCATTTCATTTCCATGTACCTTTTTTATAAAAAGGTTTTTACTACAGCGAAATTAAGCTACCGCTAATTTTAAAGGTTTTCTGTAACATCTTCATAAGAAATAAAAAATGTTCGAAAAGCAAAAAACGTAGTGAACTAGACAATACGAGTTTGCATATAATACCTTTACCACAATTCACCCATCTGCTTTTGGTATGCCGTTATTTACAGAATCCGCAAAAAAAAAAAAAAAAAAAAAAAAAAAAAAATATGCTAAATCTATTTACAGTTGCAAATCGAAAGCAGATAGACGAGTTGTGATAACGGTGTCACGTGCAAAATCGTATTGTCTAGTTCACTACGTTTCCGCTTTTCGAATATTTTTATTTGTTTTGAAGATATTACAGAAAAACTCTAAAAATTAGTGGTATTTTAATTTCGCTGTAGTGAAGACCCTCTCGATCCCAATCCATGTAAGTTTACGGTGGACAAAATCCTGTAAAAACGAGTTTTCCCTCAAGGTTATCCCCGTTTCCTCCTATATTCTCATTCCACCATTATCACGTGACCATTCACTGGTCTTCTTCAGCCTAAAGGGTATAATATTCGTGGCACGTTAAACGAGAACATTTGTTTTCACTTTTATCCGTTTAACTCTCCGTGGTCACGCTGGGGTCTGACAGACCCCAGAGAATTTACTTTTAGTTCTGATTTTCTCCTATTGTTTTTTGAAACCTTTTTCATCCATGTAAATTTGATTAGCAACACTGCCTGATGTTATGGCTGGTCGTTGCGTCTATCACAGAATAGTAAAAACAAACAAACAAAAAAAAATGCACTGGGATCCAATGGACCCCAGTGTGACTTCGTGTCGCAAAAAATAATTGTGCCACGGAGGGTTAAAATAGTAAATGTTCAAAAATTACGAAGAAGCCAGGTTAGAAAGTAGTTTATCGTGTTATGTATTTAATTGAAATATTATACCAATGTCGTCATGATGCGTAGATTACACTGATTGTTCTACAAGAAGTCAAAAAAGAGAACTTTATGAGACGTGATCGAAGTGAAAATTTCCCTCTGATGTAATTAACTGTTGAAGTTGTGAGTGGCATACAGTGTAATTTGGACGAGGCCACTTTCCACATCAATCTGATAGCGAAAGCAACTTTAACAAATTATTGCCTACAATTTTGCTCGGAAAGTTAGCCAATACATCAAAAACGGTGTGAGATGATTTCGGGGAAGTGGAAGTTTGCTTCGAAGTTCCTTTCTCTCTTTCTCTCTCTCTCTCTCTTAGCAAGACAGAGAGAAGCGAAGCTTGATGGGAAGTTGGATGGTTTGCTATAGCCGCCTTGTTTTGTTCGTTCGCATCGCAACGAGAACTCGGAGTTGAGAGATATTCGAGTGAAAATCAAGCTGGGACTGAGATAGCTTGTACTCTAGCAACAGAGGAGAGTTGGATGCAGCTGCCTGCGTTTGCGAACGGGGATGGGGCACGGGGGGTTTGAAGGGAGAAGATGTATAAGCAAGAGAGAAGCATTGGAAAAGATCTGATGGGGATGACTGCAAAAAGAGAGATCTAGCTGGCTGTGGAGTCACTCGTATAACCAAATACTATCATCATAGTTGCTAACTATAAAGGATTTTCTAAATTAAAGTCTTATTTGTTAATTCATCAGTGATTTAGTAGCCTCTGTGAATGAAAAATAAAACTGGTTTCTAGATTATTACCACAACCAGTTTTAGTACACTGAAAAAATCCGTTATCCGAACAGCGGTAGATTGTACAAATATACGGAATAAGTATGTTTACTACGGAAATCTGTACGGGGCATACGTCATCCATATGATACTTCTGTATTGTCCTTTTGCCGCTTAGATGTTGTCATGCCGCTGCAGAACGTCTGACATCTAACAATCTTCCGTATATTACATAGGTCAGCTATATGATATATACGTCCATCTGTATGTAAGATCCTAAAAGCCTATATACAATTCTTTTTATCGTGCGGAAAGTACGTATTATATAAAACATGTTTTCAGTTATGCGTTTACTGCAAGATTTTACGTAGAATTGTACGTTCGAAGTAGAGTCCAAAAACTACAGGATTTACGCATGTAAACTACATTTTAACGTACGCCACGTAGAGAGATGAAGATAGAGATGGTATCTTTCCTTGGGACGCTGAATCATTTTTTTAAAAAAAAATGTTTTTCTCGTCATACATTACCGTCTTTGGTCGATGTCAGCGCTTCTCAAACTGTGGCCCTCGAGATCTGCCCTTGAAGTCCTCTTAAATTGAATATTAGCCCATAAGAGACGGAAAGAATAAAATTCAAGTGAATTCTGTATTACACACAATAATTGAGAACATGAGCAAGCCTTTTTCGTTTTCTCTCCCAGCACTGACATTTTTTTAAGTGTATTACCCTAATTATTCTATTAAAAATTCTTGATATTCTCCAATTAAAAAAATAAAACTATGTACTTTTTCTACTAACAACAGTATAAAATTTATTGTCGGATCTATTCCGGCGCCGGGGGGGGGGGGTCTACCCAGTGTTTTGATTGACAAAAATAATTAAAGCTATTATTTATATAGACCCCGATATATATTTGAAAATTTGTAGTGAACTCATGATATACCTACCATAGTTTGGGCGCTGGCTGCCCTCCCCCCAGTTTTTATTTTCTAGATCCGCCACTGATAAAAATTAAAGGAATTTTTAATTAGTACTGCTTTAAAACTATGCTTGTATTATTATACACTCGAAAGATTTTCAAGGGGCTGCTGTGGCTCAGTGGTAGAGCGTTCACCTCTGGTGTATGAGGTCTGTGGTTCGACCTCAACTTGCGCCAAGTGATCTTTGTGGTGGACTAATACCGTGTTCATGGGTTTTCTTGGGGTTGTCCCGTTTTCTCTCATTTTCTTCATTACATCATTTCATTCATTTATCTTCATAATCGTCTCCTTTAGTCTATCCGGTATAACGTGGGACGTAAAACTGAAAGAGTCCATTTCATTTCGAAAGATCTTCAGAAAAGAGAGAAATTTGCTTTGAAAGAGAACGAGAGGATTGTAATCTGTAGAACATTGTGACCAATAACAGTAGTCCTTGCTTAAGAAAAGTTTGAGAAACGCTACTCTATGTTGATTAATGTTAAAAACCGGAAATGGTTGGCTTTCCCTACTTCCGATTGCAATGAATGATTAAGAATAGAGATGGTACCTACTCTTAAGATTCTAAATAGATTCCAAGAAACTGCTTCTCAATCGATCTGCTGTCGACAGATGGACAAACAAACTTTTCTATAATGCTTTCCATACATATACGACGGTATTTCCAAAAGTTTCCGACCTGACACGAATTGCGCCACCGGTAATAAATAGTTGATGGTATAAAGTGCCATGTGTGGAGGAAATACGTCGTAATATTTTATATTAGTTTCAACTCTGTAGTTGCGTCAGTTGGAAACAAGTCGTTTGAATCAATCGCATACTGCATGACAATGCTCCAGTCCACACGGCTATTGCTGACAAGGCTACAGTGCTAGATGTGGACTGTAAGGTGGATGCTGAATCTTCTTGAAGCCACAACCTTTCACTGGAGCCTTGGCAAAAACAACCATGTCGGTCCAAGCATTGTCATGTAGTATGCAGCTCAAGGCACAACGACTGATACAGCTGAAACTGATACTTTATTTCTGAATAGATGGTAGCATATACCATGAAGGACTTATTACCAGTGGCGCGATATTTCAGAGTCCGGACAGAAACTTTTAAGGATACCCTCGTATATAGTTTGTAAGTCTAAAAAATAAATTTTAGTAAATATACTAGGTACATGTAAAATTTATCTTCATGTAAAAGAAAACACACATAAACAGTTGCCACCCCTTTCAATTACTCACTTCCTCCGCCAAAAAGGAAAAGTAATCACCATTCTATTCGTGTTACATAGCATATGTTGTAGTTTCTAACTGACCCAACAACTCCCATACTAATGTATCTACTTTTTCGTGTGTCATCATGTACCACATGCCGTAACAACGTCAGCTTCATTTTGCGTCAGTAACACTCAAACCTTCATATTGTTAACATGACGCCAGCCAGCACCAGACCGATATGGCAGAAATGCTGTCTGTGTCTATGTATACAGGGGTCCATGTGTGTTGTGAATTCGTCTTCGTTTTCAAGTTTGCAGCCTACTTGAAATACCTTTTCAAGAGGCTCTTGAAGAGGCTGTACTATCTCCAACAGTCTTTCTGATTTTGCTTCAAGTCGACACACACACACACACATATACACACAGAGAGAGAGAGAGAGAGAGAGAGATGTACATATATGAGAACTTATACTGGTTCACGATTTACGTGTACATTAATGCTTTTTTAAGAATAGACATCTTTGTAGATAGAATAGCGCCATATCTGAATTTTAATGAATTGAAAACTATATCTGACTTTGTATATTGTTGTCAAGTGGCTTACAGATGCTGTGCTGTTACATTTCCAAACTATGCCGTGCTATGCCTGGGCCTAAGTATAGGGGTCATAGAAAGCAGGCGTGCAAACAGAAATTTTTGTTGGGAGGGTACATGCTCTGGGAGGGGAGAGGTCCAATTCTACAAGCCACTTCGTCTACTAGGGACTACGCAGGGGTGGGTCCTGGGGGTCCGGACCCCCCCACCGAAATCCGGACTTTTTTGTACCTTTAGTCTAATTTAAGGGCAATTTTATAATTTTTAATATAATTTAGCCTGAAATTGTGTTTGGACCCCCCCCCCCGAAAAGCTTGGGACTCCTCCCGAAATAAATTTCTGCGTACGTCCCTGTCGTCTACATAGTATTGAACAAGTTCTGAGACTGTTTTTTTATAACAGAAAAGTCCTGTAGTTTTGTGGTTAGAGCGTTGGACTCACGTTCATGTAGTCTCGAGTTCGATTCCTGGCCGGTGCTTACCAATTTTCGGCGTCCACTAGCGTCGTGGGACAAACTGGGGTGTCATGTAAAAAAAAAAAAAAGAAAAGAAAAGAAAAGAAAAGAAAAGAAAAGAAAAGAAAAGAAAAGAAAAAGACGTGACGGCCGCTAGTCTAGAAAGTTTCTGTTGTGACTGTTAGACACAGGGAGAGGTAGCGCGCTCACCACTTGTTCGTTGCTAGTCTGAAATTAGTTCAGCCGGTCGTTAAGAGATGACGTTCGAGCGGCTCAGGCCCATAAGGACTGTCATGCCAATGATTGGCTAGTTTTTATACGAGAAAGAGCAAAGATGAAGTGTAAGATCAAATTTTCATGTGACATCAATCATTTCCCTGTTAAACAACTATAGTTTTATTGACAAAGTGAATCCCCCGTAGGTGCGCCCCTTATAAAACTGCTGTCCATCTGTTGACACACATGCAGGGGCGGATCCATGGGGGGCAATGCCCCCCCCCCAGAAGAGGAAACTTTCTTATTTTATATATGAATAAATCACATTCCAGTGTTTGGAGCACTTAAAGTAGCTCTAAATAGGAGTATTACAACACACCGGCCCCCCAGAAGTCCGTTCTGGATCCGCCCCTGCAGTCATGAGAGCAAGAACGATAATAGACAGCAAAAAGCATTTTTCAGTATCGATTAAGCAACACAAAAAATTGTTCCATCTTGGTAATTTATCCTCTATTCAAACAGGAAGTGGTTGAAATGAACCATTTCCGGTTTCAACATTGACCACCATGCAATAAAAAGCGGGAATAGATTTCGAAAAGCAGTTTTCTGCAATCAATTCAACGTTTGAAGAATGGATTCAATATCCACCGTTATCTTCCAAATTAAAACCGGAAATGGTAGCAATTTATTACTTCTTCCGGTCTCAATTTCAATACTGAGGTCTATAGGCCAAAAACAAACCGGTCAAAGACACCGATGAACTGATTTTGATATGCATTCAATGTTCGAGTAACAGGTTCCGGCTCTGATTTTAATCCTCTATAGCTGTGGTTCTCAACCGAATTCCTATCACGACCCCATTTTATCACATCCTCTTGGGAGCGACCCTCTTATAATTTTTAGTTTGTAATAAGCTTGTGTGGGATTTTAACAAACCTATTGCGCAGATCTCAGGATATCCATCTATTTCTAGAATAGTACAGTCCATTTCTTGTATTCAAAAGATACAGTACCGTAACTTCCCTAAACGAGAATGGATTAAAACTATATCGAATCCGATCCGTTATACTGTTTCAAAATGAAGGTCGTTTGAAAATTTTAGAACCCCATAACTCCCTTAATTGTAGGCCATATGATAAAAAAAGTGATTTCTAATTTTGGTTAAGTAAACTTGGACAGTTTTTTTTTTTTTTTTTTAAGCTATTGAGTATTCTAATGAGTTGATAATGTACGTCATGAAGATTGAACTGACATTGTCACACTAGTGAAATCACACCATGCTCATTCGTATTTTTCTGGTATTTCAATATGCAGTTCTCATTAGTTCTATATCGTACCTTTTTCATTTAAATTGATTTTTAAACAACTGTTCAAAATGTTTAGTAGATCTAGTTTTTGTTGTTCTTAACAGTATAAATAAAAATAAAAATATGCCTATCAGAACAAAATTCAAAATAATATTTAAAAGTATTTTCCGGTATTATATTCTAATTATATTTATCTCTTCCGCTTAGCTTCGCGACCCCCATGAAACCGTGGGGGGATCGCGACCCCAGATTGAGAAATCCCTCTCTATAGTAAGCGGAAGCTATAGACCTAGTACGGTACTTCCGGTACTATAGTTGGACAATATAAAACAAAACACACTTGTTTTATTTTTATTTTAATGTTCTTCGTCTTAGGATCAATATTCAGAGGCCAAAATTATATCCATCAAGAAGTTAAATATGGACTGAAAGTAGAAAATCCATGTTATTATTAAGTTCAAAATCCTATGTCGCCGCAAATTCTGTCGAGGAATTTGAAAGCTTAAAATATGTAAAACGGTAATCATCCCTGTTGTGTTGTATGGTTGCGAATCATGATCCCTTTCTCTGAGGGAAGAACCCAAACTACTCGTATTTGAGAATAAAATTCTGAGATGAATATTCGGACCCAAAAGGAACGGGAATGAGGAATGGCGGAAATTTTATAACGAGGAACTACAATAATTTATACCGTTTTCCAAACATTGTTAGGGTCATCAAGTCTAGGAGGCTTAGGTGGGCAGGTCATGTAGTCAGAATGGAAGAAAGTAGGAATGCTTTCAAAGTCGTAACTGGAAGACCAATCGGAAAACGACCATTTGGAAGACCTAGGTGCAAATGGGAAGACAATATTAAGATAGATCTCGCAGAAATAGGAATACAAAGTAGAAACTAGATCCAATTGGTTAAGAATATAAGTTAATGGAGAGCTTTTGTGAACGCGACATTGACCCTCCGAATTTCGTAGGCCGTAAAGTTAGTTAATTCTTACGTTAGTCTTTCCGCATATACAATTCTCAATGCATTTAACAAGGACAAAAAGGTTTCATTTTTTCAATTCGCCAACAGATTTTGTGTTTAACGAAGTTACAAGTCAAAAGGGAAGTATTGATGAGACCAACTGCTCTGTTATAAAGACGTTGCAAAACTTAAAAAAAAATAAAGAAAAAAGGAAAAAAACAAACCACGCTGAAGAGTAAAGCTGGATTGCCCTTGTACATTCCAGTAATGAAAATGAAATGTTTTGTTATGACCAAAATTACGTAGATTGAATGTTAACAAAAGAAAGAACATTAAAAAATGTTTTAAAAAGATGTATTTCCTCCAATTATATCTTTTAGGCTAGAAAAACGGTGCAGTTTTTTTTTTTTTTTTTTTTTGATTAAATGAAATTTTGCAGTTTAACGTTGGTGTAAAGAGACAAGCTTTGCCAAATAGATGTCACTATAGTCTTCGTATCTCTCTTATGTAGTTTTTACCTTTCACGAAAATTCACGATTTCTCTTACAAGTTTCAGCCTAGAGACTTCAAATTTTTAGAGAAGGAACTTCATAACCTATCGAAGGCAACAATCCGTGCGGATATTTTATTTTGAATTTTCTTCGTTGTTGAAACAGTTATATTGTTAAAGGTTTGAATATCCATTTCAACAATCAAGCCATTTCAACAATAAAGAAAATTCTAAATAAAAAATCGGCACGGATTGTTGCCTTCAATACGTTATGAAGTATCTTTTCTAAAAATTTGAAGACTCTAAGTTGAAATTTGTAAGATAAATCATGAATTTTTGTGAAAGGTAAAAATTACATAAGGGAGATACGAAGACTGTAGTGACATCTATCGGCAAAACTTGTCCCTTTAAATCAACCTTAACGTCCTACAATTTGTATGCCAATTAGACTGAGAGACGATGATTAAAGCAAGTGAATGATGGAAGAATTAGTGGAATGATAAAGTAAGAGGAGAGTACGCCGAAAAACCCACGGACACGATGTTGTCCACCACAAACTTATTTATCCGGGATTCGAATCACGGACCCAAGGCACCAGAAATAAGCAATCTACCATTGAGCCACCATGCCTCAATGCGGTGGATTTTTGAGGAGAGGAAAGAACATTGACAAAGCGCTGGGACACGTAGTTGTCCACCACAAGTCGACATGTTTTGGGTTCAATTCAGGGATTTCTTGTACAAGATGTGAACATGTTACCACTCAGCCGCTGTTCTCCGCACCCGAAGATAAAATATCTTATTCCTATAGTCATAGTTATGAGTTCTCTTGTGGCTAAGCGAATAACGTATGCGCCCTTGGCGTGGAGGAGCCCGGCTCGGTTCCTGACTGGGACTAATGTGAGTCGGATCCCATGTTGAACTGTAAGTCTCACGTCTCATATAGCCTCGCTACTGAAAGAGTCACTAAACTCAAAATCAAATCAAATATGGGTATTTTCATACATTATCTACTATAAAATTTCGTCAACTGCAGATGGCAGCACTGAGCCAGAATATATCATGGTATAGTAGTTCTTTTTATATATATTATGGATGGCTTTGGGCGGAGAGGGGACGGCTATTCCTCTTTGTCAAGTAAGAGGAAGAGGAGGTTAGAGGGTGAACTTACGCCCCTCAGTTAAGTCTCTGGTAGCCCAGCAGGGGGCGTGCTGCGTCCGAGATCCCTGATGGATGAGGGAGTGTTTTAACGTCGTGTGGTTCCTTTGTGTGGAGGGAAGCTGCTTGCCGTGATAATAACAGCATAACCAGCCGACCGAGAGTGAGGTGCCGAACAAAGTATTGCACGCGTGATCACTAGCCAACGAGACAAAGAAGAAAAGAGTGACTTTTCAATACAAGTTTTTAAAAAAAGAAATAATGAACATCCCGTAGTTATTGTAACGTACTGTATTTCTGTTTAGAGTTGTAAACAAACCCTTTAAAAAAAACTAGAAAGTTCCAGATAAAGTGGAAATATTAAAAGGCCTCATCCCGGCGAAATTAAAATACCGCTAGTTTTACAGTAATTATGTGATATCTTCAAATAGTAAAAGATAATCGAAATACGGAACAAGAGCGCCCTAGACAATATTATTTTACATAAGAAACCGTTATCACCACTTACTTATCTGCTTTCGATTTCGAGCCATTTTGAAAATCGGCATTTATTTTCGCGTTTCTAAACGTCTGAAAACGGAAAGCCACTAGGTGACTTGTGATAACGGTACCTCACACAAAATAATATTGTCTAGGGCGCTCTTGTTCCACATTTCAATTATCTTTTATCTATTTGAAGATATCACATAATTACTGTAAAATTAGTGGTATTTTAATTTCGCCGGGATGAGACCTCTTAAGTCTATATAAATATTTAAAAGTGCCCCGATTTTCATAATAAGTCAGAGAAAACCATGGAAGAAACTTCAGTTAGGAAATCTTTCATTTTTTGGCTCCTATGGCTATACCCTACCGTAGTGATTCCCAACCTTTTATGACTCACGATACACTTGTTTGATTTTTATGTTATCATTAATCTATATAGATAAAAATGAAAGTAACTATGTTCGTGACTTAAAAGGCCTTATCCCGGCGAAATTAAAATACCGCTAATTTTAAAGTAATTATGTGATATCTTCAAATAGATAAAAGATAATTGAAATGTGGAACAAAAGCGCCCTAGACAATATTATTTTGTGTGAGGTACCGTTATCACAAGACACCTAGTGGCTTTCCGTTTTCAGCCGTTTAGAAACACGAAAATAAATGCCGATTTTCTAAATGGCTGGAAATCGAAAGCAGATAATTGAGTCGTGATAACGGTATCTCATGCAAAATGATATTGTCTAGGGCGCTCTTGTTCCACATTTCGATTATCTTTTATCTATTTAAAGATATCACATAATTACTGTAAAAATTAGCGGTATTTTAATTTCGCCAGGAGGAAGCCTCTTAATAACCCTGGAACCATTCATTTGATCTCGATCAAACTTTCAACATAGATGAGGTTCCAACCTGAGATGTATATATATAATTTCACTTTGATGGTACAACGTAGGGTAGAGGGAGAGGAGGGAATGGATATATATATATATATATATATATATATATATATATATATATATATATAATGTGGGACCTAGTGTTTGCCTACGAAAAATGAAAATATATATTCCAATGGAAGCAAATATGCTTTTCGAGACGAAAAAGCTTTCACTTCACTTTTCCGAGACGAGATAGCTCCCAAACCTAGTCTCATGGGCGACACCAGTGGCTTGTGGGTTGACATGAATGAAAAACGAGAATTAAATCAGAGACCTTTCATATTAGAGGTAGGTTCTGTTACCATTGAGCTTATTCCTCTCTTTGAGGTTAACACCAGTTAAAAAATATGTTTCAGGTGACCTTTTGTGAAAATAAACTTTTAAAATTAAAAGAAAACTGATTTGGTTAAATATAGCGTGTATTTTAGTATTTCGTATACTTACTGGTTAGGCTGAACTCTGTCAAATGTAAGTTGGTGTAAACCACCAATATTAAAAAAAAAAAATAGCGCTTGTTTCTATAGTACACGTGACTAATTATTACCGCAAAAAAAGATTCAAATTATTACATTTACTGAAATTTCAACCAAAGAGCAGTTTTCATATTTAGCAACGTTGCGAAGTAGAAATGCAACAACAGGCAAAGTGTGCCTTTGGGTGGTTTGACTCCTATGTAAAATTTCATTACGGTTTTTTTTTTTTTTTTTCAACTTTACGTGTTCAACTTCTTGTTAAGTAGTACGCTGTACATGAAATCGTGAATAGTTTCGAACATTTATTTATTTTTTTTTCAATTAACATTGAATAAACAAACAAAATAGCTTTGTTAATTTGTTTTTTGTGTGCTTATAGGTATATAGGTTCAACTGTGCACATTTATTTTTAATTATTATTTTTTCAGTCCCATATTTCATCCCTGATTTCACATTTGTACTTTTTTTTTCAAAACTAAAAAATAATGTAAATTATAAGCCTAATTTGAAAACAATTCTATGAGAGCACTGTGTTTGAATTAGGGTTTGGGATTGAAAATGAATTCTGGGAGAATTATTACTCTGTTTGCTTTTCAAATGTATAGGTATATGTGTGTGAGTTCATATGTGTATTGAGTAAGGTGAAAGGCCACGAGGTGTGGGGTGGAAGTGGCACAGAATTCAAGCAAAACCAGGATGCCTGTTCATTTTGCTAGTTTTGTGGTGCAAACTTTGGTTTTTGGGGACCTGTAAATGATGAATGGGGGAAACCACCGAAGCGATGTGTAATTGTCACCGTGACCAATTGATAGAGTTCATTGGCACATTGTGTGTGTTCTCTCCCTTCCCACCACCCACCCGAAAGGGACGTGTTTTTTTTTTTTTTCAGGAACAGTACAATCATATATACACCCCTCTCTCCCAGTTAACGCTCATTCATTATAAAACATTTTCCCATTTAAACAAACATACAGGCATAATTGTTGTTATTCATATTTTCTTCTTCTACCTTGCTGAACTGTTGACGTCATTTAATATTAATATCTATTAGCGCAGAAAATAGGGGGGAATGTTAGCTTGGGTCAATTAGCAGCAATTTATTATTAATATTGTTTTATTTAATATTATTTTTTTAAAATCAATTTTCATGTGTTTTTCTAAGCGACTACTACAAGAGTATTCATAAATATTTTCACCGAAAAGAGTATATTATGACGTAAATCAATATACTTTTGTGTACATTCACTTTACTATGCCATATTGAAAAGCTTGATATCAATTTTGTCTTAATAAGCGCCATGATTATCGTACAATACCAAAACACAAAATTTTTTTATGTACTAATACTGTCCGTTCGTCCAGGAGGCAGAAAAATTGAACTACTTGATGGACCACCATCAATTTTGACCAGCGTGTAGAGGGCCAAAAATTAGTAATTGAATTCGTTGGTGGAGGTGATCCATCTAGCTGATCCCCCTCCCATGCATCCCCATAATGGATTATTATAGAGGGATTACCCTTGTCAGTATGCAACCCAACTATGCGCAGTCCTGATCCTGGTTGCATTCCCATTGTTCCTGTCAGTATGCAACCCAACTGTACGTAGACATGGTGCTGCTTGCATTCCTATAAGGGATTATTATAGCGGATTGCCCTGTCAGTATGCAACCCAACCATACGTAGACGTGATCCTTGTTGTTTTCCCATAATGGATTATCATAGGGGATTGCCCTGTCAATATGCAACCCAACCATACGTAGACGTGATCCTTGTTGTTTTCCCATAATATATTATCATAGGGGATTGCCCTGTTAGTATGCAAGCCAACCGTACGTAGACGTAATGCTGGTTACATTCCCATAAGGTATTGCCCTGTCAACATGCAATCCAACCGTACGTAAAAGCAATGCTGGTTGTATTCCCATATGGAATTATTATGGGGGATTTCCACTATAAGTACCGTATGCAATCCAACTGCACGTAGACATGATGCTAGTTGCATTCCATAAGAGACTATTATAGGGATTGCTCCTGTCAGCATGCAACTCAACCGTACGTAGACGTGATGCTGGTTGCATTCCCATAAAGGATTATTATAGGGAGATTGCCTCTGTCAGCATGCAACCTAACCGTATGTAGGGTGTAGACGTGATGTTGGTTGCATTCCCATGAGACTCGTGGGGAATTTTCATGGGGTAGTATGCAACCCAACCGTACGTAGACGCGATGCTGGTTGCATATCATTCATTTACTTTCAATCCAAGCTCTTTCACATGGAAAGTTCGTTTTTTCCCTATTTTTCTCCTCGAAAACTACGCATGAGGGACACTCATCCTATCATTTTGCTCACTTTAATAACATCAATCGATGAGTCTGATTACTGGTCACTTTTCTTGTTAAACGCTAATCTACTCAAAAAAAAAAAAATCATGCGTTAATGAGAACTTTTATATCACGTATCCAACGATATCTCATGTCTTGCAACACTGTATCTTTGTTTACGTTTACGTCAGGAAACTAAGCTAGGAACCAAGAAATATGAAGTACAAATTGGTTACCAAGGCAACAAAGAGAGCGAGTGTGACGACAAATTTACAATAGGTTCTTTATTAGCACTACTACATTACTTCACTATTGTGTTCTCTATATACAGAGTGTTAACCTTTGACTCACATAGCGGAGGTTAAAATTTTATATATATCAAGCAACGGAAATTGAGAAATGTGCAAGAGAAAAGAAACGAAGACTTTTTCTTTTTCCATCGAGGGAAGCATGATCTTTCCTTGCCGTCTTAGATCTGCTTGATCCTCTCTCTCACGGCCCACCCCTCATTTCTCCTCAAAGCCTTCCCTTCTGCTAGTATATACGTGATTTATCCCTTTCTTGGTGCGGGAAATTGCCTGTCTAGCGCAGAATCTTAGGAAACGTGTTTATGAAGCGTTCGGGAATTGGGTATCTCAAATACCTTTATGCACATATATCGCATTTTGAATTGGGTTTTATTTAAACGTAATATTTGTTGTACGAGATTCGAAAAAGTGTATGGTAAGATTTTTCTATCTTTCTTTTCTTCTTTTTCTTTTTTCTTTTTATTGTGTTTATTAGCTCTTGGCGTAAGTATACAGAAGCTTGTAGTTTCACTGCAGGATTAGGTGTATATATAGTTCGTTTCTTCAACCGAAGAGCAGTTCATAATATAAAGAATGCCGCCTTCTACGTGTGGTAGTTACTGCCATAAATAAGTCATCGTCCGAGGTACCTTGTGGTGAACACCCCTGATAACTAAATGGCCAACCAGAACTCTCATTTCAAATAGTTGACAGTCACTTGTCAACTCCACGTGAAGTCTTAGTTGCTAAGATTCCCTGTTCTCAAGAGCAGCTTCCTCGTTCTTACATTGCCTGACATATTAAGAGTATTCATCCCGGCGAAATTAAAATACCGCTAATTTTACAGTAATTATGCGATATCTTCAAATAGATAAAAGATAATCGAAATGTGGAACAAGAGCGCCCTAGACAATATTATTTTACATGAGAAACCGTTTTCACGACTCATTAATCTGCTTTTCATTTCCAGTCATTTTTAAAAAAAACCGACATTTATTTTCGCGTTTCTAAACAGCTGAAAACGGAAAGCTACTAGGTGACTTGTGATAACGGTACCTCACGCAAAATAATATTGCCTAGGGCGGTCTTGTTCCATATTTCAATTATCTTTTATCTATTTGAAGATATCACATAATTACTGTAAAATTAGCGGTATTTTAATTTCGCCGGGATGAAGACTCTTAACCATGCACACGGCGGAGCTGGGCGGGGGGAAAACCCCGCAAATGCGGTCATAAGAGAGAGGGAGGGAAGAGGGAATGCTGTTGTAAAATTCAGCACAGGAACTTGAAAGAAATTTGCCGAATTGCATCTCTGTTGAATGAGTAGTGTACCTTATTTCTCAGTAATTGCTGGCTGGATCTGAACCAAAGTTAGTGGGCAAGTAGTCTATAGTCTAAAAAATAAAGATCCCTATTGGTGTCCGGATTCGGTGAGGAACAGGCTCGACTCGTCTTAGCTTGGCTTGTTTTGTACAGTATATAGTACTTTGGTTCTCGGTAACTATTGGCCGGATCTGAACGAAATTTGATGGGCAAATAGTCCATCGAGAATTGATTCGAGAAATATATTTTAAAATTCGAGACGAGATTAGAAATACAATTTTGGTCTCGTTTCCGAGGCAAGATAACGTATTTCACGAAACTCGAGAGCAACACTAGTTCAATCCAGTCTTAGGTCTTAAACACTACTTTAGGGGGGCCACGGTAGGTCAATGGTAAAGCGCTTACCGCTGGTGTGTGGGGTCTCTGGCCAATTAAGTTTGTGGTGGACAACATTGTGTTATGGGTTTCCTCGAGGTATTTTCGGTTTCTCCTACATTCTCATTCCACCATTTTTTCCATAATCATTTACTTGCTTTAATCACTCGTCTTCCTTAGCCCAAAGGGCATAATTGTGGGACGTTAACGGCTTCATTCCACTTCATTTTCTCAAACACTATTTTAGCCTTACGTAATTCAAAGTATAAAATTTATAAATTAATAAAGTGATCGTATAATACAAAGAAGAACATTTATTAACGTTCAAATGTTTACGTAAGTTCTTACACAATAGTATATTCCAATAAGAAGTATGGTTTAAATGTTATTTTATTACATTCTTCGTGGACCTCTCGTGACCTTGAAGAAGATTCGAATAACTTCTAGATGAAGTAAGGAAAAAATTGAATAGATTTTAGACATAAATTTACAGAACGAGACGAGAAAAAATCGAGACGAGACCTGGAAAGC
Organism: Thermobia domestica; assembly: GCF_964235325.1. NCBI lineage: Eukaryota > Metazoa > Arthropoda > Insecta > Zygentoma > Lepismatidae > Thermobia > Thermobia domestica. The sequence continues at coordinate 367,325,680 of NC_137454.1, forward strand.
TTCTTGAAGAATCGAGACGAGAGAACCTTATTTTTCGTCTTATCTCGTGACCCACACTAAATCTGGATTACCTGCGTGTAGGTTACGTACGCTACCCATATAGTCATGAAAGAGCTCGGTGTACCTCTCTGTTGAGACCGGTTGTAAATATTCTTACCACTTCTGGTTTCAATGTAGAATGAATATATAGTAATTTGGAAGCCTATCGTAGTTATCTATGTGAAACGAAACTTATACTAGACTAGATACCCAAGATTCCACCTAAAATGTGCAATATCTACGACAGTACTAATCATCTTACACAGGGCTGCCCTAGGTAATTTGTCGCCCTGTACAATGGCATCACTTACCACCTCGCTTTCTCTAGAAAGAACAAATCTTAAAAACCATGATTTTAAGTATGCTACTCTATCATGAACAACGAAGAGGAGGACTCGCACTCAGAAAGACCTAAACAGTATAAATATAATCTCGTTGTGTCGTTCTTTAAATAATACGTATAATATATTATGTTAGTAAAAGATAAATCAAACACATCTGCAGAGGAAATATGGTAATCCTTTTTATAGAATTCAATATCGAGCTTCAATCTCAATATATTAGTTTGCAATTCCAGTGCAACTATATCTTTTATCTTTATTTCTTGATTTTCCTTCTATATATGTTAAAATAATTTTAAAATCTTGTTTTCACCTTCAATGATAAGAAAATTGTCTGGGACCAAGACAAAACTAGTTTTCACATCAAAACTGGTAACTAACCAACTGGAACAGGTGTTTGGTACACCTCGAGAATTGGGTTATTGTACTTGACAACAATGAAACAATTTGTGCTGAGAGTTGTTTGACCATTTGCTTTAGCACTGTCCATGTGATCTTAAACTAATGCGACCTAAACATGATTTATGAATGTAATATTCAAAATAGGTCAGGTTATTAAATTTAACTACCATCATCATGAAGTAAGTCTCCAACAACAAACATTTATTTTAGATAATTTCAGTTATGACAGATTTTGGCGACCCGTGCAAATGCATATGGTAGAGCCGTTCCTGATATTGTATATAACCAGATGGTTCCAACGGATATGCAACTGCAGCTTCCTTACTTATAGAGGTATATTGGTGTAATAATACTGTAATATATTGTTGTAGATGTAACTCCACACGTTTTTAATAAAAGAAAACATTCAGACTGGCACGTGAGAAAGCTTGCAGCTTTTCTACGTTTTTATTCTGTTCCAAAATTTAGAGGAAGAAAAAAAAGAGACAAAAAGTCTATGAAGCATTTTCGGAAATTCAACACAACATAAAAATTAAGTACGAAAGAAGAAGAAGTGGATGAAAAAAAGAAGGAAATAAAATGGCAAAGGCAATGAAACAAAAGACGACAGCTGAAGAAAATTGAGGAAGAAAAAAAAACATAGATAGAACTAAAGAAAGTAAGTGAAGAAAAAGAGAAATGGCAACTTCTTTCCAGGATTTCCAACTGTGAAGACAAAAAAAAAATCGTTTAGTGACTGTTCTACAAGATGGAGAATTTTCTAGTTCTAGCCCATTTTGTTGAGCAAAGCTAGATAAAGTCACTCGGTGGTTAGAGGGTTGTACTCATGTCCGCGTGGTTCAGGGTTCGATTCCCGACCGGTACTTCCCAATTTTCCAATTCCAATCGTCGTGAGGCAAACTGGGGAGTCACATGAACAAAAGACGTTACACGGCCGATAGGTCTAGAAACCTCGTGATGCGCCTGCTAGGGACAGGGCACCACGGTGGGCTGACCACGTGCTAGCAGCTAGGCTCCAAGTAGTTCAGCTAGTCGCTAGCAGATGGCGCTGGAGCAGGCTTAGGCTCACAAATGAGCCGTTGCGCCATTTTTATTTATTTATTTATTTATTTTTTAAAACAAGTGTATGACGACCACTTTATTTGACCTGTATATACTAAGATTTATACCCTTGCCAGGAACAAACTCAATATCGTATATTAGCTAACACTCTTTATAGCAAGATCCATAGTCCTGCTATGAATTTCTGGCGAGGGCTCAACTCATATTGAGCTGCAGTTTAGTAATAACCCATTATAAAAGTAGTTTCTATATTCTAACGTTGGAATTCAGCGTCCCTTTGGAGCATCGAGGCTATATGAGACAGTGGAAACTGAACTGTCGTATGAGTTCGAATTTCAAGACTCTCCCGCTGGGAATCGAACTCGGAAACCTGTGCACCAGAGGTCTGTGCACCAGACCAACAGAGAGGATTCCAACGCACCGTATATTGCATAGAAAATATATTGTACTTAAATTACTTGATAAAAATGCATGTGAATGTTTATACATACTTAAAGAAGAAATGATGAGTGGATTTAAATTTACCATTCCTTTCAGCGCCGATGCTATATGTGACATGGATCTACACTTAACGTGGGATTCAAACCACGTTAAAAAAAGGTATGACTGTTATAAAGTATTTAAGTTATAGATACATGCTCAAAGAAATATTTGTATGTGTTTCTTTACTGGCATGTAACAATTCTTAAAGTTGCTGTTTATGGTCAGTCTTAATTTTCAATCCAAACATTACCTACTTTCAAATCAAACAGTACAAATTGGTCATATATGTTCTTTCATAACAGATTTATGAATTCGATTTCCGGATATTCCAGAATCGAACTCCCTGACCATCTAAAAGTCTCCTGAGTGACTACATGTTTTCGTTCCAGACTTCGGTGCGGAACAGCCGCTTTCGTTTCTCGGTGAGAGTTCATGTTGATCGGATTTCACGATAAATTGTACTTATAGCCTCTCCAGAGTTGCCCAGAAAACTAGTAATGTTGGCAACCTTGTCTCTCTCTTCCATTCCTCACTGTAAAGAAAGGAAAAACGAAACAAGAACGGAAAAGAACAAAAAAGGGGGAAAAATAAAAATGAAAGAATAGCTGAGAAGTGTTTGAGCTATAATGGTAGAAAAGAATCCAATTTTGCATTCACAATTCAGAGTGACAGCGAAGCAGAGGTCCCAAAACGAAACGAAACGTAACAAAAACGAACAATTGAACCCCCGTTGGCTATAACCCTCGCGCTCACTAGTAAATTTAATTAAAGTGAATTAAACTGGAGCAGCCCGGGGTGTGTGCGGGACAAAAGAGAGAAAGAAAAAAGTGTAGGGTGATGGTTGGGTAGGTTGTTGGATAGACAGAACAGCAAGAATTTGTGTGCGACCCAACGTTTATTATATCAACCTTTGAAGTTCTCTGAGAAATTTGGAAGAATACGAGATGCTACTATTTAAGGACTTTTCTGACTAATCATGTGCAAGGATCAGTGGCACTCGAAGAAAATTTTCTAAGGGGGGGGGCATCTCTATGGTTGCTATATTACATCTGGTATTTCTGGCATTGAATATACGTAGTTTGTTATATTAAGTATACATTTTCGTGAGCAATGGGGGCCCGGGCCCTTCCTCTGTCCTCCTTCGGGCGCCCATTGCAAAGATGGATTTTTTTTATTCTCACCTGAACCTTAGATCAATACCTTTTCTTTGCCCTCCCGTAAACTCCCTCACACTCATATGAATTTGTTATCTTCGTCCAAACCTTCTAATAACACACTTTGGCATAATCATTCACTTGCCTTAAGATTGATGTAAAGGAACAAGCTTTTCCGATAGATGTCACTACAGACTTTGGAATCTCTCTTATGTACTTTTTATCTTTTCACGAAAATTCACGATTTTTCTTACAAGTTTCAGCCTAGAGACTTCAAATTTTTAGACAAGGAACTTCATAGCCTATCGAATTCAACAATCCGTGCTGATTTTTTTTATTTAGAATTTTCTTCATTGTTGAAACAGTTATATAGTTAAAGGTTTGAATATCCATTTCAATAATCAAGCCATTTTAACAATGAAGAAAATTCTAAATAAACAATTGGTACGGATTGTTGGCTTCGATAAGTTATGAACTTCCTTGTCTAAAAATTTGAAGTCTCTAGGTTGAAATTTGTAAGAGAAATCGTGAATTTTTGTGAAAGGTAAAAAAAAAAAATACGAAGACTGTAGTGACATCTATCGGCAAAACTTGTCCCTTTAAATCAACCTTAATTAAGGTCTCTCTTAGCCTATAGTTGATAATTGAAGGAAGTTAAACTGAAAGATTGTATTAATGGAGTACGTTCTTCAAAGACCGTCGTGTCCTTTAAACGTGAATATATGTTCTTTATTGTGTTCGTACAATCACCTCTATCAATTTATAGTTTCTATAATATTGATTCATGCAACACTGAAAATACAAGGTGTTGGACTGGCAATCACAAAACCTGTTTGTCGCGTGTTCGAATCCCGTTTAAAATATGAGTGTTATAACTTTAAGTCTCACTCCTTCCATTTCATTATCATCATTCATTTTTCGTTGTCTTTTTTAGCCTGAAAAGCAAATAGGACGTATAATTCAATAAAAACATATAAATAAAAATAAACTCTTCTAGAGACAGTATAGAAAGAATTCAAGCGATTCAATATCCTTTATCGTAGGCAACCATTATTTGTTTTCTACTGTGCAGGTTGGATAGGAGCTGGGAATCGTTATAGATTTTAAACGGGAAATACTGTAGGTAGCCACCGTTAAATCGTAGACAACCAACATTTCTTTGCTACTTAGCAGGTTGCATAAAAACTAGGAATGGTTATAGATTTTAAGTGGGAAATGAATAGCCAGTCACCGTTAAATCGTAGGCAACCAACATTTCTTTGCTACTTAGCAGGTTGCATAGAAAGTAGGAATTCTTATAGATTTTAAACGGGAAATAGAGAGCTACCGTTAAATTGTAGACAACCAACATTTCTTTGTTACATGTTCCATAGAAGCTAGAATTTTTTATAGATTTTAAACGGTCTAGCGTTAAACTCGGCCGAGATAGTCATTTTAATAAATAAATAAAATTTTTTAAAAAATAAAACACACTTTTGTGCAAGAGTTATCTTATGGAGTAACTGAAAAACGGACTGACAACACAATCTTATAAATTTCATTATCGTGAGTCTAGTAGATCATTGGAATAGACCCGAATGACAGATCTGGTCTAGTCCATTAAATCAAGACGTCAATTACCTTTACTCGTAACGGTAGTTTGAAACTTGTCTCTCCAAATTAAAGAAGACACATTTACGAAAATAGGTTAAAAAAATTTCAGCATCCTGAGTTTTATTTATTTATTTATTTATTTTATTTATTATTATTATTCTTTTTTTTCATTTTCTTAAGCTGAGTGGTAGTCACTATAAACAACAAACTTCGGAGAACGCTGTAAGAAGATTAAGTATAAATGAAAGCGTTCCTCAAGCTGTCGGACGCTATAATTGACATTTGAAAAAAGTATTTTAAAAAAAAAGTTCCAAAAGAAAATGTCAGTCAAAGAAACAATTACTACAGGGAAAAGAAAAAAAAGAAAAGAAACCTTTTTTGTGATAGTTGACTTTTAATAATAATAATAGTAATAATAAAAGTGACGTCTTTCATAATAGCATAATTATGACAAATGACATTAACATTTTCATTTTGATTAACCACTCTTTCTAATTTTCTTCAACGATATTTTCATTTATATTCTTTTCATTCTTTTTTACTCACAGCCCTCCACCTCTCTCTCTTTATCGCATATCTTACTTTTCAGTTTAGACAAAACTATTTTCTATTCCTTGTCGCAGCGTTGCCAAGCACACCAAAATTTTCTACTTCCTATTGCAATTTATTTAAATACCAGCTCTTGGCATATTTTGAAATACACTCTTGGACATAAAGAGCTGAATTTGGATTTAAACTACCGTACTCGTCTCAGCGACCCCGAAATCTATGTGTTCGGCCCTAATATCGGTCATTTTCGATCATTTTTATATATCTCCCCAAGTTGCAGGTCTAAATTTGGATTTAAACGGCATCGGAGGTGGCATTTTCATCTCAGCGACCCCCATAACTATGGATACAACACTAAAATATGTCATTTTCGATCATTTTTAAATATCTTCGCCCTCCTCCCGTAAATTGCCTACAGTTAACCATCAACGTGTAATGATAAACCTATCCCAGGCTCGACTCTCATCTGTATTGAACATGTGATCGAGGTCGGTCGTGTGATTTGAGAATTATTAAGTCACAAACCTATTTCTAGTTACTTTCATTTTCGATCATTTTTTTTTCAATATCTCGTCATCTCCCCCTCCTCTAAGTTGCACCGTCAAATAATAATAATAATAATAATAATAATAATAATAATAATAATAATAATAATAATAATAATAATAATAATAATAAAAAACAGTCCCAGGCCCGAATCTGATCTATGTTGAAAATTTTATCGAGATCGGTCTGATGGTTCAAGAGGTACAAAATCACAAACATAGTCACTGTCAATTTTATATATATATAGCTTGAAACTTCTCAGTTTTACTAATATGTAATGATCATTAAGATCTATTAAGCGTCCTAGTAACATAATTTAATTATATGTGTACAACGAATCATTCAAAAAGCATCTAAAATGTTACATATATATTATACCTAATGAACAGTTTATATTACATTCAGGAACCCAAAAAACAATCATTTTTCACTTGTCCAGGCCTCTTAAAACATTTGAATCAATGGTTGCTGAAATAAATACCCATGTTACATTTTTTTTGAACTTATGGACTTATTTTTAGTTTATGAACTTATTCGATTCTCTATGAGTATACGCAACTTTGTATATAGAAAGGGTAGGTGTAAACGCAACATTGAACTAGAGTTGAGCGCAAGAGAGGTCTGTAGTTCTGGATTTAAGTACGTAGTATTTCTTTACTGTTCCGAAATCTACACAAAATGGACTTAGGTCATTTCTGTAGTCATATATTCATTTCATTATTAGGTTACTTCCACTTATATTTTCAGAAAAAAAAAAGTGGGGCCGCGGTGGCTCAGTGGTAGAGTATTCACCTCTGGTGTTGGGGTCACGGGTTCAAACCCTGCTCTCGCTAAGTGAACTTTGTGGTGTACAAACACCGCGTACGTGGATTTCCTCGGGGTTCACCGGTTTCCTCCCATTTTCTTCATTCCACCATTTCATTCATTTCTCATCATCACTGTCTCATTTAGCCTAGCCGGCATAACCGTGAAACGTAAAACTCAAAAAAAAAAAAAAAAAAAAATCAGAATAAAAATGACAGAACTACATTGCTGTTGTAAGTGAAAGAGTACAGATGAAATGTAAAATTAGATTTTCATGCTACATCAATCATTTCCATGTTAAAAAGTATAGTTTTATTGAAACAGTGAGCAAATATGTGATGAGTTACGAAGAGTTTTAGAGGGAGCCAGCCCCGGTGGACCTCGTGAATGTGAGCCTGGGCAGTACCAATGTGTTTGAATACACATTCCCCGTTTTGGAATCACCTAGTTAAATTGGGGAAAGCTCGTTAAATTGTTTTGCCGCATCTCAAAAACATACACATTAACATAATTTCAATCATATCTGCTGTGCCTCATGATACAAGTTTATTCGTATGTGAGACAATAAATGGCCATTTTAGTTACTTACCAAATACTACCGTTCTTGTGTAAATACCATATGTGTATCGAAATCGATGTACTAAAATGTCTTGAATGCCCTAGCCACACTGGCATTCCGTCTATCATGAGATCAGAGAAACACAAGCAGTAATGGATCTGGTCAAAGAAAATATGGGTGACCGTTCGTACCCACCAAATGGTGTTGAGATTGTGACGTACGCCTAGCGTTGTGGGGACAATTGGGGAGCTTCTTGAAAGAAAGAGGTAGAGAACTGCAGCCTAGAAAGCCAACATTTCCAACGTGGGAAACCGAAGTGCTGACCACATATCAGCCCTAAAGGCGTAAGTGTTACAGCCAGCACCAATTTTTCTTCTAGTATTAAATTATCATTTAAAAAATTCGATATAGGATAATATTTCTTTAACGTTTAATACGAAAATTTAAGTTTGAAGACCTGGCAACATTGCTTTTCTCCCTCTCTCAACCAAACCCTTTGCTATCTTTTTGTTCTTTTCTTTACGTTTCTGTCGTCATTATTCTTGATTTGCTTCCGAAAAGGAGGAGAGAAGAAATTTTCTTTTTTCAAATATATTTTCTTTGAAAATTTCGAAAAAGTAAGAAATTTATGAAAAAAAATAACTTCGAAAAAATTATCTGTCATCGTGAAAATAGAAAAAAAAAGGGGGGAGAAATACTTTTAATTATATGCAGACGAATTCTAAGTTGTTTTTGATGTTTTTCTCTTTCTTTGAGAGATGGTGAGAGAAAGAAAATGAATGAAATATGTCAATTTTCAATTTTTTTTGACAGTCAAGATAGTATCTTTGTGCCTTTATTGCCCAATCTAGAAAACTATTTTCAAAGAAAAATAAATGTGTTCAAAATTAGTAGTGGTGTGCTTTAACTTGGAAATAAAATGAATATTTTTTTTTTATAGGTACAATAACTGTTTAAAGCTACTAATTTCAACCGATAGATGGCAGCAATTTCCCAAGCTATTTGGTAGAAGTTTGATTTACCAAAACCTCTTTATATCTGTATTTACCCTGACTATTCGTGTGTGTGTTTGTGTGTGGCTATCCAGGGTACAAAATTACAAAAGGAGTGGGATACCCCCACTGCCCGGCCAGACCGAAGTCCTAAGTGCTTCCCAGTTAACCTACTGGTCGAAGCGATCTTACTACCGAGTCAGGTTCAACCCTGCTCTGTAGGCATGACCGAGCGTTAAGGTAAACTCACCTTCTGTCCATGCTCACCGTTGTCCAGGTTCCTGGGATAAGCTCACATAAGCTATCAAATCCCACGGTATGGCCACAGCTCGGAAGAGTCCAAGTCAATCCGGGACCCCAGGCTTGCCCGAGTTTTTTTTTTTTTTTTTTTTTTTTTTTTTTTTTTTTTTTAAATCTCGGCCCTGTTTACCTTTATACGTTCACTGTGGAATACACTGGTATATTGCTGTTTGAGCATTGCACTAGTGAGAAAAAAATAGATTGTTTCTAATTGGCTGAAAAGCCAATTAAAAGTTGATTTTCCTATAAGACAGGAGATCAATATAATTGGCAATTATTGGCTTCTAATTGTCTGAAAGGCCAATTAACCAACTTCTGAGAGTTGAGCTTTCAGAACTTCAAGAAAAAAATTAATTTCCAGAAAATGGTATCCTTTTCGGGATTTTTTTTTTATATCGTCCGCAAAATGAAATCTCTAAGTTTTACGCCTCACGATTATTCGGTTAGGCTAAAGGAGATTATGAAAAATGAACGAGATAGTGGAGTGAAGAAAGTGGGAGGAAACGAGAGAACACGAGAAAACACACGCACACGGTGTTTGACCATCACAGAGTTCACTTGTCGTGAACTAGGATCAAAACAATGAGAGGTGAACGCTCTACCACTGAGCCATCGCGGCTCCCTGAGGCGAAAAGAGGATTAGACCGAAGAAATACCCTTATTTCGCTCAAGATGGTGGACAAAAATCTTATTAATTATTATCTGTCGTGGTTGTATAGTTGGTTAGGGTTAGGCGAAACGAGGATTAGGCGAAATTATGCAAAATCCTATGAACCAATCGAATGATACTTGTTGAAATTAACTAAATCGCCAATGTAAATTGGCAAAAGGTGGACCTCAAATATCAGTCATGGGCAGTGGCGCATCCACGAGGGGAATCCACCGGCTGTGGATCAAAACTTCGGAACTCGATACACACTTGTAAACTTTCTTAATAAATTTGTATTTTTTTTAGCATAGTAATGATCAGTCTAGCATAAAAATGTGATATTACACTCCATCTGTATTTGATACTCTTTCTTTTCTGATAAAAATAAAAATAGAAATAAATCATTTTTCTGAGTATATAGGTCGCAGTACTTAGCAAATACTTACCATCTTTTCAGATGCAGAATAAACACCGGTTCAATACTACATAGACGTAGTGACTGGTTCAATACTACATAGACGTAGTGACTGGTTCAATACTACATAGACGTAGTGACTGGTTCAATACTACATAGACGTAGTGACTGGTTCAATACTACATACACGTAGTGACTGGTTCAATACTACATAGACGTAGTGACTGGTTCAATACTACATAGACGTAGTGACTTGAAGTATTGGAACTCTCTCAAATGTGAACCCCTCCAAACAAGAATTTCTGGGTGCACGCCTGGTCGAGGGGATGAATATACGAACTGTTTGAGAAAAGAGCTTGGACCAATTGAAGAGGGGAGAGTCTTTTTTTTTTATATGTATATACATATAGAAATGAAGGCTGAAAGATAAGCTGTCTGTCAGTTGAAACGGAGCAACATGTCAAAATTGCGTCATCAAGTCTTCAGCCGAATAATTCGTTAGCTAAAACCAGTTTGTCTTTTTCTAGAAAAAAGTGGCTGCGTTATCTCGTTCGTGCAGACTTTGGAAGACTAGGAGAAAGAGCATTTTTTTCGCGTCTTTTCTCTTTTCTGCAAAACGACGATTTCTTTATTTCCCTCATATTTTCTTCCCATTCCTGTCTACTGTTCTTAACTTTCCCCTCAAATATTTCTTCCTCAATGTGACAGGAGATCATCTCATATACTTGCTTCCTCCTCATTTCTGTCTGAATCTTATGTATAGGCAGGGTAAAAAAGACTTGAGCTTTTAAAGGCATTTATTACTAAAATCGCCAAAAATAAATGAAAGTCCTTAAAGTAAACGAGTAACTCGAAATGCTTTAAAACGTATTGGTCATGCATAAATTAAGTTATTATAGAAGCTGATTACGGTTAATCTTGTCTTTTGCGCGGATTTGAATCCTATGAGACGTATAGTCTTGTTCAAAATACATCTTGGTCATCCAATTCGGGGATATTCTGACAATGGTACACAAAAAAGGATTTTTTTTTTTTGCTTAAGACATACCGTCATGGCGAAATTAAAATTCCGCTAATTTTATAGCAATTATGTGATATCTTCAAATAGATTTAACATGATTGAGGTACGGACATTGCGTTGTTTCCAATGTATTCAAATGGGTTCTCAAGATGACCTGTGACCTTGATCTGACAGTGACCTCTGACCTTGACACTTGATTGACGCATATTTGGTCAGCTTGCGACATAGAATCATACCATACAGTTTTTTCTTTGTTATCACTTTGATTTGCGTTTTTTCAGGCTCTTTCAGAATTTACCATTGCAGTCCCATAAGGAAAAAATCGAAATTTGACCTTTGACCCTATATCTCTTCCATCTTTAGTACAAGTGATATGCTTCTATGACGAAACAAAACTTATGTCCTTCGTCTAAAGTTACACCAAATTGCACGACTTTACCTCATACCACTTTTGCACAGTGAACAAATGAAATTGACACACGAATTAATCAACCCTCAACCCTGTATATATATTAATTATATATATACCGTACACTTTTGATTTGTGTCACAAATGGTAACATTTAATTTTGACTTGTGAGAACTCATGCATGTTAACTGAGGAGGATAACTCTCTTGCTAGTTGTAATAATATAATTAAATATACTGAATTTTCGTAAATTACAAAGATTAATTAATTCACTTTGTCAGCACATTTCACTTTTTAAGCTTCTTGTCACTAAGTTTTCATGTCTGCTAGAACAGAATAAAATATAAAGCACGGATTAGAAATGTTGATTAAATCTTTTTACACTACTATTTCGTGTATATCTATGTGCGTAGCATACAACATAATTACAGTAATAAATGAATAATTAAATTGACATTTCTCCCTTGAGAAGATAATGTCATGCTGAGCAAAAGGAAATAAATTGTTCACTTACGATATGAAATACGTGCCTTTTTTCTTTCTTTTTGTTAAAATTTAATATTTTGCTCATTAGAAAATCTCCAGCGTTATAAACTTACAAAGAGCCATGGCCGATAACGTGATTTTTTTTTTTTTTTTAGTTGAATGAATGATGTGTGGTCAGTACGTTGATATACACCAACTATTGTTAGATTAGGTGACCTGACCCACTGGTTGGTTATGACTAATGAACTAAATCATTGTGCAAATTTTACTTGTGCCTCATTTGTTTCCAAGTAACTTATGCGTGTGTTTCCGAGTTTGATTCCTGGTAGAGGTACTTGTCCAAAATACAATCACAAGTAGTGGTTCGAATTTCATGTTCAAGTAGTCAAGTCGTATATCGTATAGCTTCAGTACTGAAAGATGCCTAAACCAATCAGTTAATCGATGGCTCAGTGGTAGAGATTCTTACCTCTTATATCAGAGGTCTCTAGTTCGATCCGAAGCGATGTAAGTGTATGGTGGATAAAATCGTTTCCGTGAGTTCTCTGAAAGTTCTCATTGTTCGTTCTAACGAAACACGATACTATATACATTTTCTATTCTACAGGACAGGGGCGGATCCAGGACGGACTTCTGGGGTGGCGGTGGGTTGTAATACTGCTACTTAGAGCTACTTTTAAGAGCTCCAAACTCTGGGATGGGTTTTATTTATATATAAAATAAGAAAGTTTCCTCTTCTTGGAGGGGCGATCGCCCCGATCGCCCAACCCCCTGTATCCGCCCCTGCTACAGGAAACCTATACGTACAGTCTTGTTCAAAAACTCATGGCCATCTACATTGTTTTAAAAGGCGATATTCTAGCAATCTAATTCTTTGGCTCTTAATGAATATCTCAATTGGCCCAAGAAGATCCAGATTGGTTAGATTTAATTCGAAACGCAAGTAAGAGTACAGTGCTTTTAAAGCAGTGGTGGGCCAATTTTTTGAAACAACACTATACACTACACAGAACTGTTAAGTTAGACCTAAACAAATGAGCAGACCACATAAAAGCTTCTATATATTTTTTGATTATTTTTATAACTACAGTACTTTTATATGCAACATTTCTTACCTATTCACATGTTAGTGAATCCTTCTATTCAGTTTCAGCTTTTTGCCCAAACTTACAACTCGGGACAACTTCAAACTAGGAACTAACACAGTGAATAAGCAGTTTTTAATTGCATTTGAGGGTTGTCCTAATAATAGTTCCTGCTTACATTGTCATAAACTCGCTACCTTTTCAATTACTTGCCTCCCGAACACACACATCTCCCCCTTCCACATTCTTATTCCACCAATTTTTTCCCACAATCCATTATTTTCTCACTTTCAGCCTAAATGATATAGCCGTGGGATATTCAGTTTCAAAATGTTTCCCAATCAGCTAAGCTGACTTCACCTATAATCTTTCATTATGCCTATACATAAGTACACCAGCAGTGTCATTTCAGATTTTCCTTGGAAGGGGGGGGGGAGATGTTAAACCATAAATGTCAATGGATTTTCAGGTTTTTCATTGGTCTATTATTATCTTATGGATTAAAATGTATATAAATGCTAAACTCAAGGAAAGCATTGGACCACCCTGGAGCCACAAATAATCCCCCTGAAACACACCAGACCCGTATCCACGGGGGGCTAGGGGGACCGGTCCCCCCTAAATCTTTACTGGCCGCCTTAAATTTTCACGGTAGGCTTACAAATGAACTATAATATGGTGAAGAACTATGATATGATTAGATTTGGGCCCCTCTAACTTCTACCGGGCCCTCTCTAAATTTTTGGGCTGTCTACAAGGCTGAAACACACAAATAGAGTAAACACAGAAACATCCGAATAAAGCCTATTGTTGTATATGAAGCGCCGTATATTTCGTATATAAAGGAGAATTTCAGGCATTGGTTATTCTTGTTTCATAAAAAGTGGAAGTAGTTCATGCGAGCTATTAATCATTTATGGTAATTGTTAGTGACAGAAATATATTAATGACACTTTTTTTTTTCTTTTTCATTTCAGGTTAGTGTCCCAGTTGCTATTATAGGGTGAAATATGTTTTAATAGATAAGGTAAGTGAATAAAATCAGTTATTGCAATTTTTATATTATTATTATTATTATTATTATTATTATTATTATTATTATTATTATTATTATTATTATTATTATTTAGAATGTGGACTTGTATAGCTCGAGCGAAAATAGAACATTTTGGTAGAGGAAAAGCAAAGTACAGTTTCTTGCTTACCGGTCGGTTGTTTCAGCACTGGTTCGTCAACAACTTTGTCAGTTTAGTCTATTGTATGTTCAACTAATCAGATAGCTTCTGACAATCCTTTTGTTGATTAGTAAATTACTAATCAGTATAACTAATTATTCTTCTAGTGCAGCATGCACAATCACTTGCTTATCACGTGGACCCTTTCTCTTGATTTTGCTAAATATTTTCTAAGCGTAGCATTCACAAGCACTAATTGAGCGCCTACTTATTTCGTGGTACGTTTCTTTCGTTGTCACTATAAGTTTTCCCAGCGTAGCATGCATAAGCACTTTGATTGATCGCTATTTGCTCCTGGTATATTCCTTATGCTATCACTACACATGCTTCCAGTGTAGCTTCCACATATATTTTGACTGATCGCCTAATTATTCTATGGATACACTCCTTGTGTTATCACCACATATTCTCCCAGCGTAGCATGTACAGGCAATTCGATTGATCGCCTATTTACTCCCTAAATATCTTCCTCGCGTTATCACTACATGTTGTTCCAGTGCAACATTCAAAGACACTGTGAGTGAACGTCTACTTATCCCGTAGGCGCTTCCTCATGTTATCACAACAGATTTTCCCAGCGTAGCATGTACCGGTACGGGCAATTTGGCTGATCTCCTATTTATTTCCTGGATATCTTCCTCGTGTTATCACTACATGTTCTTCCAGTGTAGCATTTATGTTCACTGTAATTGATCGCCTACTTATCCCCTAGGCACCTTCCTCATGTTATTATCAGAGCGAAACCGTTATCAGCGTACTTTGCATGTAATAAGCTGATGTTTAACTTCTATAGTTGCGATTTCGATGGACATGTGTACGCCCAGTGTATTCTATTTGATACAGTGCTTTGACGTACATTTACCAGTACGACATTTAAATATCGGTATTCAGAGATTAAAACATATGGAATACACGACCGAGGGACACACTTCCCTTAGATTTCCCGTGCCAAACACTTTCTAAAATCCATTTTGTATCTTGAATTCAGATCGTACGTATGTTACCATTCTTCAAAAGTGTGCTGCTGGCAACGAGATAACATATTGATAATACTGTATGGAAATTAAAATTGATTGAGATGATATTTCTCTCTTCTTCGTCTCCCCCTCTTTTGGAGAATAACGTTTTCCATATGAACATACGGGCTGAGTTAGTTATCATTCTTGTGGCTAAAGATCTTTGATCTCAAAAGCTATTAACTTCTCCTTTAAAAAGCTCTTTATCATCTTTTTTAAGTATATACAATATAATGGCCTGTGTTTTTGAAAAGTTAACGAGATCCACTCTATTCATATGAAAGGATTTCATTTTGTATTTTTTATCAAAGCAAAGATTACAGAGATGAAGAATCGAACCTCGGAGCTGGTGAATGATGGATTGGAAGGGAGGGAGGGGAAGCAAGAGGAAACCGCCCATCACTTTGTCCTGTATACCTCCATTTCTGATATCTAATTTCGTTTGCCTGAAGATTCAATTATGAATAGATGCTATACAGAGAATGAAAAGTGGTTATCTCAAGTTGCTTTCTTCACCGTAATTATGGTTTTTAGTAGTTGCTTTCAAAACGGAAAATTTGCTTTTGACTATAAAATAGTCTCCTATCTTGACTCTCTAATAGCCTATCTTGCCTGCGAGATAGTTCCGATGGCTATCAGTTAATATTAAAGACCTGGATTAATGATATTTTACTTCATCTATTGATTTTTCTCTCCGGTTTTTTCTTGACTATGACAACAATATTTTTTTTTAACAATTTTCCAAAGGATAATTTGTACTGAGTATGGAAATACCATGGTGAATATTCAACATGAAGTTCTCTTTTTTCATCTAATTATTTTCATCCTTACCTTTCTTTGTTGAAAGTGGAATGAGAAACAACTCCTGAGGATTGTGAATCCATCATATTCCCCCATTAGGATGGTGTCCCCACGGTGCAATATATACACCACCCTCTTCTCTATTTCAGTGGCAAGACTAAGAGAGTGTCATAGTCCCGCATAGCATAGCTGCTAACGCTCTCATATTTAGTGCGAGTGGTCCCGGGTTCGATTTCCCGTGGGGACATTCGGTCGAAAAAGCGTAAAAGCTTTTTCAGATTTGCTATCCTGAGTAGTTTTCCTGGGTTTTCCTTATTCACACTAGGCAAATGCCGGGGAGGTACCTAACTTATAGGTTCCAGGTCGTTTCCTTCCTTTCCCAATCCTTTCTTCCTTCAAATTCCTCGAATACTGTGATCGCCAATGGACGTTATCTCTCATATGTGACGAGCTAACATGCTCATAGATGTCGAGAGTCCAAAAATCTAAATCCTAAAATCCTAAGACAGTGCTTTTCGTTTACAAGTTCCCAAGTTCGATTCCCTATGAAAGGGTATCAAATGCTACTACTTTAAACTGCAATTTCATGAATGAATCAATCGAGGTATAAAACCTCGGGATCGCATGTTCTTATGGCATGCACTTTGTGCACTTTACTCTGCTGTGCCTCGAGCTCGAATCTCGAAAAGAGCATTCGACAAAGCTAATCAGATATGGAAGCTGAATCCTCGAATTCCCCATTCTTTTTCAATGGCGTCGTCTGAATCAAGTTTGGAGGAGCTTTTATGGGCATTGCACCTGGGTATTAACTGGTCAGTGAAACTGCAACAGCGTAAAACTCAACAAAAGTCAAGTGTTGTCGGATCTGGATATTAAAAAGTATTAAAACAACAAATTGAACTAGTACCAAACATGCTACTTTTAGTAAAACATATATTGTTAATTGTGACTAGTCAAGAAACAAAACTTTTATTGTATTATATAAAATTAATAATTTGTGATTTCATACATGAAAATAAAAAAAAAAAAGGGTAGCACGTTCTTAAAAGCTATAGTCTACAAATAATTAAAAGTAGCGTGTTGCCCAATTTGAAATTTTGGAAGCGAAGGCACTTTTTTTTAAAAAAAATCGCTCAATTCGCTACTTGTAGCCCAATCTGGCAACACTGCTGAAGAGGTTCCGAGCCTCAAGTTGAGAACCCTGGCAGGCCGGTAGCCAGCCCAAAAAAGTAGGGGACGGCTGGTAGAAGTTAGGGGGGAGGGGCTGATCGAACCATATTATAGTTCATTAGCAAGTCTACTGTGAAAATTTTAAGGGGAGCAGTAAAAATGTAGGGGAGCCGGCTCCACCTAAACCCCCGTGGATACGAGAATGAACGCTGGTCTAAACTAATTACGATCTGAAAATCACTATATGGAACCTGTATTCTTATAAGTATCGGCCTGATAGCAGCGGTCCTGCTTTGCACAATAGGGCTGGGTAATAGAAAGGTTATTGTTTCCACAGTTAAAAATCAATACTAAATTCAGGTATAGGAAGGGACAGTGGCTCAGTGGTAGAAAGCTTATCTCTGGTGCGTAGGGTCCCTGGTTCGAACCCCGGCCAAGTAAGTTTGTGTTGGACAACATCGTGTCCGTTGGTTTTCTCGCAGTACTCCCGTTTCCCCCACTTTACCATTCTACCAAATTCCTCCATCGTCATTCACTTGTTTTAATCATCGTCTCTCTCAGGCTAAAGAGCATAATCGTTGGACGTTAAATTCAATAATTTTATTTCACTTCGTTTTTAAATTCAGATATATATATTATACTGGTCAGCAAGCTACATTCTTTCTATTTTGGATGGAGTTTTTTTTTTTAAATCTAATTCAGTTTCTGCGGCTCCCCATTTGGCCACCACTACTTAAGAGTCTTCATCCCGGCGAAATTAAAATACCGCTAATTTTACAGTAATTATGTGATATCTTCAAATAGATAAAAAGATAATTGAAATATGGAACAAGAGCACCCTAGACAATATTATTTTGCGTGAGGTACCGTTATCACAAGTCACCTAGTGGCTTTCCGTTTTCAGATGTTTTAGAAACGCGAAAATAAATGCCGATTTTCAAAATGGCTCGAAATCGAAAGCAGATAAGTGAGTCGTGGTAACGGTTTCTCATGTAAAATTATATTGTCTAGGACGCTCTTGTTCCACATTTCGATTATCTTTTATCTATTTGAAGATATCACATAATTATTGTAAAATTAGCGGTATTTTAATTTCGCCGGGATGAAGACTCTTAAGATGGTTATTTCAATACTTAACAAAACCAGAAACTTTATCCTCCACGGCGCGTCTTCTTTGATCCTTTTATCTTGTATTCCTTGAGCAGAATGACTTTATTTTTTTATTTTTTTTAATTTTATTTATTTATTTTTTTTTACATTTTATTTTGTAACAAACTGTTTAGGAGTCTAGCGGCATTCTTTGTCTGTTCAGAAAAGGAAGCCAGGATTTGAAGAAAAAGCCCTTTTTATCTCATTATCTAATTTTAATGTCATTGCTGATGAAAACAACCATAAAGTATCTCTATGTACTTTACTGCTTCCATCTTATTTTTATCTGCTTGTAAAACACATACCGCACACAGCATCCAAAGAAAGACGGCTTATTCAGGTTTCTTCATAAATAACCTTTTCCCTTCATCAAGAAAATCTTACTAAAAACTTTGGCAAGCACAGTGCAAAATGGAAATAAAGTATAATCTTTAATACAGATGAGCTACTAAATGAAACAAGATGTAACGTTTTATGTGCACGTAATTTAAGTACTCATTTATAGATGACGTTATTCATGTTATGACTGGTAACGTAAATATTATAATGCTATTCAACCGGAGTTGTGAAATTACATAAAACAAAAGCGGCTTTGCGACAGAGTAAAATGGATCAACAGAGCTATACTCTCTGTTGTCCCGTTGTATTGATCTTTTGCATGTTTCATAAACCAATTTTACAAATCCTGCTTCTATAAGGTATATAATTGTGTAGCCTATCTAGGTAGTATTACTAAATGAATGTTGTAAATTAAACCAAACTTAAAAAAAAAAAAAAAAAAAAAAAACACCTTTAAAACATTGGTATGAAAATTCTTGTATACCTCTTTTTGCTACCCTAAGCGTTACAGCACTGAAAATGGTCTTTCTCTTATAATTGTTTGAAACGTAGTCAGCGCAAAGGTTTTCGATTTCTGGTTTTTTTCGACATTTAAGTTCGCTACTTTTTAATTCAGTAATTCTACAGTTTCTTAATGGCTTAAAAATTCTGTGTCTTCACGAAAGATCGAACCAAAGGTCACGCACACCAAAGACAACTAATATTTTGCTCCAAGAAAGGACTTGCTTTACATATATATACAATAAAAGTGGCTATGTTTGTGACATTATATATCTCGATCAAATTTTCAGCATAGATGAGGTTTGGGCTTGAGATGTTTTTTATCATTTCACTTTGACACCACAAGGTAGGGGAGAGATATATAAAAGTAAAGGGCACTTAATAATTCTTGAACCACCCGTCCGATCTCGATCAAATTTTTGACGTAGGTGCGGTTCTGGCCTGGGAGTGTTTTTAGCTATTCACTTTGGCGGTAGAACTTAGTGGAGGGGAAGGAGGGGAAGATATATAAAAATCAATATAAATAAAAATAACTTGGTTGAGAGGGAAGAGGGATTATATAAAAATGATTGAAAATGACTGACATTAATGTCGAATCCATAGTTTTGGGGGTTGCTGTGTCGGGTTTAAATCCAAATTCAGCCCTGTGTGTCCAAAATGAAACATATTCTCCCCGTGCAAAGAACGGCTATTCTGCTAGTAATAATCGGTAGCAAAATAAAATAATTTGTGTTTTCGAATGGCGTAGAATTGAATGCTGATCTTTTGCTTTCCAGATTTAGTGTTGTATCCAGCAGTGTGTAGACTATAACTATGTAATACTTTTCTTGTTCAGCGTATACTCATGTTAAATTGGGGACGTAATGAAGATTGTGAAAGTGGGTATTTGCTAAATTGAGGAGAACGGTTGATCATATTAATATCAATAATTCTAGCATACACCACTTGTTATAATCAAGCAAGAACAGCGGCATGTGGTCAGTTTTATTTTGCTTTTACTTAATCTTTATCTAATGAAATATCTTAAGTCTTAAGCCATAACTAATTCATTAATTCATAATTCAGAAATTCATAAAATGAGACGAGACGAATAAAAAACAGTTCTAAAATCGAGACGAGACCAGAAAACTTATCTTATTTCTCGTCTCATGGGAAACACTATTCCAGAATTTTGTTCACGATGTTGGTTGGTCAGCACCATTCATTTTTATACTTCTTTCGAGAATCGAATTATGGGCACACGCATCAAAAACATTCGTGTTAACCTTTCGGCTCTAAGGAGCCATAGATGTTCATTTTACTCCGACCTCACTTCCTTTGCCCTCGCAGTGGCAGTTGGCCCTCGCCTTCGTTTACTCTTGCCCTCGCGAAGGAAGTTATCCATCGAGCTCGCTCGCCCTCGTGCTGGAAACATGTCCTCGCCCTCGCAAAAGAAGTTGTTCGTCACCCTCGCCCTTGAGCTGGAAACTTGTCCTCGCCCTCGCGATGGGAGTTGTCCATCGTCCTCGCGCGCCCTCGCCCTCACTGTCGAAGCTTGTCCTCACCATGGCGTCATAGTGGGTGAGGGAATTTGAGGGTGAGGATGCCCTCGAGAGGGCCATCCTCGTAAGGATGAACATCTCTGGTAAGGACATCAGAAACGATATTACGAGGTTAAGTCAACTGAAAACCATAAAAATAGAAATAAAAATCCGCATATGGCGCCAGTGACCTGTAAGTTGGCATGCCTGTTTACGATAGTATGCCGGATGGCTCCTAGGTGACAGCAGCCGGCAGATGCACAAACACCGGCGCAACAACAGTTCCAAAATGGCAGCCCCACTAGCCACATGCACCAGCGAGGAGCAGCGTTCTGTGATTCGGTTTTTGCGAAGTGAAGGTGTAAAACCGACTGACATTTTTAGGCGAATGAAGGTTCAGTATGGAGATGCGTGTTTGTCACAGCCACAAATCTATGAATGGTGCCGGATATTTGCAAATGGTGTTACGTCTGTGGCCGATGCTCCACGCCCCGGCCAGGCTCGGCGCGTAGTGACTCCAGAGACCATTGCAGCCGTTGAAGTCATCGTTTTGGAAAATCGCCGTGTGACAATAGACGAAATTGCAGCATGTGTACACATGAGTCATGGATCGGCACATCATATTGTGAATGATGTTCTCCAGTTTCATAAGGTGTCTGCAAGATGGGTGCCCCGACAACTGACGCCTGAACTGAAACAGCGACGTGTTGATGCGTGCGAGCATGATGTTGAGCATCGGCCACAGACGTAACACCATTTGCAAATTTCCGGCACCATTCATAGATTTGTGGCTGTGACAAACACGCATCTCCATACTGAACCTTCATTCGCCTAAAAATGTCAGTCGGTTTCACACCTTCACTTCTCAAAAACCGAATCACAGAACGCTACTCCTCGCAGGTATATGTGGCTAGTGGGGCTGCCATTTTGGAACTGTTGTTGCGCCGGTGTTTGTGCATCTGCCGGCTGCTGCCACCTAGGAGACATCCGGCATACTATCGTAAACAGGCATGCCAACTTACAGCTCACTGGCGCCATATGCGGATTTTTATTTCTACTTTTATGGTTTTCAGTTGACTTACCCTCGTATTTGACACTTCTATTACTATGCCCTCCACGCTGGTTTAGTGGCTTCCCCGTTCACCTTTAGTGCAAGAGTCGATTCCCAGTTTAAGAAGAACATTGAAATATTACGTTGGTTCGGATTCTATCTTAAGACTATAGGTCCACATCTCATACAACCTTGACACTGAAGGAGATGTTAAACTGCAATCCAAACAAACAATCCCTTTGCTGCTAGGAAACAAGAGATTATCGTAACAGACCGTATTAATGCTCGGTATCTCAGCGTCGCAGTAGACTGACAGCTCTTTGTCTCCAGCTCCTAGAAAACGTCATGTCATGTACAGACTACGATGCGCTGTTATTTATTTCCATGAAAAATGAGAGGAAGAAAACAAAAGCGACGCTTTTGAGAGAGCTTGGCCAAGCAGGGATCTTCAACGCTGCATATAATTGGTAATTCAGCCAACTTATTCCTTCCCAACCAATGAGAGGTTTTTTTTTTTTTTTCTGCTTGTTTGTTCCGAGAATTATTTTTCCCAGCTTCTGAACCACAAATTGTATATTTTATTCATACATTTTTCTTTGTTGTTATTGTTGCTGGTTCGTTTTTATTCTTCAGCGAACACACAAAAATCTATTGTTTCAGGAGATGAAAATGAGAAATAACAAGAGAGAGAGAGAGATATGTTCAAAACTAAAAAAATGAACAAAACAAAAAAAAAAAAAACACTTCCTCAAATTGTTTAGTCGTTGTTCACTCCCAGAATTACTATCTGTCTGGAGGGAAAGAAAACAAGAGGCTTTTGAATTATTGATAGCACCAAACCATGCAGTAGGCAAATTGTACGTACATATGGATTGCCCACCCACTTTCCCTCTGTTTTTATGTATACAATAAATCAATTTTCTTTCCTAACGAATTTTCTTGTCTTACTCTTAAATTCAATGCCAATTGTGTGATAGCAGCTTTGGCAGGAGGAAAGGGAGGGGGAGGAATCTTTTTCTTACAAAACAGAACAATGGACGAAAAAAAATCTGATTAAAATTAATGAAAACGGTTTATAAGCTATTCTAATTGGGCAAGGTAAAGCAAAGAAGGGAAGGGTCTGATCGGTTCCCCACCAATCAAGAGAGTTTGGTAGTAAAAAGGCCATGTGAACCGTAAATTTCGTTGTGAATATTTAGTATTTTATTTAACATACACACTTAACCCTCATTTTGATGCCTCCTAAGATACTGCGTGACATGTAAAAGAATTCCGGTGTCCCATTCTTTAATCCATTACCATATTGATGTTTATCTTATCGTACAAGCGCTGACCGCGTTTTCTTAGGGATGTTCTCACCCTGAAACCAAACCTATTGGGTCTTATAAATTAAAAAAAAAAATGTAGTTAATCAAAATCATGATCTTATATATAAAACTCTTTACGTATACGCCGTCTCTAAACTAACCAATCAAGTAGTTTTTTTTTTTTTTATCGATATCATCTTATTGTTAATTAGTGGTGCAGATTGAGAATAGTCTGGCAGCAAACATAATGGGGATTTTAGAAGCAAAAATATCTTATTTCACAAAAGAAGAGTAATGTTTAAGGAACTCATTTACCCTGTAAAGCGTGACAAATGTGTTACTATAGTAATAAAGTAAAAATAGCGCAATTAATTTAGCTATGATGGCCACAGAAGGCTTCATAAGAGAAGCACTGCATATACTTTCGTACTTTCAAACATTTTTTTTTTTTTTTTTTTTTTGTAACTGTCTAAGACAGCGTTTCCCAACCTTTTTCAACTTGCGGCACACTATGGGTGTAACTTGAATTCTCGCGGCACACTCATAGATATTATTTGCAAATATAAAATACCATGTTTTTTTTTTCTGTGATTACTGATCTCCTTCTCACAGAGATGAAAGCTCAATCACTGGTTTTCCCCCATGCTAATTCAATATGCTTATTTTTTATTCTAATTTTAAAATAGAAAACAATTGTAATGAAATAAAGGACTCAGATTTTTAAATATACGCTTTCTTTTTCGAAAACTGTATCCAACCTTTCACTAAGAACGAAAATCACTAAATAACGAACGAACAAACAAACCACTGCTGTACTTTTAACTTTGCTGTTTTAACCAAAACCGGTGCATATTAATGCAATCATACAGCTTGCGATGCGTCGAAGTCAAAACACAGCTGTTGAACAAAGTGTTGTTCTGTCATTCACGTGCGAATGAGTGCTCTACGAACGTTCATTTGACGCGTACTGTACAAGTGCTTCCATTTCTCGGTGTTAGTATGACTCTCAATTGAAGCGTAACATAGCAGCTAACCGTGTAAATATGTCGCTACACAGTAATAGATGTAGAATAATATATTACAATTACAGTAATTTTTTCCATGGTAGAAATTCATAGTAATGTGAAATAAAAAAAATATTTTTCCCTATGTCTTGCAATTTGGTTGCTATAGAATTAATAATTTTGTTTCGATTTCCTCGCGGCACACCAGCGGCCCATTCGCGGCACACCGGTTGGGAAACGCTGGTCTAAGATATTTTATGATTCAAAAATGATTTCAAGTAGCATCCGTTTCTCGGTTTTCGACACCCTAACCCTATGTAGTATCCGTGGTTTTTTTGGAGGGGGTTCCCTTTTTCTCCCACATTCTAATTTCACCGACTTTGCCACTATCATTAACCATCCGTCTCCTTTAGCCTAAATACTTATACCCTAATTGTGGAACGTTATTTAAAAAAAAAAAATCCCAGCGTATACTCGCCTGCCATCGCTCTTTCAGACATGTACAAATTTCCAGTAGCTTACCAGGTTTGCTCCCCTGCCGTTCAAAAAAAAAAAAAAAAAAAAGTAGCTAGTTTACTTTTGAGGATGTGTTTTCCGAGCGATTTCTATCAGAAACGACTCAAGCGATTTTGTTCATATTTCACAAATAACTCTTCCATTAATAATCTACTGTATGTGATTTAGTTTACGAAATTCGAGCAAGAAAGTTTACTGTGGGGGACTTGTACCTTCTATATTTATATACAAATACATAAATAAATTTTATATAACCATGACTAGAGTAGTGGTTCTCAACCGATAAGTCGCGATACACTGGAGTGTCACGCATTCTCCTAAGATGTGTCGCGAAATTCTAGAATTTAAAAAAAAAATCATGAATTTTTAATAATAATTAGTTAAAATCGAGACAGACTATATCAGTCAACACTTCCAGCGGTGGCAATAACACTCAGTGCTATATAGAGTCATAAAAACTAATTAGTTTCACTATTATAATAGATACTGATGTTTTTACAATTTTGTTTCGGGGGAGGGGGCTTTTCTAACTTTAATCCTGGAAATGTGAAAATTCTGCAAGATATTTAATTTACTTTAATATAGCAAATATAATTTCGGGGGGACTTAAGCCCGGAAGCCCCTTAAATACGCCACTGAATATTATTATTATTATTATTATTATTATTATTATTATTATTATTATTAATAATAATAATAATAATAATAATAATAATAATAATAATAATAATAATAATAATAATAATAATAATAATAATAATAATAATAATAATAATAAACAAATGTGTCTCGATGTCTCGAACGTTCATTGAAATGTGTCATCAGTCTAAAAAGGTTGAGAACCACTGGACTAGATAATGAAAGTTACTGAAAAACAATGCAAAATAAAGATATCCCTTTCAATATAAGGAATTAGTGATATTCAAGAAACAAAACACAAGGTAAACAAAACACTTCTAAATATGAACAGAAATTAAGTTTGAACCAAATAAATCAATGAAAAGCCTTTATTGCAGTTAATAAAAACGGCCTATTTAGTCATACTACATCACCATAAAAATAGATAAACTTTAAATTTACAACATGAAACTTTGTAGGTGCTTACTTTGCCCTACTTTCAACTGTAATTAGAATTCAGATAATTTACGGAATTTTCTTCGCTGAAACAAAGTTTTATTAAACTTTTATCTCGTGTAAAGAACAAATTTATTAAACGTTAAACTGAATAGTTTAAATAAATACGGAAGAAAAGAATAGATTTCTTTTGTTTGTCAGCGAAACGATCCGTGAAACAGTTGACTTATATAATTCTCGCAAGATGGCAGCGGGAACAAAACTTAAGTTAGGCACCATTTTTTTTAACGGTTTCTTTAATTCTGGGATTATTTAAATTTGCCAGTTTATATGTTTAATTTCTTTTCCGCATAGAGTTTCTCTCAGAATACAGCGAACGAAGAGTTCTTCAGTAACTCTTATGTTTTCTATTAATTTTTAATGAGTATATGTGTAATAAGTCAATTAAATTTTCGAGCTCTTACACTAAAATCCAGAAACAAGTCTACGCCTAAGCATATGGCGTATGGCTATTTGAGAATCCGTTACCCCCCGCAGGGAACGTGGTCAAAGTGGCTACTCGGTAATTTTACTTTTGCCAGAGTTATGAATCATACTGTGAGCCAATCAGGGTTTCCGGGTCTTTTTGCCAGGTCCAGGTCTATACTAGCAGAGTTCCAATCCTTTGCACAAAGTATCTTCCAAGCAGCTGTTTCTAAAATCCCCTTGCCTGGCAACATGTCTTTCCTTTTTGTCCTTCCTTTAGTACCCGGCTAGTTGAGGCGATCGCAAAGCGTATTTATTGCTCATGCGTACGCTTGGAATACGCTGACCATGTATTTAAATGTAGGTCGCTAATCTCAAACGCGAAAGAACGTCAGCTCGAGCGTATTTGGTGCGTTTCGGAACAATAGACCGCCTGCTGTTTAAAAGATTTCAAAAGGAAGGACAAAAAGGAAAGACGTGTTGTAAGGCAAGGGGACTGTAGCAAGAAGCAGCTGCTTGGAAGATGGTTTGTGCAGAGTATTGGAACTTTGCTATTACACACCTGGACCTGGCAAAAAGACCCGGAAACCCTGACTGGCTCACAGTATGATTTACAACTCTGGCAAAAGTAAAATTACTGAATAGCCATCTTGGCCGCGTTCGCTACAGGGGGTAACGCATCAAAAACGCTTTCTCAAATAGCCACTCTGTTAGACTTATTTTAAACAGCAGGCGGTCTATTGTTCCGAAACGCACCAAATACGCTCGAGCTGACGTTTTCTCTGCGTTTTTATTGCTTTCGCGTTTGTGATTAGCCATCGACATCTAAATACATGGTAAGCGTTTTCTAAGCGTACGCATGAGCAATAAATACGCTTTGAAAACGCTACCAAATAGCCGGGTACTAAACGGCGAAGTACTTTTCCAAGCCTAGTTCCCATCATGATAATAGGTATTCTGCCGTAATTGGGGGGGGGGGTCACTTGCTGCAACTGAAAGGCCTTCTTTCTCCACTAACCTCTTCGTCTTCACGTACGATTTTTCTATTTTGATATCGTCCATTAACTGTAGTCCCCTTCGCCCCATTCCTCTCTTTCCTGCCACCATACCCTCTAGCACGTCCCTCATGATAACAGTTCCTTCGTAGCCAATGTCCCAACCAGTTTCTCTTCCTCTTCTTAATAATATCTAAAATTGTCCTTTTCTCCCCCACTATTTCTAATACCTTCTCAATCGTTTTCTGCTCGACCCAACTAATTCTCTCCATTCTTCTCTACACCCACATTTTGAAAGCTTACAGTTGTTTTTCATCGTTTTTGTGTAATGTTCATAAAGCTAAGTATTTTTTAATATACATTAAAATTGTCACTGCCGCAAACTATGATAGGGTAACCATGTACTGAAAACGTTAGTTTTTTTTAAACACTCAGTACCCACCTAATAAATCTATAAGATTTCCACATACAGTATAGGGGGCGCGGTGGCTCAGTGGTACAGCGTTTATCTCCGGTGCTTGGGGTTTCTGGTTTGATTCCAGCTCGTGCCGTGTAAACTTTGTGGTGGACAAACACCGTGCTCGTGGGTTTTCTCGGGGTTCTCCCGTTTCCTCCCACTTTCTTCATTCCATTTCATTCATTTCTCATAATCACCGTCTCCATTAGCCTAACCGGCATAAGCGTCGGACTTAAACTTAATGATTTCATTTTCACATACAGTATAACCCCGCAAACTCCCTCATTGTTATATGCAGTGTCGGTGTTAGAAGGTACGGGGCCTAATAAAAAGCAATCGGCTTAAGACTAGCCCTAACTACTATTACTACTATTACTACTACTACTACTACTACTACTACTACTACTACTATTAATAATAATAATAATAATAATAATAATAATAATAATAATAATAATAATAATAATAATAATGTGAATTTCTTCGTTGAAGTAAATGTATTTAAAATGGTGTAGATACGAATGACATAACCCATTTTAAGATAAAGTGAATAGATACTTTTTAAAAAGATTGGTTAATAAAATGAATACGATACAAAAAGAAGTTTGAAAATAAAGCTACGTTAGTGGGTTTGTAAGGTGCATCTCAGCATGTATCTCAGAGCTTCAGCAACTTCCAAATTCTTTTTTTTTTTTTAAGCTTTGCCAAGGTTACTAGGCCGGGGGGCAAATCTTGTTATCTTAAAAAGCATCCATCCCCCATTCTCTTCTTCACTGCGTGCACTGACGCGCCTTTCTTTCTTACTCACGTTATGAGAATAAGCAGCAATGGAGTGAAAAAAAGGATGAATATCAGGAGGTACACAACAGTGGAAGATGCAAAAGAAAGGAAAAAGATACAATGAAGGGTTGCCAACTCTGGAATTGAAAATATTGTAAAAATAAAATAAAATCAGGTATATGTAAAGCGGTAGTTCAGATGGTTCGATCTTGAAATTCATAAATAGACCTACATCACTAGGGATGCAATCGGGAGACAATGTAGGCTAGTGTTACAGCATTGGCCTCATTTCCGCGTGATACAGGGGCGGATCCAGGGAGGGGGCGATCGAGGCGATCGCCCCCCATAAGAATTTAAATATATATAAATAAAACCAATCCCAAAGTTTGGAGCCCTTAAAAGTAGCAGTATGACAACCCCCCGCTTCCCCCCAAAAGTCAGTCCTGGATCCGCCCCTCGCGTGATCACAAGTTCGATTCTCAATCGTTGTTTCTCAATTTCTGGTGTCGTGAGGCAAACTGGGGAGCCACGTGATTAAAAGATATGACGGCTACTAAATCTAGAAAGCATACGCCTGATACCAACGTTAGAGAATGGCGATACGGTGCGCTGACTATCTACGTGTTCGTCGGTGGGCATTACGTAGTTCAGCCCCATCGCTAGCAGATGGCGTTGGAGCAGCTCAGGCTCATAAAATAGGATGTTATGGGATTTGCTTTGGTTTTTGGAATGCAGTCGTTTGATACGGTTAAGATGTAGGTTCCCACGAGACGAGAAATTCATTCATCGAGCATTGGAAGCAATTAATAAACCAAACTTATCCACTTGGCGTAGCAGCCCATTTTGTAGGTCTAAGCCTGCTTCAACGTAATCTGCTAGCGACCAGCTTAACTACGCCCGTCAGTGCGCTCCGTCATCCTGTCCTTAACAGGATCATCAAGAGCTTTCAAGACCCAGTGGCCATCACACCTTTTTTTCACGTGACTCCCCAGATTGCCTCACCACGCTGGGCGGACGCGCGAGCATTGGAAAGCACCAACCGGGAATCGACCCCGGGGTCACGCGGGCATGAATTCAACGCTCTGACAACTATATTACGGTGTCCCCCTTGCGATCTACAATAGTTCTCCAAATTCTTATATCTTAACTATGCTTTAGTGTTGCATGGTTCATAGTATAAAGACTATAAATTGATAAAGTGAATTTACAAACATAATGAGCAGCATTTAGCAAAAGTCTGAAGTTACTCAAGTTGCATACTCCAATATTAAAAATGGTTTGAATGCTGTTATACGCACATTTTTCATGACACAGAAGGATCCTGATAACTTCTAAATGAAATAAAGAAAATAAAACTAGGACATACATTTTGCCCATAAATTTACAAAACAGGACGAGATAATCTTATGTCACTCGACGAGCACACTATCCAGGGAAAGGAAAAGGAAGAAAAGGGCCTGGGGATCTGTAGACCTTATGTTAGGTACAATCTCCGCATTTGTCTGATGTGAATGAGGAAAACCTAGGAAAAAAATCTCACTCAGAATGGTTGGCCTGAAAAATCTCACTCAGAATGGTTGGCCTGAAAAATCTCACTCAGAATGATTGGCCTGAAAAATCTCACTCACAATGATTGGGCTGAAAAATCTCACTCAGAATGGTTGGCCTGAAAAATCTCACTCAGAATGGTTGGCCTGAAAAAGTTGTTACACCTTTTCGATGGAGTGTTGTCGAGCTCATCCGTGGCTAAGCGGTTAGCGTACGCGCCTTTTGGCGTGGGAGGCCCGGGTTCGATTCCCGGCGGGAGCTCATGTGGGTTCGGATTCCACGTTAATCAGTAGGTCCACGTCTCATATAGCCTCGCTGCTGAAAAGGGACGTTAAACTCGAAAATCAACTCAACTCAATCAACTCAATAGAGTGTTTCCATCTGGGAAAATAAAGTTATTAAGAATCTGTATAAGCATAAAAACCATGTACACGAAAAAAAAAAGTTACTAAAATCCCAGTGTTATTCGTTCACTGTGACATATTATCTTCCGAAGTAAATTAAAAATTATCATACTTCTACTAATGATGAGAAATTAATCCTAAATTCTTAATTCTAAATGAGATGGGGAGTATCATAAACCTATATTATAGTTTTGTGAATATTCACGGTATTTATACTTCTGTTTTCGTACTCACGTTGAAATCTCAGGATTTCACGCCGGAGAAGTATCACAACACTGAGAGAAAGGAAGTTGTATGCTCGTGAGAGAGCCGATATACTATCGGCGATACGACGAGCATTCTCAAGAAGCCCCATCACGGCGAAATTAAAATACCGCTAATTTTACAGTAATTATGTGACATCTTTAAGTAGATAAAATATGATCGAAAAGTGGAACAAGAACTACCTAGACAATATTATTTTACATGTGATACCGTTATCACGACTCACTTATCTGCTTTCGATTTCCAGCCATTTAGAAAATCGGCATTTATTTTCGCGTTTTTAAATGGCTGCAAACGGAAAGGTATTAGGTAACTCCTGATTATGGTACCTCATGCAAAATAATATTGTTTAGCGCGATCTTATTCCACATTTCGAAGGTCAAATTCATACATAATTACTCACAGTGACAGATCAGGTCACATAATTACTGTAAAATTAATGGTATTTTAATTTCGCAGTGATTAGGTCTCTTAACAACTGCACTGACCTCAGCAAAAACTTTGATATTTTGATGATAATTTCTCTGTTCGAGCGATAATGAACAGTTGTACGGACGGACTATCCTACAAATCCACCATTTTGATGGTACTCGTTCAGAAAATGGAAGAGAGTTTGCGGGCCTCCAAGCCAAGACGGGCTTGCTCGCATCGCAGTCTTTGAAGACCATAACGTTATGCCACTGTATTCAAGGTATTTTCGGTACATAATCATAATCACATTTCTGCCAAGCAGTTGCCAACACTGAGTTATGGGAAAGGAAAGAAGAAAGAAAGAAAGAGGAAAAAAAGAAAAGGTGAACAGGTAGCAAACGAGGAGACAAACACAAAACTTTTCTGTGGTGAACGTTGCAAGTTTTTTTCATCCGCCACAAGAGGTGAAGGAAGATTGTTGTTAGGAAAAAAATGAACAAGAAATAAGATAAAAAAGGGGGAAGATGAGGAGTGTTTATCGGGTGAATTGAGTGGAAAATTAGGGGCGTGGAGACGAAAAAGGGGTGGAATTTTTGAAGATAGTAGTTGTCACTTTTTCAAACACAAGATAAAAACGAAAATATTACAATACCAGAGTTCCTTTAAGTTAAAAACACAAAACGAAGCAACATACAAATACGGGGAAACAAATATATTACATGATAAAAGTTGCCAAACCATTGTGACGTACAAAAAAAAGTCATAAAAAAATACTAACTACATATTATTTTTTTCTACTTGTCTGTATACCTGTTGTTGTCTACTCTTTTCTTCTGACAGATAAAATGTCGGCAATATTGAAGAAAGAAAAGAAAAAAAAAGTAAAGGTAGTTCATAAGCTTCAGTTGAAGGACTCTGGATGTCAAAAGTCAAGGAGGCGGAAGAACACAACAAAAGTGCCGGTTTTCTTGTGGTGTGTCCTCATGTTGTTTTTTGTCATCCTAAATGAAATAAATAAGTCAATGTCGTCAGTGAATGCAGAGTCGGACAGTCGCGCCGTCAAAGTCGTGAGATGATGGTGTTTCCAACAGTGAATAGACATGAGGTGCAGTAGATGATATGACCAAGTATGTCGTTGTACTTACAGTTTTGCATTGCCAGCCATCTTAAAAAAAAAAAAAAAATCTGTAGGAAGTGGAAATCCAGGAGTCTTCATCCCGGCGAAATTAAAATACAGCTAATTTTACAGTAATTATGTGATATCTTCAAATAGATAAAAAGATAATCGAAATGTGGAACAAGAGCGCCTTAGACAATATTATTTTACATAAAAAAACCGTTATCACGACTCACTTATCTGCTTTCGATTTCGAGCCATTTTTCGCGTTTCTAAACAGCTGAAAACGGAAAGCCACTAGGTGACTTGTGATAACGGTACCTCATGCAAAATAATATTGTCTAAGGCGCTTTTGTTCCATATTTTAATGATCTTTTATCTATTTGAAGATATCACATAATTACTGTAAAATTAGCGGTATTTTAATTTCGCCGGGATGAAGACTCTTAAGCTGGTCAAGAAATGTTCAGTCCTTACACGACCGCCTTTGCCCCCCTGACATCTTCAGTTGTTGGCATTTCAGTAGGAAGTATAATGATTAGGTAGTAGCTATACCGTTTGCAGATGATATGGCGCTTTCTACGGAATCTGAAGGAAAAAAATCAATAAGATGTTGAAAAATTTGAAGGGATGAAAATAAATGTTAGAAAGACAAAAGCCATGGTGACTGGAAAGAAGCGGCCCGTGTCAAATATCGAAGTAGGAGGGAGGGGAGAAAATAGAATAGGTGATAATTTTCAACACCTGGGTAGTATTATTAGTGATGGTAGGAAGTGTGAACGTGAAATTAAAGCAAGGATAGGAATAGCGAAAGGAGCCTTTAGGAGAAAAAAAATACTCTTTTTGTGGAACCTTGAGTAAAAAGAGTTGAGAAAAAGACTCAAAAAATGCTTCGTGTTGAGAGTATTGTGCTGTATGGGGCAGAAACATGGACATTACGCAAAAATGATGGAAAACAACTGGAAGCTTTTGAAATGTGAGTGTAGGGAAGAATGGAGAGAATCAGTTGGGTCGAGCAGAAAACGAATGAGAGGGAGTTAGAAATGGCACGGGAGAAAAGAACAATTTTAGATATTACTAAGAAGAGAAAAAGAAACTGGTTGGGACATTGGCTGAGAAGGAACCTTATCATGAGGGACGTGCTAGAGAGTATAGTGGCAGGAAAGAAAAGGAGGGGGCGAAGGAGACTACAATTAATAAATCGTGTGAAAGCAAAGAAGTTAGCGGAAAACTGTGGAGCATGGAAGCTTCTCAGTTGCGGCAAGTGACGTGCCAATACTGGCAGAATACATATGATGGTGATGATGATGATGTGGTAAGTTATTAAGAATGTCAGGTGAACTCAATTTAGCCCAGGAAAAAATTCGAGTTCCCTTGTCTTAGCGGTCTGGCTACGGGCCTGTAGAAAACATTGGTCAAAATTTTGATAATAAAAAAAAAAAAAATAATAATAATAATAATAATAATAATAGTAATAATAATAATAATAATAATAATAATAATAATAATAATAATAATAATAATAATAATAATAATAATAATAATAATAATAATAATAATAATATGCTTCTGTGTATGTATCTGTTATCAGCTTCCGTATAAAATGAAATTATATAGAGCCAGTAATTTTTTGTACAGCCAGCAACAAGAGTTCTTTCCGTTTGTTGAAATTAGTTTCGTAAATAACTTCCGCATGGAAGGACAATTTGAATACAGTTTTCAATAAATTAAGAAGAATATAACTTTCTGTAAGTTCCAGCCATATCACTGGTATTCCCAAAATAAATTTTACCAAACGGAAAGAAGTTTTGTCACTGCCTGTAGTCTGTACACAGATGTACCTTCAGCAGATCTAATAATGTACGAAACCGTTTTTTTTTTTTAATTTTCGACTTGCCGGAATCAGGGAAAGTCACAAGCTGTGCACTTTTTTTTAAATTGAAAATTTACGGTTTTAACATGTTTCGGAACACCTTGCCTGTATGCAACCTAACATGACATTTTGGGTATGCGAGCTTATCTAACCCGTACAGATTGGCAAAGCTGTTCCTTTTCGTTATTCATATTAGCGCGGGCTTCTATGAAAGTAGAGGGAATACATACCCAACCAATGGAATGGTTGTGGGAACATTCCTTTAAAAAGGGATTTTTTTTCTCATGCATGTTCTGAATTAAGACTCGGCAGCGACAGATGCTTTCAGCTATTTATAAATAATAATTGCGGCTTTTTTTTTTTCAGTTTATGAAGTATTGTGGTCGAGGAAAAGGCACATGTCTAAACAATGTATAGTAAGCGCATGGATTCCCAATCTTTTCATTTCCGGCATTTCTGATCTTATAGTGCGCTACCCAGTGACGTATTTAGAGGGGGGGGGGGCTTCCGGGCTTAAGTCCCCCCGAAATTTTATTTTTACTATATTAAAGTAAATGAAATATCTTGCAGAATTTTCACATTTCCAGGACTAAAGTTACCAAAGCCCCTCTCCCTCCGAAACAAAATCGTAAATACGCCACTGAAGCTACTTCTTAATCATATATTTTCCTAATTGCTAGGGTTAACAATAGAAATTATTCACCCTCACTGATAACTAAACCTTAAACCATGCTCACAACTCATTTGGCTACATTGGAGTAATTTGGGGTTAAAGGAAATAAATAGGCTTGCTTTTGCAAATGAATTAAATTTTTTTTCAATATTACGTTCCACATATATGTTGTTTAGGCTAAAGGAGACGGCCGGTCAAGGAAAGGAAAATAATATGAATAGTTCGTGGAATGAGAATGTGAAAGGAAACGGAAGAACAGCAACAAATTCCACGGACACGATATGCTAACATGGCTGGGGATCAAATCTGGGATCACACACACCAAGAGCTAAGCGCTCTACCATTGAGCCACACTGCCATCTGATGTCTTGATGTTGAAGTATGTAGCTCTTATGCGTTGACAAAACCATTTACCAACCTTTCTCTCTATTTGCCGCACTAAGATAGATTAAACTGTGATTAGGGCCGTTCGAAAAGTAATCTCCGATTGATTAAAAAAAAAAAAAAAAGAAAGAAACACCGAAGTAAATAAGAATAAATTATTATATACATCTGAAAACCATTTCTTTGTTCTATTTTTTCAACATAGTTTCTATAAACATTCAAGTACTAATCATATTTCTGCACTAACTTAGAAATTCCATCAGCACAAAAATCTCCCGCCTGTGCCTTGAGCCACCCTGTGACCGCATCTTTCAGCTCCTCATCATCACCGAAGCGCTCAGATCCTAGCCACTGCTTCATATGCATGAAGAGATGATAATCGCTGGATGCCAAATCTGGGATGTAAGGCTGATGATTGAAAACGTTCCATTTGAACTAGCTCAGAAGGTCTTTGGTTACCTGGAGCAGAGTGAGGTCATGAATGTTTGTTCATCCACTTTTAAGTGAACGAACCCATTAACGAACAACTCCATCATTTATCCTTTGTCCTTACACGGCACGAAGTTCCCGATAAATATTGTTTTGCCGTAAGAAAACGTATAACAGCTCGCACCTCACACTTGGCGGGGCTTTCTATAGCAGCACACATTTTAAGACTCTACACAAGCGGAACTAGTGATCAGACAATTTTCACTCTACCACGATTGGATCCAGACTGATCTAGTGCACGTCTGTGCAAAGATGATATCGCTGTTCCCACGACCTCACGCCCAGTGACCAATCTGAGGTTACTTTCCGAACGCGCTTCGTACATGTCATTCTTTCTAAGGCACTTTTTTTTTCTTTAAAAATATCATGTTTCAGTGCAGCTTCCTTACATTTTAATTTTGTTTCCTCCGTGGACAGAATCCTCGGGAAGAAAGCCTTTTTGTTGGTATTACATTTCTTCCGAACTGCTAATGGATACAGCGGAGAATCGAACCTGGCTCGATGTATTTGCTTCTCAACTGTGAGAATATGCTTCTGCAACATATTGGTGAATCTTCTATAGTACAACGATACCATTGTTTATCAGCTGGCATCTAAATTATTAACACATTTACTGCTTACGTTAATGATTTTGATCATTAAGGTATAGCATTCATTCGTGGACAATTTTCTTTTCAATTGCTCTCTTCCATAATGTATACGCTGACACGTGTGTGAACCGTAGAGTAGTTTGTAATTTCCTTCCGTACAACTACCATATTGGAAATACTACAGAGCACATTGACCGGGGAGTTTTCACTGGATGAGCCGTTTTTTATATGCTTATCAAGTGCTCTTGAGTTCGACTGATTAAAGCTGCAATATGTGGTTTTTGTTCTGTCGCAGGTGTTTGTGGGAGTGTTTTGTTTGTCATCTGGCTCCATCTGCTGTCATTCTTCTCATTTACTCTCTCAAGTACATTGAGGGTTGGAGGGTTACTAAAACATAATATAACAAAAAAGAAATCAACCCTTCTCTTCTCAGAGAGGGGGAAGACAATAGCTTCCGGTATCCAACGTGCTAAATTTGACACAATAGCAAAAGCGGATGTATCAGCATAAAGAGCGCGGGGAGGGAGTATTTCCAATATATATGATATACAAGGGTGCGTGGTTTGTGCTACGTTAAGTCATTTCCTAGCATGTGACGTCTTTGTTTCAGTCTATAACCGTCAAATACAGTAATACAATAGGACTGAATGGAAGATTTTAAGGTTACTGAAGTAAATGAAGTACTAAGTTTTACAATTACAGTTGTGTTTGAATATCGATAAAATATCAAAGCAATTAATATATCGGTAAAATATCCAAATAATCGATATATCGAAATTTCGAGTAAAAATTATACTGAAATGTCGAAAAAATATCAAGTACCAAAATTTTGAAAAATATCGACAGATATTAAAATTATCGAACACGGAGATATTGCAAAATATTACCATATCACGCCAATACAAACCAAATTCTTTCACGTGGTATACACGTGACACTGCTTATTCTAATATCATCCATTGCATTATACCCTCTGTCACGTTATCACAGTATAATTCCTTCTGGTATATCATTCATTTTCTTTCAAGACTGTTTCTCCTATATCTACAATCATTAACAGTTCTTCATTGGTTTTATTAATAGAAAAAAATTAGGGTTTCTCCATTCCCCATTAATTTTGTTCCTCTCCACGCCCATATTTTAAATCCTAATTTTTCCCCCTATCTTATTTAATTTTATTCTATATCCTTTTGCGCTTCACTCTGCCATCCATACATTCTTTGATCTTTCGTGTGATTGTTTTTCTTCTGGCATTCTTATTATAGAAACTTACTAGGAAGTACAGTATTTTATCAAATCTACTTCATGCTTATAGTTACTACAAAGCATATTAAAATATATGGAGCGCTCAGTGCACAAAGGAATCAACTCCAATTTTTTTTTTGGTCATTTTGGACAAATTTCAAATTTAACATCCCAACTTGAAGCTCTTTTTAATGCTTAAAAGTTTTACTTTCATCAGGTACTATAAATAATTCTGTGTTTACTTTGCTTTTCCATGTATTTAAACGGAGCATGAAAACATTGTCTCTTTTCCTGACGACTTTGGAAATTGGGCTTGTGCTCTGAACAATCTGCAGCAGACATTCACGTACGCAGAAGTTTGTTTCGGGGGGGGGGCGATAAAATTTGTTTAAATTATCCCCTAAAATTACACGAAAGTCGAGATTTCGGGGTCTTCTGATCCCCAGAACCCGCCCCTTGCGTACGCTCCTGGTAAGAGATATCTGAAAATTAAGTATCAATCGTTCATAGAGGAACATCTCGTACATAGAGGAACCGCCCCTGTTTCAATCGATACGATTCACATATTTAAATCAATGCTCCTTTTTTTTTCACGTTCTAGTCCGAGATGTAATGGGGCTTATATATATATATATATATATATATATATATATATATATATATATATATATATATATATATATATATATATATATATATATTGGAAAAATGAAATGAAATCTTTAAGTTTTACGTCCCACGGTTATGCCGGTTAGGCTAAAGGAGACGGTGATTATGAGAAATGAATGAAATGGTGGAATGAAGAAAGTGAAAGGAAACGGGAGAACCCCGAGAAAACCCACGAGGACGGTGTTTGTCCACCACAATATATATTGGGGAGTAAACCCACCTAATATTTTTATAGTCTAAAGTTTATTCACGACTCACCGTAAATTTACGAAAGGACAAATGTGCATAGAGATGCGTGTAGGCTATATTAAAAAAAAAAAATCGAGCATATATTAAATGTTCTAGCATTACAACACTGCTTTTCATGCTTTTAAGTCGAAAATAGGTAGCAGGAAACAAGGAAATACGAAATATTATTCAGAATTATTTGAATTTTTTTTTCAAAAAAAAATGTAAAAGTAAAAAAAAAAAATCATTTCAATCAAAAGCTTCATTTTCTAGATTTGAAATAAATTGGAAGGAGTAAAAGTATGCGGTTAGTTAGAAATAAGGGACTTTTTTTTTTTTTTTTTTTTTTTTTAATTTTTTAACTTTAGTGGTAGTGTGCATGAGGTGTCCTCAACAACGCTTTGAACTGGAAGTATATGGTTGATTAGTTCTCCATTCAAAAAAATGATTTACTACTGAATCCAGCGAGCAAACCTACCGACACACACACACACAGTGCTACTCGACTTCTGCGAATTATCCACAAAAGGGGGCTTCCACTAAGCGCTCTACTGACGCCAGAAAAATAATGCTTATTTCCTTCTTGCCCCCCCTCCCCCCCGCCCCCGCTTCCCGCTGTAACCGCTCGAACTACGGTACTTTTCAAGTTTCTTCACAATGAAAATGTGTACATTCGCCATCAAAACTCTCGGATTCTCGTGCAATTCATTTTCGTCAATAATTTTGACATGAATAAAGCTACCATTTAAGTAGATATTTCAATGCAATAATTAATTAATTGATTTGTATTTTAAGTTCCTTTGTCAGTAGTGAGGCTAGATAACTAGACGTACAGTTTAAAGTGATATCTTAAGAGGTATAATCACTGCGAAATTAAAATACCGCTAATTTTACAGTAATTATGTGATATCTTCAAATAGATAAATGATAATCGAAATGCGGAACAAGAGCGCACTAGAAAATATTATTTTGCGTGAGGTACCGTTGTTACGACTCACCTAGTACTTTTCCGTTTGCAACCATTTAGAAACGCGAAAATAAATGTCGATTTTTTTCTAAATGGCTGGAAATCAAAAACAGATAAGTGAGTCGTGATAACGGTATCTCATGTAAAATAATATTATCTAGGGAGCTCTTGTTCCACTTTCCAATTATCTTTTATCTATTTTTAGATATTACATAATTACTGTAAAATTAGTGATATTTTAATTTCGCCATAATAAGGCCTCTTAATAACTGGAATGCGTCTTCGTCCATAGTGTTACATTATAGTCAGGTTAGTATTTATCTATATCAAAGAAATGCCTAAAAGTTGCATTTTCTATGGATTCCTATGTTAACTTTACAGATCCATAACTCCCGAACCTATTGATGACTGATGCTAGGAATCCATATGCTTCTTTCAAGATGTGTGTCGCATTCCGCCATTCCGAATTCAAAGAAGTGAAGTGATACTTGTTAGCACTAAGTCTATACGGCTCATACTTCGAAAATATCAAGCATTAATATTAAAATAGTACAAATAATAAGTATCATCGTTTATTGCTTCTTTTATTTAATCCTTATTAGTCTTGTTATAATGTCGTCATTTTACGCTGATAGTCTGACAGTGAATTTGCCAAAATTATCTTATAAGAATATACCGATTGGAAGCTTTGGCAGTAGCTGAACCTTGAATGGAAATATTATTATTATTATTATTGAAATTTGTCTGAAAGCAATAAAACAAATTTAATCAAGTGCATATCTATCGTTTATACCTCAATACATATGTATACAGGGTGTTGCAGAAAATTGTCACAATCTTTTGGGAATTGATTCCTCACAACAAAATAAGATAAAAAGTTCATATGGACTTGCGGTCGGAAGTGCATAGTTTCGTTGTTACAAGGTACCGAAAAATTAAAAAAAAAAAAAATGAACTTTAAAGGTCCATATTTCCACTACTATAGGACCTATCGTAGTCGAGTCAAGACATCACTGAGGAACTAGTATGTGAACTATCCAAATATCCATGTTTAAGAACCTAGGCTGTTTGGGAGTACTTGGTCATTCTTCACCAACCTCTCTAATAAATGGTGTGTAAAGATTGGTGGAGCATTCTTAAACATGGATATTTGGGACCCTATAACTCCGAAACTATCCACTTTTGAACACAGATCCATATGAACTTTTTTTTTTTCTTATTTTGATGTGAGGACTCTATTACCAAAACATTGCGACAGGTTTTTGTAATACCTTGTATGCAACATTAATTCAATTTATTTCTTCCTTAAGGGGCACGGTGGCTCGGTTTTGAGGGCTTACCTCTGGTGTGTGGGGTCTTTGCTTCGATCTCCGGACAAATAAGTTTGTGATGGACAACATCGTGGCCTGTGGGCTTCCTCGGGGTACTTCCGATTCCTCCCACACTCTCATTCTATCAATTCTTCCATCATCATTCACTTGTCTCCATCATTATCTCCCTTAACATAAAGGACATAATCGTGGGACGTTAAACTGAAATATGTATATCATTTCGTTTTCATTTCCTACTGTATGAGAAATATGTATACCATTTCGTTTTCATTTTCTACTGTATGAGAAATACGTATATGATTTCGTTTTCATTTCCTACTGTATGAGAAATACGTATATCATTTCGTTTTCATTTCCTACTGTATGAGAAATACGTATGTCATTTCGTTTTCATTTCCTACTGTATGAGAAATATGTATATCATTTCGTTTTCATTTCCTACTGTATGAGAAATACGTATATCATTTCGTTTTCATTTCCTACTGTATGAGAAATACGTATATCATTTCGTTTTCATTTCCTACTGTATGAGAAATACGTATATCATTTCATTTCCTACTGTATGAGAAATACGTATATCATTTCGTTTTCATTTCCTACTGTATGAGAAATACGTATGTCATTTCGTTTTCATTTCCTACTGTATGAGAAATACGTATATCATTTCGTTTTCATTTCCTACTGTATGAGAAATATGCATATCATTTCGTTTTCATTTCCTACTGTATGAGAAATATGTATATCATTTCGTTTTCATTTCCTACTGTATGAGAACATTGATTTCTGAGGACATTTTGAAATAAAAGTAAATTACCACATGGTATCCCCCTCCTTTCCCTCTTTTTATCTTAAATTATGTGATTTTTCACACATTTAACAAATATTTCGCTTAGTTTTGTGCTGTTTCATGTCCAGCACATTTGCAAATAAATAACTTTTAGGAATTTAGTATTTTGCTTTTTAAACATGTGTCTCTAGAACAATTGAACAGGCATCATTGTATATACATGCAAACGCAAATTAATGATAGAATTTTGTATTAGGTCGTAAACATTGTACACACACGCACACACAGAACGACGAAGACACATATGGCGGCAAACCATATATATAGTAATATATATGTGTTGGGCGATCAGTTGTACGTAATAACGGGTTGAATGTAGCAATTAAACGAAAACGCGTCGTGCAATTAAATTGAGCAGCTTGTTTTCACATGTGAAACAATTTAATACATGTCTATCAATAATGATAAGGTATTCATATAAATAAAGAATTTTGTACTAATAGATACACGCGTTGTGCAACGTATACAGAAATGAGCAAAACAGTTTATATTTACATATTATGGTTTTATGTGTGATTCGTACAACATTGATTCTAAATTCCCTTCAAAACACTATTTTATACGACTTACCAGTCAACGGTTCCAAATAATTAGAGACATTTTTTTTGTGTGTGTGTTTTATGTGTCCGCCCGGACAAGATAAATGTTTTCAATGAATAAATTTGCGTGACTGTTAAAACCGTTACCCAAAATTAGTGTGTGCTGTTTAATTTGTAATTAATAGATAAGGTTCATATTGTAATAGATTGGATTAGCATTACAGCGAGATTAAGTTGTAAAAAACTTGTTTTTTAGCTGGTGTCTTTTAAATGGTTGCACTAGAATGCAAATAGATAAGTAAGCCTGTGTTTGCATATTTATTCAGAAACAACAACAACAACAAAAAAAAAAAGTATTTACGAGAAACAAGAACGTTTTATGAATATTTATGAAGCTATTATACAGACAATTTGGTTGAGCAGTGGCGAAGCTTTGAATTCCTATTTGGTAGCCATGTTTAATTTCCCCTTGTGATTGGTTTCTCAGTTATTTGTGTGGTTGAAAATTAGTTGGATCATTTTGCAATCATCGTCACCATCATATTTAAATGGGATATAGAAAACTTAAAAAAAAAAAACAAGTTTCAGTGTTACGTGTACACCACGTGAAGGAGTTTGGTTTGTTTGGCTTAATATTTTCTCAAATAATATTGAAACCGGAAGTGGTAGTATATTTCTATCACTTCTGGTTTTAATAAGGAGATTAGGATGGAAACGGAATATATTCTTGGAACGCTTAATTGATTGCAGCTTATCTATATCTATTACTGTTTTTGCACTACAACGATCAATGTTAAACCGGAAGTGGTTGATTTATATCACTTCCGGTTCGAACAGGGGTTAATATAGAAGATTATACCTATGCTTTGAACGCTGAATCGATTTAAAAAATAAAACTGCTTCTCACTATATTTTATCATTTTTGCTCTACGTAGATCAATATTCAAACCGGAAGTTGGAGTGGATTTCCACCACTTCCGGTTTTAGTAGAGAGTTAAGGAAGGAGCTGAAACAAAGTTTCTGAAACGCTTGATCGACTGCAGAAAACCACTTCTCTCTATTACCGTTTTTGCTCTATAACGATCAATATCAAACCGGAAGTAGTTAATTTAAGCCACTTCTGGTTTGAATAGGAGTTAATAAGATTATACCTACGCTAAATCATTTTTAAACTGCTTCTCCTTATATTTTTTATCATTTTTGCTCTACGTAGGTCAATATTGAAACCGGAAGTTGGAGTGGATTTCCACCACTTCCGGTTTTAGTAGGGAGTTAAGGAAGAAGATGAAACAAATTATTGGAACACTTAGTCGATTGCAGAAAACAACTTCTCGCTATTTATGACCGTTTTTACTCTATAGTGTTCAAACTTTAGAACCGGAAATGGTTTATTTCTACTACGTCTGCCTCGAGTAACTTCCTAAGTTTTGTCCCTCTGCATTCTTATCAAATTTGGTTATGATTCATCGAGTTGTTCGGAAGATCTGTTGTCTTTCAGTAGGACAGACAGACGGACAGGATAAGTAGCTTACTTTATATAGAGGAGTTTTGATAAAACGTAAATGCTGAGAAAATTGTCGTAAGTTCACTAACTGCGTACTTCACAAGATTTTTTTTTTTTTCATTTCTTGAATTCTAGGTATTTTTAAAATGTTCATTTTACGTTGATTTGTATCCATTTTTATGCATATTAAACCTGCTGGCGTAACAGTCCTTTTGTGGGCCTCAACTGCTCCAAAGCCATCTGTTAGCGACTGGCTGAACTACGCCCATCCTTGTAACCAACACGTGGTCGACGAACTGCGTCGTCTTGACTTTAACAAGCGTATCAGGAGATTTCTAAGCCTAGAATCTGTCACGTCACTTCTTTTATTCATACAACTCTCCAGTTTACCTTACGACGCTTGGTGGACGCCGAAAATTGGAAAACAACGGTTCGGAATCGAACCCGGGACCACACAGACGTGAATCCGACGCTCTAACTATTAGACTACAATATTCTCTAAATTAATTCAAAACAGTGTAGCTTTTAAGCTGAAATTAATAGCTTTAATAGCTGATAGTTATAATAGCTTCGAATCTGCAAATAGCATGCACGCTAGCGACATCTATTGGCGTCAGACAGACAGTGCA
Organism: Thermobia domestica; assembly: GCF_964235325.1. Taxonomy (NCBI): domain Eukaryota; kingdom Metazoa; phylum Arthropoda; class Insecta; order Zygentoma; family Lepismatidae; genus Thermobia; species Thermobia domestica. Next base: position 367,369,661 of record NC_137454.1, read on the forward strand.
GCGCAGCTAGCGACAACTATTAGCTTGACTTCTAAGAATTGCCGGGATGCACTAATGTCGTATGTTTGTCATTTAATATAAGGATAAATAGACGCATATACATATACGTAAAAATTTAAACGCACGTCTTTAATTCACGAACCATATGTGGAAGCGTGAAGTAGATGAACAGACAAGCATAACATTCTTAAAAGTATAGTTGAGCTCGAAAACAAGAAGGCTAAGTTTCACTGAACTTGTACCTAGCCTACTTTTTATCACTAAAAGTATGGGTCGACCTCAGAAACAACGTAGGCTAAGTTTCACTGAAATGATACTTAGCCTAATGTATCATTAAAAGTATGGTCGAACTCTAAACCTATGTAGGCTATTTCGCTGAAATGATACCCAGGGTACTTTTTATCGGTAAAAGTATGGTCAGCTCGAAAACAACGTAGGCTAAGTTTGATTAAAATTATACTTAGCCTACGTTTTATTACCAAAAATATTGTCGAGCTCGAAAGCGACGTAGGCTAACTTTAACTGAATTTATACTTACCCTACTTTTTATCCTAAAAGTATGATTGAGCTAGAAAAACAACGTAGGCTGAGTTTCACTGATTAATACTTAGCCTACGGTACTTTTTATCACTAAAAGTATGGTCGTGCTTGAAAACAAAGTAGGCTAAGTTTGAGCTCGGAAGAAAATTAGGCTAAATGTGATTTCAATGAAACTTTTCAAATATTTCGCAGCAGCTCTGTAAGGCATCCAAGGTACTCCAGAGCGCCATGGCGGTAATCCTGATTCAGTGAATTTCATTGTGAAAATGCCTATAAAATAGCCCAGAACGACAATCGGAAGATTCCAGATTTAAAACGGAAAGCCTAATAGTAACATCTATTGTATATAAAGTACATAGTTTTTGAATGACATTTTTTTTTCTTTTTAAATAATACTGGCCAAATTTTTAATAGTAATAATAATAAAAGATATTTAATTTTGAATCTCCGTATGACTTTACTCGTTAAAGTAGTATGTATCCTCAATCTGTATTACGGAACATAAAGAATTAAAAAAAGAAACTTATAAAGGAAAAGTTGTTTTATTGCAAAAACAATTAAAATGTTCGTACTACAGAGATAGAGCTATTAAATTGTATGGGCACACCAAAAGAAAAATTGCTATCAATTTTTCATCATAAAATACAAAGCAAAATGTTACACAATACGGTAATTGTAGCTGATTAATGGTTAATCCCAACGAAAAAACAAGTTTTAATTTTTCACCATTCATATTAGAATATTATACTTTTTTTCTTTTAATTGTTCTCTTCTTTTTTTCTTCCTTCTGAAAGAAATGAAATATTTAAACGCAAAGAAGCAGGAGTAGAAAGAGAGAGAGAGAGAGAGAAAGAGAAAGGAAAGACATATTAAAACTAAAATTAAAGAAGGAAGTAAAATCGCCATTAAGCATAATAATGTTCCCCTAAGGATAAATCTTCATTAAATGTCGTTCTGGAAACCTTTATCCTGTCACTCCCCCACCCGCCTTACTTTTAATGAAAACCAGAAAACGATATCTTAAAGATGATGTAGTTAGTTATCTTCCGCGTATATATATATATATATATTACAGTATTACAGTACAACGATCTGGTTCCTTTGTCACTGGAAATAAGAGTTATAAGCTTTTTTTTCTTGTCTTTAGCCAGAAAATAATTTAGGTGTCTGTTTAAGATCAAACAGACTTGTTCTAAATATTCAAGCTCTTGCTATTTTGAAAAAAATAAGTACATATTCATGGACAGTTGAATATGTGATGGATCTTCATGCAACCAACCAGGGGCATAAATAAGGGCCCCGCAAACCCCGCATTTCGGGGGGGGGGAGGACCAAGCCACCATGGGGCCCCCTAATCGTGAAATGGTACGTGGAGATGGGATCAGACTCCACGCTGTCAGAGGGAGGACCTCCAAGCCTTTTATTACGCCACTGCAACCAACTATTCACAAGTTTCTTTTTGGTTACGTAATCTCTATCCCACAGAGGGGAAATAAAAACAAAGAATTATACAGGGTGTTCCAAAAATGAGTTACACTATTTTGCGAGCGGATTCCACACGTTTAACTGAAAGATTTCATTTCATTTATCATTTTATTGGGCCTAGATATTTGAATTCTTTTTCTCTTTCATATTTTTGTTCTCTTATTTCAAGTTTTGTTGTATTTCTGAACCTCGTTTTGTTTGTATTTATCATGTACTTCACAACCTCTGAACCACCGACAAACAAACATTATTTGTTACGAACTTCCAAATTACAGTTATTCTAAATGATGCAGCTACTATTTCATCTTCAGACCCCCTTAATTTTAATGACACATTTCATCTATAATTCCCCTTCCTTCCTGTTGTAATCACGCCTGCTTCATAGAAGTAATTTTTGACATAGGTGACTGAAAACTGAAATGTTGCTGATAAATAATATGCTGTTAAAAACTATACGTATATGACCAAGCTAAGCAACATTTTTTTTTTTTTAAGGTGATTTGGCATTTTGACCTCGTATGTTTTAACGATTGTAAGAGAGACTAGTATCCCGTTATTAATATGGGAATAATTCATGATCAGTGCACTCTTGTATTACTCTTTTATTTTTTACACGCTATGTGCGTCCAATAATGAAACAAAGTGACACAGGGATCCTGTTTTTTTTTTTTTTCTAAATATCTAAACGAAAATGACAGTAGCATTGACGAGCAGACAGAGGGAGGATTTTTTTTTTTTTTTTTAAATTTTTGAATAACTTATGGTCCTTGAACACACGTCAATACCACGAATTGACTTTAATGAAAAGTGGTGCTGACAATATTAAAATGCAAAATAACGCTTTAATGTTGTGAGCATGTCAACCAGAAGCATATTGCCATGATAATTTTCCAACAAATGAGTTATATATATATATATATATATATATATATATATATATATATATATATATATGTGTGTGTGTGTGTGTATGTATGTATGTATATAACAACTCACATATACGAGGGAGAATCAGAAAATAAGGCTACAAAAGCGATATATCTGTGCAGTCCAGTCTGTTAGAAAGGAATGAGAAATGTAGGAGTAGTTAAATTTAATAGATGCAATCGGCAACTGTGCAGAGTTTCAGCCACTCGCCGCCTACGGCCCTAGTTGTTCGTAAACACAAATGCCGTAAAACTGGTCTCTCGAAGAAGTCCGCTCAGTTCAGTTATGCGGTTTCTGTGGGCCAAAATATGTAACCACGGCTGACGTTCACCCAGCGTCTGGGAAAGGTTTATAGCGCAGAGACTGTAATCAGGAGGAAACTGCTAGAACTTCTCGCGGAGGGCGCCATCTTGCCTTCACAGCAACGCGCGCGCCCGCATACAGCCCAGAAAACCACCACACTGTTGAAACAGTTTCACTGGGACATCATCGACCACCCTCTCTACATCCCGGACCTCGCTCCAAGTGACTTTTACGTGTTCCTGTAATTAAAGGAGCACCAAGAAGCCGTCACTTTGCTTCAGACAAGGGGGTGAAACACTTTGTGTGACACCGTGGCTGAATACGCAAGGACAGGATTTTTAGCGGGAGAGAATCTTCAAGCTAATCCCACAATGCGACAAATGCCTCAACCAATGTGGAGACTATGACGTAAAATAACCTAATGTATGCACCATCTGTTGACTGTATTGGTTGTATAAAATAATATATATATACACGTTTCAGTGCAGGCTTTGTCACCTTACTTTCTGACCACTCCCCGTAAAAGAGTACAAGTGACTGACTTTTCAACGCTCAGAGTTTATTGCTTAGCTAAAAACGTAAAATATGGACAGAAGAACCATTTTGCAACGGAAGCAATGAATAAGGAAGTTTATATCCTACAGGGGTAAAAGGGGACAACACATGGATTGTTTTTCTTGTTTGTTTCGTCAAGAAAAAGGTAAACCTATTGTATCTCACGAATTCCTGAACATGAGGAGCAGTATATACACTCCCCATTAAAAATAAAGGAATGCTTGTTCCAGCGCTTTCGAAGGGAGAGAAGGGGAATTCTCCCTCTCAATACAATATTCAAATTTCTGCTATATTCTACAATTTTCAAATTTCTGTTTCTAGAGAATGTTCCTGTAGAGCCAAGGCTTCACGAGTTGTCGCGGTTGCGATAGTCTACCGTTTCCCACTGTTGTATCTACCGTCTCTGTTGCAAGGGTTCCGTTGTCCAAATGCCTATAACGAGCATGGTCGTGGGTTCTGACTTCACTGAGGGTATTCACATAGACTTAATTATGAAAATACACGTTAAACTGCCCCGTTACCACTTTAATATGCTATAACTCCCAAACCAAGCGATGTATCTGTCGTAGAATGAACAATAATTCACCAAATTTTCTTTCGTGTGTATAATTATGTCATTAATTTTAAATGTTGTTTGTTAAACGATAAAACAGACAATAGGCAATACATGTCATATAAGATCGACGACACACATGCGATTTTGGCCAAATTTGATGTGGCATTAGGTCTTGACGAGATTAGTATGCAACTGAAATATGATGATATGTAAATTTTTTTTTCAAGTTCATCATCGAAGTTGGGATTTGAAGGTACTCAAATTTCGTTTTTTTTTTTTTTAAATTGCTATTCAGAGCAAACATATATTGAACAAATCTGTTGTTAAACGTGAATTTAAAGATATAACAAAGTCAATGACGAAACGGTTTGTTAAATATGTTGTTAGTGCAATAAAAGTATACTTAAAAACTTCAATAAAGGACTTTTCTTTCCCGCAGTAGGAAGACTAACTAAAGTTCCTACGCTGTTACTCCTGACCACGTGCCCCACCCACCTATTTACTCGCGCTGGTTTGGAAAACATGGAGTTAATGCTGTGTTGCAACCTCTGAACTCAATAAATTAAAACTGGCAAAATGTTGTGCGAATAATTGACTTTGTTTACTACATGTGGCGACAGCTGAGTGCCTTCAAGGCCATGAAATAATCAGCAGCTAACGACAGGCGCGCTGTTCTCTGTTTTAGATGGCAATGTTACATGATTGCAGGACGGTTCATACAACGACACGACTATAGTTATATTAACAAAGGACATTCAAAACAAAAAATATAACTTGGCAACAAGGCTTTACAGATAATTAAAGTGTTACGTGATTGGAGGACGGTTCATACAACGACACAACTATATTTATATTATATTAATGAAAGATGTGCAAAACAAAAAATTTGACTTGGTAACACGGTTTTACAAATGTCTGTGTTACGTGATTGGAAGACGGTTCATTCAACGACACGACTATAGTTACATTATATTAATGAAGAATGTGCAGAACAAAAATTTATTTTAGTAACAAGGCTTTACGTTAAGTGAATATAGTTTGGGTACGAAAACTGTGTGGCTGCTTCCCAAAGTCCCAACTAATCACGCCCCTGACCACTAGTAAGAATGAAAAGATAGTCCTATATTTTGTTATTTTTAGAGCCATTTTGCTCTGCTATATTTTGACTAGCTTTACTTATAATTGATGAAATAATTTAAAGAGATCTTCCATTTTGAAAGCTGACTTTGTGTGCCGCAGAAACTGTATGGTAAAAGAAGGACAGAAAGAAAAACACGCTACGATAGGCATGGAAGAAAGTCTGTCCACAACAACGATTCCCAATTCGCCCTAGAACTGTCACTATCATGTGTTCGCTCTGCAAGTCCTCACTCAAACCCTTTTTTACCATCTCGCCACACTGCGGCGCCACGGTTTTCATACTTCCTTTTCTCCTCTGTCGGTGTGGGTTCGCACAAAAGTTTTGCCTCTCTCTCTGTTAACCAACAAGGGAAGACGAAACACAGCACAACGTATTATATATATTAGTCAGTGGCAAGTGGTGCCAAACTTTCGTACCTCCATAGACTACTAATATAAAGAGCTAAAAATACTAGTATAAAAGCTTCAATACTACTTATTACGCTAAGACTATAAAAGTCTTAAAATGTTAGTACAAAATTCTAAAAATAATACATAAAAGCGTCAATCTTTATATATTCTATATATAAAAATGTATGCATGTATGTTCGAGCATAGTTCTGGAATGGCTGGAGCAATTTTAACCAAACTTGGTGCACACATTACTCATAGCCTGGGAAACAATACTGTAGGGGCTAAGGCCACTCTGGCACACATAAGGGGAGTGGGAGGGATGGCATAAAGTGAAAACGAAAACTACCGACATTAGTGTCGAATTCATATTTTCCGGTGTCGCTGAGATGAATTGTGACATTCCAGATGCCGTTTAAGTCCAATTTTAGCCTCCTTAGCACCCGTGGAGTGAAATACTGATATTGAAATATAATCGAAAACGCTCAATGCTATTGTCGAATCAATAGTTTTCAGCGTCGTTAAGTTAATCGGAGAAGTTCCTTTGCTGTTTAAGGCCAAATTCAGCCCCCAGTGTGGGAGTAAGAGACCCTAGCACTCCTAGGAAGGAGTGGGAAATTGAGAATTACTAATATTACTGTCAAATCTACAGTTTTCGAGGTCGTTTGGATAAGTAGTGATATTCTAAATGCTGTAAGTCTAAATTCAACCTCCTCAGCACCCTGGGGGTAAAATGATGACATGCAAAAATAATAGAAAATAAACGATATTTTGTCGAATCCATAGTTGTTGGGGTTCCTAAGTTAATTGGTGAAAGTTCTGGTCCCTCTTAAGTCCAAGTTCAGCTCCCAGTGGAAGTAAGCCCCCCCTAGCACTCCTAGGGGAAAGTGAGAGGGGTGACTAATAACAATAATAAAAAATAATCGATATTAATGTCGAATCCGTAGCTATCTGGGTCACTGAGGTGAATCATGACATTCCTTATGCCACTTAAATTCAACTTCAGCCTCCAACAGGACTTCTGGGGGAAAGGGTGACATGTAAAATAATAAAAGAAAGTGACTGATATTAGTATCGAATCAATCGTTTTCGGGATCGCTAAGTTATATGGTGACTGCAGATGCCGTATATGTTCAAGTTTAGCTCCCAGTGTGGGTAAGACTCCTTAGCGCCCCTAATGTGGGGACGTGCAAAAATAATTTTTAAAAGTATCGGTATTAGTGTTTAATCCTTAATTTTTGAGGATTCATTTCTCTAAGATGAATAGTGACACTTCCGATGCTGTGTAAGCTCACGTTCAGCCCACATTAACACTCCTAGGGGTGTCAAGGATGAGATAGGCAAAAGTAATCGAAAACAACCGATATTAGTGTCAAATCCATAGTTTTTCGGATCATTGAGAGGAATAATCATACTCCAGGTACTGTGAATCCAAATTCAGTCCCCATCGATATAGGGAAGGGGTGAAAATTAAACGTCTAAGTTGATCGAGATTACTGTCGAATCCGTTGGGGTCCATCGTCAATTGGTGTATTTTCAAGGTCGCTTAGCTGTTGGGTTCCAATCCCGATGACTTTAAGCCTAAACTTAGGCAAGGACGGGTGTCAGCTGGTTCGGGAATTTACATGGGCAATGCCGCAGACATTGACCATCGTTATTCATTCTAGTCGATGCCTTATTTTGTGATAGAGGCAACGTCGAAGATGTTGCTTGTATTTATATATTCTACTAAGTTCCTCATTTTAATTTAGAATAAACTCGCGAAGTACACTTTGTTCAAGCCAGGGGCGTCATTTAGGGTGGAGAGGGAGGTAACTTTCCCCTTGAGTTTTTTTTAAATACATGCTTTTTAATAAAGTGTATGCTAATATACTAATACAAAGGTGAAACTCTCATGTCAATGGACTTTCCCCCGGCAAAGCTCGAAATGACGTAGCTCCAAGCCCGTGTCGTATTTTGGAGACCACGTTACTACAGTGTGCAAGGAAGGGTGGCTTCTGACAGTTGCGTAGAGCACGTGGAGTATTGGAGGCGCTGTTGCCAGAGGTTCAGCAATAGAGACAGCAGCTCTGGCGACAAATTTAAGATGTTTAACAAGTCGCCTCAACTACTGGCAACAGCACAGTCAGTGACCTTCGTTGCCTAGAAACAGCATGGAAGAATAGTGCTGTGATTGGCCAACAATTTTCCCTCTCGTTTGGTTTACAACATGTGCAGCTATCTGTCGTAGGCCACCTTTCAGTAACTCGATAATAGTATGTCCATCGTTCATAGCCTGAATATTGCATGAAACGAAAAACAAGACTTTAGTAGTCTATAATTATGAACGCCACATCACCTGGATATTATATAGTTAAGTGTCAAAAATCCGAACCGAATCATATAGCATAATAGCCCTTTTATACTGTGGGTCTGAGCTGAGCCGCTTCAATGCCATCTGTCAGCGGCTGGCTGAACTACTCTGTTCAGCCCTGCTTCTGTTTCTAACGGACGTGTCAGGACCTAGTGGCCATCACATCTTTTATTTACGTGACTCCTCAGTTTGCCTCACGACACTAGCCACTAGACTACGCTGCCATGTGCAATATAAGCTTATACATATAATATGGCTTATAATTAATTTAGAAGAAACAATTGTTAACTTTTAACATATTACCTCTTCTATTGCTTAGTATGTAAGTGTAACCCATTTTTGCTACTTGATGTAGTTTCAACCATGTTTTCAATGGGTTTAAACCTTTTTTTTTTTTTTTTAATGTCTGCTGGCGTCTTTGATACGAAATATCTCATGTATTGGGTCTTCAAAATTCTCATATGTTTATACAAGGATTCTAATATGTCTGGCAACCCTATATACGATAGTTGCACACATAGACACACACACACACACACACACACTGTCCAAACTATTTTAATGAAAGACATGCGTCGCCTAGCATTGCTTTTACCAACCAATCTCAGCTATACCCGCGATTTCTTTCTACAATTTTTTTCTCCTATCTTTTTTTTCCATACCGAGAGCAGTTACTTGAAAATATTCTCTCCAGCAGAGAAAATGAGAATCTGCGGTCATTCGCTCCACGGAACAGAAGTTCCTGGAACTTTTTATTATTGTATGTTATTTTCTCAATTGAAGATAGCGTCCTCGTCTTCCTTATATCTAGTTCTTTGTATATGTAACGTCGTTCTTTTTGCTTTTCTGTTTTTTATTCTAACGGATTTCTCCGCCTTCACTTTATCAATAACTTAGGCATACCCAGCAGCTGATTACGGTTTTAATATAAATCTACCATTTCCGTCTACTAAGTAGTTTCTTTTTTAAAAAATATAGTTTCATTTCTTAAAAATTTAGGAAGAAGGATTTTTAGTTGTTTCAATAAAAGCTGTGCTCTTCGTCGGTTTGTCTTTTTTAAATAAGAAATAAATACATAAAAAGAACAATGGGGAAATATCTTGCGTGTTTTATTACGTAAGTTTCGTGTCTTAATAGGGTAGGTATTTTTTTTTTTTTTTTTTTTTTTTAAATGAACGTAACTTTCATGGATAGTGAGTACCATTGGCGGACAAAGAATCATTTCCATCATAGTTTTATGTTTATGAAATGTTCTTCTGTACCTGATAGTTTGCGTGTGTCAGTGGTGCACCCACGGGGGTTTACCAGGTCTGAACCCTTCCTCGAACTTTGTAACTCAACTTACATTTGTTCGCTTTCTTAACATGACTATATTTATTTAACAGAGAAATGATTGGTGTATCCTAAAGATTTGATTTTACACCACATCTGTAGTCTTCCTTACCTTATACATCTAGTTCTATCAGATTTTCTGAGAATATAAGTAGCAGTCATTAACAATTACTCATTCTTTTCGGGTGCAGAACAACACAGGTAATATTATACTACATAGACGTATTGGATCCCCCAGAAAAAAAACTTTGGATACCTCCCAAAAAAAAATCCTGGGTGCGCTCCCAGCGTGTGCATTGTTGGTTGTGTGATTTCAGATTCGATTTCCCATTCAGAGACTATACTGTCCAAAAAGCACTACTACTACTACTACTACTACTACTACTACTACTTCTACTACTACTACTACTACTACTACTACTACTACTACTACTAATAATAATAATAATAATAATAATAATAATAATAATAATAATAATAATAATAATAATAATAAAAATAAAAATAAATTCTGGTAAACAGTAAAAAGGATGAGGTACTTGAAGTTTTATTTTCATTCAGTGGATGTCAAACGTTGCAGGATATTTATCCAAATAGCCATGTTTCAGAATCCCACGATACTTCTGCAACAATTTTTATGGAAGTAGTTGGTGAGTAGTTCAATTTATATGTCCGCACCCAAATTCCCTCTGTAAAAATTCTTGCGTGAGTACCTTAGGATTCTGAAACATATATTTTTGGATAGGGCACAGAGTAGTTCCTAAGTGAAATCTTGGTAGGTCCCATAATTTTGGAACTATAGACCTTTAAAATTCATTTTTTCTTGAATGAATTTTCCGAAATGACGGATTCCTGTACCCAAGTTGGTCTATACTTTTTGTCTTATCTTGGTCTCAGGAATCATCTGCCAAACATTGTTGATGTTGTTTTGAAACACTCTCTATATTGTTTTATTATTATAATAATTAAAGATGGAAGAAATAAATATGAAGAAGAAAAGATTGAAATAAAATGAAGAAATCTGCATCAGCCATGGAAGTTGAAGAGAAAAAGTAGAACAGATTACGTTATTTAGGTAAAAATTTCTAGCGGAGAAGTGTTTTTGTAGCTAAGAATAGAGTATAAAGTGAAACGAAATACAACGAAGAATAGAAATGGTGGAATAAATGCCTTAGGAATAAAAAAAAAAGAAGTTATTTTGAGGATTGTTGAGTAAAGTATTACGGATAAAGACATGAGATTTTGCGTGCAGAATATTGTATTATACCTGTACACATCAGAAGCATGAACACTACGCGACCGTGAGGATAAAAGTAAAGAAAATAGTTGAATGAAACGAAAAACGGATGAAGAAGAAGTGAGAATATTATTAAAAGAAGAAACAAGGGTGCTGGAAATAGTCTAAAAGGAGATAAAGCAAGCAACTATTGGGATATGGTTGAAAAGAAATTGTATTCTGAAGAAAGATAAGAGATTAAGAAAATTAGAGAGTTGAAATAATATTGGGCGATAACGCTACGTGAAGAAGAAAAATTCCAGGAGAACAAAATATATATTCACTTCTTCTTCATCCGTTTTTCGTTTCATTCAACTATTTTCTTTACTTTTATTCTCACGGTCGCGTAGTGTTCATGCTTCTGATGTGTACAGGTATAATACAATATTCTGCACGCAAAATCTCATGTCTTTATCCGTAATACTTTACTCAACAATCCTCAAAATAACTTCTTTTTTTTTTATTCCTAAGGCATTTATTCCACCATTTCTATTCTTCGTTGTATTTCGTTTCACTTTATACCCTATTCTTAGCTACAAAATATTTTGTTCTTAGCTACAAAATATATACAGCGAAACCTCGATAACTCGAAACTGATGCGAATAGATAAAAATTCAAGTTTTTCGAGTAATCGAATTTCAGTTATCCCGGTGGCCAAAACAAAAATTCGAGATACGGAGGTTCCGCGTTCCTAATAAAAAGTAATTATATAATCTCAATAACTCGAAGTTTTATTCATTCAACCTCTATAACTCGAAGTTTTATTCATTCAACCTCTATAAGTCGAAGTTTTATTCATTTAACCTCTATAACTCGAAGTTTCATTCATTCAATCTCTATAACTCGAAGTTTTATTCATTCAACCTCTATAACTCGAAGTTTTATTCATTCAAACTCTATAACTCGAAGCTGTGAAAGTTTCTTAAATTAAATAAGATAACTAGTAAAAATAAAATACTAGACATAAGTAAAACACAATTACAATTCACTTTAGCAACAATGACAATTACATAAAAAACATAAAGCTATCAACTTCGAGTTATCGAGGTCACATCGAAAGAAATTCGACTTATAGAGGTAAACTTCGACTTGTAGAGGTTCGCAGACACGAAAGATCGAGCTACCGAGATTTTAAAATTTGATATGAAACCCTTAAAATTCGAATTATCGAGATTATAATTTTTAAACATTCGGCTTAACAGAGGTTATTTTAACATTGAGTGTTATAGAGAGTTCTCAAGAAAATGTATAAAAAAAAAATCGAGCTAACGAGGTCCCAATTGTATATAGAAATGCCCAGTTTTCTGTAATCGTTCTACTAATGTTAAAGAATACTCATGATAATGATAGAATGATTATTGAGAATCATTTACCGAAGTTTGGCATAATAATTATGAATCCATGTACACGTCTAAGGCTTCTGCTCGAAGGCAGGCTCTAGCCCTCTTACCATAACGTTCCTAGAAGACGGGACCATTAAGAAAATAGAGCAAAATATAGTTGCCAGTTTATTTCCCTGTAGTTCTTAAGAGGCCTAATCTCTGCGAAATTAAACTACCGCTAATTTTACACTAATTATGTAGTATCTTCAAATAGATAAATTATAATCGAAATATGGAACAAGAGCGCGCTAGACAATATTATTTTGCATGAGGTACCGTTATCACGAGTCACCTAGTAGCTTTCCGCTTGCAGTCATTTATAAACGCGAAAATGAATCCCGTTTTTCTAAATGGCTGGAAATCGAAAGCAGATAAGTGAGTCGTGATAACGATATCTCATGTAAAATAATATTGACTAGCGAGCTCCTGTTCCACTTTTCGATTATTTTTTTATCTATTTGAATATATCACATAATTACTGTAAAATTAGTGGTATTTTAATTTCGCTGTGATGGGGCCTCAAAAAGGGTTATAACAAACTAGAAATTAAAGAGATTAGATTAGAAATACAACGTATATCAAAACTGTGTTATTATGGCTTCACTTGTCAATTAATAGTATCTCTGCCTTCCTATAGTGTCAGAGAGCACAGAAGAAGGTTTTCAGAGTCTCTGTGTACTGTATGTAGTTCCTGAAGCGTGAATATACATTTATACAAATCTACAACAAAGGTAAAAGATTTAAAGCGACTAATGGAGTACGGAACACAGAAAAGTAAACATGATTAGTAGAACAAGAGAACAAGTACATAGCTAGCAGAAGTCAAAGAGGAGGGGGAGGGGGTAAGAGATTTGGGTAGTAGAGAGGGAAGAAAAGGTTTTATGGGCTGAAAGATTTGGCAAGCTTACAAAAGAAGACATGGAAGTTTAACCTCCTTTTAATGCAGATTAAATGTTGCCTGAAAGAGGGTGTTGGGAGGAGGAAGAGGTTTGCAAGCAGAGAGGGAGGTCTTTTTAAAAGAGAACGCGGATTTTGTACCCAAAAGTAGACAGAGGGGGATTAATTTGGGGTTTTCAGATAAGCCTAGCTTAATTACTTGCAGAATGTTCAAGTTCAGAGCGACTCGTGAAGATGCAGCTGTCAGGGCCATTTCTAACACCCCTTTTCTTTGGTACTCCAGTCAAGTATTTGTTATGCAAAAAAAAAAAAAAAAAAAAAAAAAATGAAAACGAACACTGTTCTCTTCTTTTTGTCATTCTTTTTTTTTTTTTTTAAATGTGTTTCTCTGACAGACATCTTTCAACTTGCAATTAGGTCTCCGCGAGATTCAAGCAGCTGCTATCTTAGCTAGCTCAGATAATGATGAAACTTCATATCTTCTTATCTTAAGTATGTCATCATAATCATCAAGCTGTGTCATCATTGGTCTCCGGATGATTTAAAAGAATTACTTTTTTCCTTCAATTAATTGTTTGATGCCTTCTTTACCCTTATACCATTTCATCTTTCTCTTTCTTTCTTTCTTCTCTTTTCTCTACAAACTCTAATCTTTAAAAAGAAAGTGAGAATTCTCATGATGCAGCGACGGAACGGACTACATATGCGTAACCCGACTGCAATCGAACCCACGACCCGAAGACGACGAAACATTTCCATACACGCGAGGATTATATGCACAAACATGATTTTAAGCTCTCTCTCTCTCTCTCTCTCTTTCTTCTCATGAAATATATAATGTTCTTTGCACTGAAAGATAACTACAAGGCTTATCAGTATAAATGCGCGAGAAAAAGCACACGTTTCTCCTCTGAGGAATCATCGAGATTTAATCGAACGATATTGTAGAACTTATCGTGAACAACATAAGAGATCCCACGAAGGCCAAACAATGCTGTTTGCTTTGTTAAATCTTTTTGGTATAATTTGTGTTTAAAACCACTGCATTTTTTTCTCGATATAGGAAGACGAATGAACATTAAATTATAGCTATTTGAAAAATTCAAGGCATAGTACCGTCATTAAGGAACTTAACACCGAGAATGGAACCCGTGAATATTTAAGTTGTCGACATCAATAACTACTATAAAACTCTGTAGTAATGCTGTAGATATGACATTTCGGCAGTTTCTGGGTCATTAGATCTGTCTGGGTGACCAGATCTTGAATGGTTTATTTTATGATTACAAGAAATTCTATGTTTGCATGTTAAAATTAAACATTTTTGAAGTATAGAAATAGGTATATAAGCTTAGTATGAAAATCTTAAGTTTTCTGTATGTTTTATTGCCATGCTGTACTTTCCAGTGTGGGACCACGGTGATTCAGTGGCAAAGCGTGATACATGGGATTCCTAGTTAGATCCTAGCTTACACTAAGTGGTCTTTGTTGTGGACAAATACTCTGTGCTTGAGTTTTCTCGGGGTGCTCTCGTTTCCTCGCACTTTCTTCGTTCCATCAATTTTCGTTCCATATCCCTTTTCTCGGAGTATAATCGTGGGAGTTAAACTAGGGAAATAATAGTAATAATGTAATGATTAATTGCAAATGCATTTTGCGAGCAAATAATTTCGTTTCCGGAGATGAAGTACATACAGCAAAATTACGCACATGAAACCTGTACATCCCTCAATTCATCTTGATCAAAAGACCAATTGGTGCCGAATTTGGACATTTCCGGTATACGGTCTCAATTTCTGTCCGGTGATATTGTGTGTCCAGCGATCGTTCCATGCAACCAAAGTATATATCACCTCGTTTTGACTACGGAAGGCGATAGGTACCGTTCCGGTAGTGGGGAATATGTTTGTACAGTATCTGAAATTACGTGCTATAGAACAGAAGGGTACAATATCGTCACTGATTATTATCTTGCATTAAGACGAGTTAATTGATGAATAGATTGCATGAGTGCAATCGCAGGATATACCGCGCCACGGAAAAGTAAATTGGGTATTGTGTACCGGAAGTGGGTGACCGGGAAGTATCCAATTTCTGTACCAATCGCTTATATATATATATATATATATATATATATATATATATATATATATATATATATATATATATATATATATATAAAGACGAGTTGATTGAAATATAGTTTTCACGTGTGAAATTCCTGAATACACCCCTCTCCATTAAAATGACTGCTAATATTTCAGTTTAACGTCCCACGATTATAACCTTTAGGCTAAGGGAGACGATGACTAAGGCAAATAAATGATGATGGAAGAATTGGTGGAACAAATATGTGGGAGGAAACGGGAGTACCCGGAGAAAACCCGCGGAAACGATGCTGTCCACCACAAACTTTATTTAGCCGGGATCGAACCAAGGACCCCACGTACCAGAGGTAAAAGCTCTACCACTGAGCCACCGTGCCTCCCCCCACGCCATTAAACTAAGTTATTTCCGTCTGATATTTTCTGTTATACCTAATACCAGTGGCGTATTTAGGGGGAGGGCATCCGGGCTTAAGCCCCCCCGAAATCTTACTATAGTAAAGTAAATGAAATATCTTGCAGAATTTAGATATTTCCAGGCAAAGCCCCCCCGGAAAGTTAGTAAAGCCCCCCGAAACAAAATCGTAAATACGCCACTGCCTAATACGATATTGACTTATAAGGAAATAAGTTGTAGACATCTTTAGGCAATATTATGAGTCAACAAAAAATACATTTTTCTTGCACCATAAATTGGATTTCTTCTAGCTAGCGTATTATGATACTTTGTATAAATTGAAGCACACAGCATTTTGTAATTATTCAAATTACAAATATAGAAAGGTGTTGAGTCTCATTTCTCTTATGTTTAATAATACACTTTAACAATATCCTGTGATATTTAAAAAAAAACTAACAAAATTACAATATATTTATGTATAATTATCAATCTGTATCGTCTTCGCACCTTAGGGAAAGGTTATTTTACCGTTATTGCTGACAGACCGTTGTCATTACATGATCATTTTTTATCTTTTAACTTTTACTTTGAAATGACACCCATTTTCCTATTTCGTGACGCGCAAATATATACATTATAACTATACTGGAAGGCAAAAATATGCCAAGTTTTCTTACTTGTTTTCCCCATCTCATAAAATAACGCACTACTCACGCATGGTCTAATATATATATAAACATGCAAGAAAGAAAACATACATTTTCAAACATGTTTGGCTTATGTATTGTGATAAGTTTGCCCTAAGCATTTGACTTACAATGGAAGAAAAAGATATATACCAAAATCATATGTAGATTAGCAAATAAATTCTACCAAAGAGAAAACATTAGAATGTAAATATATATTACCTTTCTTAACATGTCTCTAGGTATATATATATATATATATGCGCGTACACACGCAATCAAGTCAGCAACAAGATGTAAAGAATCCACCTGTCACGGTGCATCTGTTTTACATACGCTTACCTCCTCCCCATGTTATGCCTCAGATATAACTCCATGTTTTGTTTCGCTTTAAGTGTGACACATATGTCGACATTCTAATAACTATGGAGTGTTGTAAAAGTTATAATATGCAGAATAAATGTCGAGAATGGAATAATAATGATCATTAAAATAATAATTGTCTTTGTTACCGGAATAATCATCTTGTAGAATATTTTACGAATGTAAACCAGGGCATAAATTATAAATATACTTGTATACTTATACCATATTAAGAAAATAAATTGTTCGAATTAAGAATACAATAAAACATAAATGTGTTGAATTGTAGTTGTTAGGGGGTGAGGAGGTAACGAAACTACGTACGTTGTCCCTAAACTGAAGGAAGTCCTTCGTGTTTCTCATTGTTCATGATGTTCTGCTTGCAATGTCACCTGGACTAATTGTTCAATGATAATTTACTTTGCGTTTTGCAGTTCATGACTACTGGCTCCAGGGTTCACCAATTGTTCATGATCAAACCAAAAACAAGGTTCCTTTCTGTAACATGTACCCTAAAGTCATTATTATTTTTTATTATTTTAATTTCAGACAAGTACTCCTCTGGGCTTTCATGGCGCCTCATGGCTGTTAGAATTTTTATTATTATTATTAATTGGTTAAAAAGAATATAACACACTTATTTTATGAAGTACGCAGTATTTTTGCAGAATTACGCAGTATGAAGCTAAACCTTCTTGGTTCTTCTTTAAATGTTTATTATATGGTACTTTATCTAGACTATGTGAATTTATGCACACCTGATCTGTATTACTCTTTGGAGTTGAACGTACTTTTACAAATGCAAAGATACGATAATCTGCAGGAACTAATGCTCTTTGTTTACCGTCTGTCTGCTACAACAAACAAAGACGCTGGATACTTGGTTCCACAGTAACAGACAAGTAATTTCCAACACAGTGTTTTGTGCTAAGCCTGCTTTCAAACAAACAAAGACACTGGATACTTGATTTCACAGTAATAGACAAGTAATTTCCAACATTGTGTTTTGTGACATCAAAGCCTGCTTTCGAATGAACAAAGACACTGGATACTTGATTTCACAGTAATAGACAAGTAATTTCCAACACAGTGTTTGTGCTAAGCCTGCTTTCAAACAAACAAAAACACTAGATACTTGATTTCACAGTAATAGACAAGTAATTTCCAACATTGTGTTTTGTGACATCATAGCCTGCTTTCGAATGAACAAAGACACTGGATACTTGATTTCACAGTAATAGACAAGTAATTTCCAACACAGTGTTTTGTGCTAAGCCTACTTTCAAACAAACAAAGACACTAGATACTTGATTTCACAGTAATAGACAAGTAATTTCCAACATTGTGTTTTGTGACATCATAGCCTGCTTTCGAATGAACAAAGACACTGGATACTTGATTTCACAGTAATAGACAAGTAATTTCCAACACAGTGTTTTGTGCTAAGCCTACTTTCAAACAAACAAAGACACTAGATACTTGATTTCACAGTAATAGACAAGTAATTTCCAACATTGTGTTTTGTGACATCATAGCCTGCTTTCGAATGAACAAAGACACTTGATACTTGATTTCACAGTAATAGACAAGTAATTTCCAACACAGTGTTTTGTGCTAAGCCTCCTTTCAAACAAACAAAGACACTAGATACTTGATTTCACAGTAATAGACAAGTAATTTCCAACATTGTGTTTTGTGACATCATAGTCTGCTTTCGAATAAAGAAAGACACTGGATACGTGGTTTCATAGTAATAGACAAGTATATGGAATTAGTTTACAGTTTATATTGTCATTGAACATGTACATACATTGCAATATAATTAATAAATTCATGTTTACTTTATTGCAGGTGGGTGTCCTGTGTTTTCTATCCAGATATAAGATATATTGTGGTAGATAGTTGGGTGAGTTAAAGTTTTCTTTGACTTTGACTACTTTGTGCTAGTGATTGACAAAACCTTTCCCGACTAGTGTAAAATTTTAAAATACATTTTCTAATACAGTGTTGGTCTAATACAAGAACTGCTTACTCCTATATTAGGACGCAAATACCTATGTCTTCCTTCTATATTAGAATAGATAATACTTACAATACTTACTGGGTATAGGTCTATATACTCTCTTCTTAATTCTTAATTTTAATTTTTCCTTTAGAGTATAACAAGATACATTCACGAAGTTTCCCCTCGGGATTCATGTAAAATTGATTCAAATGCAAAATTCTCCGTGGCCTAATGTGTATTTGTACTAATTTTAGCAGCCCATACCGGTAATTTTCATATTTATGCAACTTCATATATATATCTGGAATTCAATGTTATAACGCTCGGATACAAAATTGCTTTTAGTTTCTTTAGATATAACTGGACATGAATGTGGACATACGCAAAACAAATTGGATCAACTACTGCTGGTCTGACACATGTTTCCCATCCCCGCCCTCATATTGCTTTCAACTTTCGGTTTTTCAAATGGGAATATGTGCAAGTGGTACATCAAATTCATATACATTTTGTTCTCCGAAATTCACTGGTGTCGTAAATTTTTCCGTAGCTTGTACTGTTTGTAAGGTATTGCATATTAAATCCCTCCAGGCACTTCTTGAATAGACATTGCAGAGTAATATCAGTTGCACTTAAGTTTTTGGTGTTTACAAATCAAAGCAATTTCTAACTGGAAAACTCCTTACAACATAGGTGTCATAATCTTATTACATTTCCGTGAATGATTGTTATTATTTCCATATTATACTATAACAAGGAGGTATTGTATTACGGTCAAAATGCCTAATGTAAATCCAGATGCAACCAGATTTAGGTAAAGACATACTATTTCCGTATTGACGTCTGTGTGTCTGTATGTACGTACGTTCAGAGAATATCTCGTCAACGATAAATCACGTAATAGCTTACATATACACACGGGGCCCTGCACAACTTTCTATTTGGTTCCATATTCACGAATTGCCTGACATTTAACATGCAATACCTTCAAAACGATACAAGCTATGGCAAAACTCACTACATCTATGAATTTTCGAGAAAATTATACATGAACCTGGTGTATCACTTGCATCTATTCCCATTTGAAAAACCGAAATTTGAAACCACTATGACGAATCCAAGATAGGGGCCGGAGTGGGTAACATGTGTCAGAGAACCTGCACTTGATCCAATTTGTTTTGCACATGCCCATGCAGTTACATCTAAAGAAACTAAAAGCAATTTTCTGTCCGAGCGTTATAGTAGTGTTTGATTTAATTCCGGATATATGAAGTACCATAAATATGCAAATTACCGGTATCGACCACTAAAATAAGTACAATACGCATTGGGCCACGGAGAACTTTGCAACATTTGAATCAACTTTACACGAATCCCGAGGTGACACTTCACGAATGTACCTTGTTAGTCCGTTGTTCCAAGTTTTTTTTTTTCAGTTCTCAATCTTTATCCAATCAACACCAAAGTACAATTTCATGAGCGTACTACATACATCATGTTAAGACAGTAATTTGTCAGAGAGAATATTATTCTTAATTGATCGTAAAATTAAAATTTTATAAACTTAATTAATCTTTTTCTTCTTCCTTCTTATTTTGTTCGCCGAATGTTTGAACAGTAACTTCTTTGAAATACAGATTAAAGTTAAATGGTCACTTTGCCGTATCTATGCTTGAACTTGGGCTGAAATGGACCATGAAGATTGCTTAGGCGACGTTCTTTGAAAGCCTTTTCTTTCGCTCGTCTTTACACATATACATTATAGAATCACGTTTACATATGTGTATAGGTATATATATATATGTATGTGTGTATGCAAAAAAATAAACTACCTCTTTTAGTGTTAGCCATTAATTATATTACTCTTAACTTCATGTAGAAACAGTCGACATGCAATAGAACTCTTAGTTTAAAGTTGTATTTTTTTTGTCTCAAATGGTAAGTCTTTTATATCTATTTTTTTTATTTCTGTTTCAAAAATCTTTATTTCTCTTTATTATTTCTTTTCGGAAGGAACTGTTATAACTTAGACAGGGTCTCTGCCATCATTAGTTACGTCGCCATTTTTCGATAAGAAACCGTGAAATGTCCTTTTTGCTGCACGCCGCGGCTATAAAGTTAACACAAGGTTTTTGTTTCTATAATTCAAACCTCCATCAAATGGCCATAAGCTTGTCCCGTTAACTGCACGCCATGTCATATGTCATTTGTTTCTTTTTATTCGCGGTTTGTTTTTTTCGTTCATTTTCTGCCCTTCTCTTTTATACTTGTTCGTCTTGCTTGTCGTTTTGTT
This sequence comes from Thermobia domestica, assembly GCF_964235325.1. Taxonomy (NCBI): domain Eukaryota; kingdom Metazoa; phylum Arthropoda; class Insecta; order Zygentoma; family Lepismatidae; genus Thermobia; species Thermobia domestica. The sequence goes on from NC_137454.1 coordinate 367,390,649, forward strand.
AATGTTTGGAAGTGCACGTAATATTTCTAGTTTTTTTTTTTTTTTTTTTTTTTTTGAGTATACACTTGTGTTGAGAACTAGAATCTATTTCCCTGAAGGGATAAGATATTTATTTGATGTTGAGATCATAGCAGTTTTTTTTTTAAATGTAAAATAAACACAAAAAGGGATCTTGTTTTGATGGTTCAGAGTCTGTGATTATTAAATTTCCTCTCGATGTAATACATATATGACAAATTGCAAGCCAATTTTGACTTCAGTTGATAATTCGTGGCCCTATCTTTTTGTTTAATGTATTATATGATGTATAATTTATATCTTTGGACATACATAAACATGCACACACGATATATATTTTGACTGCTGGATCTTTAGTCGTTTCTGTCTTTCCCCTACCTCTTTATGTCCATAAAAGAATAAGGATTTAAGAGATTAGTCTTTTTTTTTTCTAAAAAAAGTTACATTTTTGCAATAGCCATAAAGCTTTCTACATCCTATTAGTTAGAGTTTGTTTAAGTTAACGTCCATTTTCAAGTCCGCGAGTATATGCATCATGAATCTACATTTTAAGGTGTAATTGGAACCGCCATTATGGGTGTTCAAATTCTCTGCCACCAAGAATCGAACCCGAGACTCTAGACTCCATACACAAAAAAATGCGCTGGGAGGGCTCAGCAACGCCGATTTCTGTATAACTTTGGGGGGAAAGTGGCGTTCAGGTGTTTCGTTTGTCGAATATCCAAACCTTGGGTGGGTCCAACCAAAATTTGGGTGGTTCGGGCCTCCGTGACCCCTCCAGGGTCCACGCTCATTGGAAACTTCTATTAGAGTTCACCAACTCATGCTTCTTGAACCCGCTTCGTGGGCTTACAATATGATCATTTCTGGTGGAGATGCATTTGTGATGTAATTAAGGAGCTGTTTAAACCAAGAAGTAGCGGGTTTCAGTCTAAAAAACCGGAAAATAACAGTAATGGGAATCAATATGAGCTTTCTCGTTTCCTCCCGCATTCTCATTCCACTCATCCTTCCATAATTATTCGCTTTAAGTAATCATCTGTGTCTTTTAGGTTAAAGAGCCTAATCGTGGAATGTTAAATTTTTGCATACAGCAACACTAATTTTGTATTCTTACTCTGTATAAAGAATAGGAGCCAAAATGCATCAAGTCCATTTCGACCTACAATTGAATTAATAATCTTACATTTTGTGTTCTGTGGAATGTCTTCACATATAAAAGTGTCCAATTTCCAGAAGCATTATCTTGTGAATATGTTAAGATCTAAAATACAAAAGTCGAAGAACTGGGTAATAATACAGCACGGGCCGTAAGTCGCTTGACACTAGCTAAAATTTCAGTTTAATGTTCCAATGTCCCGCCGATTATGTCTTTTCGACTAAAAAAGGGAAATGTTGATGAAAGCAAGTGAATGATAATGGAAGAATTTCTGGAATGAAAGTGGGAGAAAACGGGGGTACCCCAAGAAAACCCAGGGACACGATGTTGTCTATTACAAACTTATCTGGCCGGGAATCGGATCAGGAACCCCATGCACTAGAGGTAAGAGTTCTGCCACTGAGCCACAGTGTCCCCTTGTTTGACACTAGAAGACGTATTGGTGTTAATAATTCGTGACAGTATGATTCGTAAGTACTACGTTCTAAGAAGGATTTAAACCTTGTTGCATTTATAAAAAGTTATCGAAGGATGAATGCGTATTTGTATTTGAAAAGAATGATGGTTACACGACTACAATTATCAAGATGTGTTTGATTTGTTTGTACAGCATTTTCCGAACACTGTACCTCCATCTCGACATACAATCCATTAACTTGAATAAAAAGTTTGAACAAATTGGGCCTGTAATGGATCTTTCTAGACCAAGTAGGCCTAAATGTGTCACTTGTCTCTTTACGCATTGTTTTGTGCAATATTCAACCAAACTAACTCCTAACTTCCTTATCTAAGTGCAGCAGCTGCACGCGCATTGTTGTTAAAATTTTAAGATATAATCAGCTGTGTCTTTGAGAATAATTATCGGAAAATGATAGAAGCATTTTGACCGCAACATCTTATTCTTCACCGCAACTTCTCGTGGCATGTTTTGTATTATGATGTAATAACTCTTTTAATGGGTAAGTTCCAAAGTTTGTCGTCCGTTTCTAGCAAAATTTTGAAAATTTACCTGGAAGAAATGGGTAATTTGCTCATTTATGTGCTTCATAATATATAAGGGCAGCGGAAATTGTATTTATTCCTTTTTATGAGCGATTACAATCATGAAATTATTTGGCAAGCAGAGGAAACCATTTCGCGCAAATTTATTGCATGGTTAGATTGTGGGAAAGTAACGAGCATTTGTATTGTAAACATGGCTGCTGGTATACAGAGACGCTCCAGTTAGTATCCTTAAACAGTGACGAGAAATTACACTCTGTTGATTTTAACAAAATGGGTCTAAATTTCAATAACCCTAAACTAACCTAACCCTACTCTACCCTACGTATCCCTACCTTACTCTACTCTACCCTACCCTACTTATCTCAACGTTACTCTACTTTTCCCTACCCTACTGTACTATACCCTTTTAAAACAGTCCTAAAAGCTGATGGTTTTTAAATTTTTGTAGCTGTTATTAAACTTTTTGCCGAACCAACTTCAGAATAAATAAAATTTAACGATTTCTTATAAAGGTCTTTGTAGAAATATACAGTACAGCACAGTAGGAAGTCGAAAATCCGAACTAATTGGGACCACAGGCAGTTCGGGTTTTTAAATTGTTCGGATTTTCGAAAATTACTAAGAAAATGCCATTTAAACTTAAATATACTGTACGGTATGCTCTTTTATCGATACAGTGGTTATACAGTACACACAGTAACTTATTTACAATACTGTACGTAAGGCTACTTACATTTAATGTTTCTGAAGAACCTGCTCGTACACTAAGTTACACTGTTCTTGTAACTCACACTTAAAACTTAATTTGTATAGGCCTAAGGGAAAATAAAAATAAAAGTATGTATGACAAACAATTACATATGAATGAGCTTTCGTTGACTTCTCACAACGCCGACAGACAACCCTATTGTTTGTTTATCGCTAACGCTAAGACAAAATGTAAAAAGCTTCTAGGGACCGCGTTCGGATTTTCGACGTTCGGATTATCTATGTCCTACTGTAACAAAATGTTCCTATAAATGTAAAAATAGCATTTTAGGCAAAAATCTGCACATAGCAGTTTTTGAAAGCGCAGCGACCATAAATTTTTAAAGTAAAGGGGGGAATTTTGACGTTTGGTAATCCACTGGTTAGCAACCCTTCCCATAGTTATGAAATAACCGATTAGTCGTATAGTCAAGTACTTTTTCTTTTAGGTACCACGTTATCCCGATGATAAAATTTTGTTGTCAACTCAAAAAAGCTTCTGAAAATGACATTAAAAAAAAAAAAAGTTTACGGTACAAATATTTTGAACACAAAACTTACAAAGAAAATCTGATTATGAAGAGAATCTTCTCGCTTGAAAAGAGAAATTGTACGTATATAATACTGGAAAATCTTTTATAACCCCCCCTTTTTTTTTTATTATTCAACTAATAGGATAATTTGTGCTAACTTTGAAGTCGTATTAACTCTTTCGTCGTTCATTCAAGTTCTGATGTTCTGAGGATCGGCATTTCTTTACTTTTAAAAGCCTCTGTGTGTAGCTTCTTCTCAATTTATGTGGTACAAAGTTTATACGTATATATGTATGCGTTAAAAAATAGAAGAAAAAAAAGATAATCCAATATAATAGGAACCATTTTGCTGAGACGATGCAGCTGGTTTAAAAATCCCATTACAGCATAAAGCGCTTGCAACAAAGCACAGAAAGAAGTTTCGAACTTTGTGATGAAGGACTACTGTGTTTAATTACCTTAATCGTTTTCCCTTTTTCTTTTCTTTTCTTTTCTTTGCTTTTCTTTCGTTCACGTATAACTCTAGATATTCTCCTGAGTCGAATTAGAATCTTTCATAGAAAATTTTAAAGCCTATTCACCAGAGGAAGAAAGAAAATCGTTACGACGGATTATAGAACGTATGATTTTGTCGTCGCAAAGGACTATGCCAGAGAAGAACTGGTTTCAGGTGGGTGTTTTGTATAAGGAAAACAGCGCAGCGGTACACTTCAGATAGACGAAAAAAATATTGTCCTGAATTCTTCGTCAGGAGGACGGAGGAATTTTAGTTTGTTTCTCACCTTGTCCTCTGGAGACCTTTTTTTTTTCCCTTCTTTTTTCGTATTATTTTGTGTTCGTGGTAAATGTCCTTCTTTGAAATTTTGGAGCCCACAAAATCGTCTGATTTGGATGGAAACTTCAAAAGAAAAAAAATCTCCAGTTTCAGAACACATCTTGTTATCTGTCAGTGTTGTTGGCAGAGATGGACATCGAAGCAGTGTTTTCAACTTATGATATATCTTAATAGCGGAAACTTGTTATAATGCAGTGATTCTCAAAGTGGGGAACACAGACCCCTGGGGATCCGTAGGACGTAGCCAGGGGGTTCGCGATGCCTAAAAATTGAAATATGTTATAATAAAATGAAACTCATAGCTGTTTTACAAGAAGTATTTTTTTTCATTTACTAAAAAGAAAACAATTAGAAATTATAATTATGTCTGTAAATGCTTTCCTACTTTACTAAATTTCTGCTCTGTGAGTATGAAGAGTTGTCTAAAAAGGCATTGCAACATTGTAGGGAAAGGCATCAAATGTCGCATATCTATAACTGTCTTCTTGTAAGAATATAATTTGATAATTTTGCAGAGTACTTTTAATACTGATATGTGTATAATCAGGAAATGCATATTTGTGATAAATTTCATAGGGAGAGAATTATAAATGCGAAAATCATAATGAGTAAAATAAAATGTAACTAATGGACAAGAAAAAATTATTTTCGTTTTATTTTTCTTATTTACTGCTCTTTTAATATGAAATTTACCACATACTTGTCTTTGCCGATTATACACATACTAACATTATAAGAAATACCGGGCGAATTCGTTATCAAATTATATTACTAGAACAACATATTTATAGTCATGCGACAATAATTTTGGACATGAGTGTACATACAAAGACCTGTTTACCTTTGTTAGGTGTTGGTCTGAACAACACGATCCTAAGGTTCATCTAGTTTCTTTCATGTTTCTTGGCGTCCGGTAATGTTACGTCTAGCAACTTTCTCTCAGGCTCGTGGCAGTCAGTACGCCATCGTGGCAGTCAGCACCTTGATATTGGCAATCAGCGCCAGTCGTGGCAATCAGCACCAATAATTGGCTATGGCACTCAGCACCCCACCGAACGCTCTACCACTGAGTCACCGCGCCCCCATCCTGAATGAGTTTTTTTTTTCTCTTTCACACCAGGCAAATGCCGTGATGATACTAACATTCAGGTCCCAGGCCACTTCCTTCCTTCCCTTTACTTGGATAGTGTGATCGCCAAGGGGCGTCATCGCTTATACGTGTCGGTCTAACATGGCCATAGATCCAAAAGCCCAGAAATCCAATTCCTGATTCTAAGTTACAAACTTCAAACTTCTTAAACTCCTATGTGGTGACTGGAGCTTCGTGAGGAAAGGTCACGTGTTGCATTAAGAAGTAATAAACTTCGAGTTGAAAAACCTAAAATAGCTCTGTCAATAATATCAAGCAAATGCTGAAATTCTTGCTTCAAGAAATGGGTCCTGGCTGTTTTTTTGCCCCTTAAACTTCGTTCCCATCCTTCCAGGGTATAAAAACGCAAAGCTTTGTTTCATATTCTTATAATTAAAGGCAATGGGAGAACTAAAAAAAAAAAAAAAAAAAAGTTTCGGGCGGAAAGCAGCAAAAAACCTGCAACATGAGCATGTAAGTTTATTGTGAAATGACGAAGGCTTTAGCTCCAAAATAAGTGTGCAAGGGAGGACGCCGAGGTTTCTCCTGGTGTGATTCGTTCCACTTAGACGTTATGTTGATTCCCTGTACTGTTAGGCATAGTTTCACAATAAACTTACATGTTCAGGTTGCAGGTTTTTTTATTTTTTATTTTATTTTATTTTATTTTATTTTATTTTATTTTATTTTATTTTATTTTATTTTTTTGCTGCGGACTGTACCATTTAGAGATGTAGAATAACTTCGTTACGTTAGTTGGCAACTATGTTTCCAAGTCTTATTACATTCAGTCTGAAGGACATCATAGGGACAGGAGAACTATGGAATGTGGCGGTATTTTTATATATTCCTTTTCAAATTGTCCTTCCACTTAGGTAATTTTTAAGTAGTTCGCAGGTAAAAGGTCCTAGTGACAGGCGACAACAAGAATTTGTCCTTGCAGAATAGCTATTTCAACTATACTGATCAGTAAATAGAGAACTCACAATAGATGATAAGATTATCGGTACAAAACATTGAGTAACAATTATTTAGCTTGCCATGAATAATTCTTGGCCAAAAATAACTTGGAAGTATAATGGAATAAAAGACGTGGGTATCCAGTATCAATAAGTTTCTACGTGATCTCCGCTTTCGGAGTAGAATAGGGAGGGGGGGGGGGTCTATGTCAATAGTAAGAAAATTCACGTATGAAAGCCCTCATGTTCAAAAGTGGAAAATGTTTCGGATTCCACAATACTTGTCAGGACTTGCAACAGGAAGTCCATAAAATTATAAACACGTCTTTCTTCCGGAATTTCAATTTATGTTTCAAGTATCTATCATTGTGGAATGGAATATGAGTAGGGATAATGAAAATAACATTATAAATACTTTAATAAATCCATTTTTCATAATCATATTCTGCTAAATGGCTTAAGGTTAATGTAGGATTCGGACCAAATGTGTTTCTACCGTGAATCACACCCGGCGTATAATATGTAGATATACGGAAAGATTGGTGAACGCACCATGTATCTTCTATCATCAATAACTTTTGAACGAATTTGTTAAGGATATACCACATTGACTTGACACCTAGTCTTAATTTCCAAGCGCTGCTATCGACTGAAGGAATTCCACTCCCTTTGACGTAGACCACTGCAAGGCTTTCTCGCTTAGCAACAGCTGAACCTGTATTGGCTCAACGCGTGGGTGTATCGAGGGTGAGAGTTTTAGTTCGCATTTTTGCCACGGCTCAAGACATTTTGGCAGACTATACTTGGAATACATTTTTGATAGTGTAGAGAGAATTACATTTCGTCTACGTCTAGAGCTCTCTAGTGGCTAAGCGGTTAGCGTATGCGTCTTTGACGCAGGAGACCGGGTTCGGTTCCTGACGGTGCTCATATGGTTTAGATTCCACGTTAATTTGTAGGTCCACGTCTCATACAGCCTCGTTGCTGAAAGGATAGCTAAACTGAAAATTAAATGAAATCTACGTGTAGTGGCGTAGGTAGAAGTTCGTCAAGGGAGGGAGTTCAAGCTTCAAAGTTCATATAATTCCACATGCGTGTAGGCCTATGCATATCTTAATACCGGAAATGTTTATTTTGTACAACATCATGTTCAAAGCGGGGTTAATACCCCGACACTCTCTTTGCGTACGCCACTATCTATATCACAAAAAAACTAAATTCCAATTGCCCGGTTCCGTCTAATGTTCTTGACAAAGGTCTATCCATTTTTGCTGGTTCCTATACTAGTCTTCAGTCCTGTATACTTACAATGTGTTTTACTGAATTTGGCAACCAAGATATCTTATAATAAACCCCCAAAAAACACCTGGAAATGGATAGTGTGAGTGAGGAGGAAGAAAAACTCTTTTACCTGGTGCGCTAGTAGCATTGAATAGGGATTAGAGAGGTAACGAAACACACACTCCACATATGAAACTCCCCCTACATTTATACATATCTGAAGGGACATCCACATTACATTATCTATAGTCCTCTGTCCCTTCTTCTTTAGAAATTCTCTACGGTCTTCGAGTGTCAGGCCTCCCTCTAAGAACCTATTTTTTTCGTAAACGAGGCTTTGTCTACTTTTGTGTGGAATGGGAGGCAAGAAAAGAAGGGAGGAAAAGCAGTGGAAATCTATGATGAATTGGAAACGAGGCATTTTACCCTCGAAAGCTTAGCCATTGTTCACGAGGAAGGGGGAGAGAGAGTAAAAGGACGTATATACTGACTGTCACAGTGCCGACTGTTTCATCCAACCAACCAAGGTTGCCAACAAGGAGACAATTTTCACTATTCTACAAAGTCACCAGCGTATTACGTAAATACAATAGAAACCAGCGTTATTGGCCATTATTGGTTCAATTAGGAATGGCCACCGGAATCCTTATTTCGGAAAATTTGTTTTCCGGAATCGGAAATTTCACCTTCCGGAATTCAGAAAAATTCCGAAATCCGGAAAAATTCTGGGACTTTTCCGAAATTAGAGTTTTTCTGAATTCCAGAAATTTTCCTAAATCCGGAATATTTCTGAATCCTGGAATTTTCTAAATTCCGATTTTTCCGAATTCCGAATTTTTCCGAAATCCGGAATTTTTCCTATTTTACTTTCCAGATTTCGGAAAGAAAAAAATCCGAAATTAGCCACCTTTAGTCCAAATCCAGAGATATATCCAAATTTGCTAGTCAGGCTTTTAGGCTAAATCAGCATAGAGTTCAATTAACTCAACTTGAGCGAAGTAGCTCAAGTGGTAGAGTGTTGGCTTCGCATTCGGGAGGTCATGGGTTCGATTCCCGCTGTTGACCATCCCGCTGTTGACTGGGGTTTTCCAGGATTTTCCTCAGTCCTACCAGGCAAATGCCGGGATGGTACCTACTAAACAGGCTCTGGCCGATACCTTCCCAAATCCTTTTCATTGTTATCGTTGTTGTTAGATATTCAGTACAAAATGGCCTCTGAGCTGTATCTGGTGGTTGTTAATAAATAAATAAATAAAATAAATAAATAACTGAGCAGAAGCGGTAACAAGCCAGACTCTTGACTGTGAGCGTGCGTGAGCACCAATGGTCGTGAGCTTTATTGAGGAGAATGAGCTTGAGCACTAGGGTGCTGGACTAAGCTACCGTTGCAAAGTGGCAGAAACGGCCCATGTCTACTGAACTTATCTCATGTACATTCAGCGACAAAAGTTAGTTCCGTCTTGTAAAATTTATTTCTGGTATAACAGTGGAACGTACACAGTTTCATCAAGTTTCAAGGCTGGAATATTCAGAATATTGCATTCCTTTTTAATTTACTGAAAGCTGTACTCAAATTGTCTTTCCATTCTAAAGTTATTGATGAAATTGATTTAATCAAACGGAAATAACTTTTGTCGCTGATTGTACAAAACTGATTATATAAAGCATGTGACAAAAATAAACGACAAAAATCGCCATTATATTTAATGGTGTTCTTCGGTCGTTTATTTTTTGCCCCGTACTTTCAACTAGTTGTTCCATCTGAACCTTCGGCCCGCTACATCATCAAAGACTTGTGTTACCTACGAGACGAGACGAGACTATTCGTTTAATCTCGTAAATTTTCTACAAATCTCGTCTCTTCTCGATCATCGAAGAATTCTTTCTAGTCCCATTTCAATTCTTAAAAAAAAAAAAAAAAGATCGTTCAAAATTTATGCCCTGAGTTTGTTTTTCTAAATTCATCTAGAAGTTACCAGAAGCCATCCACGTCACGAGAGGTCCACGAAGGGAGTGGTATAACAGCATTTAAACCATATTTATGATTGGAATTGAATTTGAATGAATTTTTTTAAGTTTTACGTCGCACGATTATGCCGGTTAGGCTAAAGGAGACGGTGATGATGACAGATGAATGAAATAGTGGAATGAAAAGAAGTTTGAGGAAACAAAAGTACCCTGGGCCACCACAAAGTCAACACGGCGCGAGCTGGGATCGAACCAGGGACACCAAGCACCGGATGTGAACGCTCTATTGACGAATGCTCTTCATTATGTTTGTACAATTTCTTTATCAATTTGCTTTTTTTTTTTTTTTTTTTTTTTTTTACACTTTGAATCATGTAACAGCAAAATGGTGTCTAAACTTTAAGATTTCGGTGAACTAATGTTGTTTACGAAATTTGCGAAACTTCTCGTCTCGTTTGTGAGACGAGACGAGACATGAGCAAACACTAGCATTGAAACTAAGCAGCAAATGTCCCTCTTTTCCCCTCCTCCTCTAGTAACCCCTTCCTATACATTATTGGTATTGAAATTATGCAAGTGAAAGACATATTCGAACTCTGTATACCAAGAGGACACAATATATCAAATGTAACACTTGTACATCCAATGGTTCAAAAGAAACAGCTCGCAATAGTAAAATTCCATCTTCAGCCTCCAGGATTGATTTTTTTTAAAATTGTAGGGTTTAGTGTCGATGCTTAAGGCAAGTAAATGATGATTATGAAATAATTGGTAGCATGACAATGTAGGAGGAAACGGGAGTAGCTGGAGAAAACCCGCGGCCACGGTGTTGTCCACCACAAACTTGCTTGACCCTTGAGCGAACCATGAACCCCACGCATCAGAGGTAAGCGTTTTACCACTGAGCTACCATGCCCCTAGATTTCAATAAAGATAGAAGGACAGAGTTGGAACCTCTTCTTGGGACGTTGATTTCATATTAAAAAAAAAAAAAAAAAAAAAAAGAACTGGACACTTCTTTTCACCGTTGTTTGTTCTTTGGGAATAAATGTTAAAACCGGAAATTGTAGATGTTTTCACTTCCGGATTCAAAATCAGTGTAGCAGAGGTTACCTCTATTCTCGGGATCCTGACACTAGATTTTGAAAAACAAGAAAGAATTTTTCGCTACATATTTACCATTTTTACTCTATAGATTTCAATATTCAACACTAAACGGTAGAGAATTTCTACAGCTGCGGTGTAGGTAGAGAGATAAAGATAGACGTAGAACCTATTACTTAGCTTATGTTATCAGTTAAAGCGTAAAAATGAGGAAAAAAAGTTAGAATACCATTGACTGATTTAATTGATTCTTAGTGTAGTGTCCCTTTCAGCAGCGAGGCTATATGAGATGTGGACCTATAGCTTAACGTGGAATCCGAACCACAGGAGTTTATGCTGGGAATCGAACTATGGTGTAAGTGTTTCCCGTTTGTTGCGTTCAAATTATGAAATTTTTAATGTTGATCCAACATTGTGAAGTACCTAGTTAAATTAGAAGGTAGCGAACACAGACTAGAAAGCCGAAACTAGCGGGGATGGGTTGGTTTCCAGTATGTTGACCACCCAACAAAAAGCCTTCTGGCAGGCTATTGTCCTTTGCAGGATATTAACCTTACAATTATTATTATTATTATTATTATTATTATTATTATTATTATTATTATTATTATTATTATTATTATTATTATTATTATTATTATTATTATTGTCAACTTAGTGATATAGTAAGAGTTCTTGAAAATTTGAACGTTATCAAAAATAATGCAATAATTTTATGAAAACACAATAATGTTAATATAATACTACGACAATATCTACTCAAAAAGTTAGCAACGCTGCAAACATCCTCTATTTCTAAAGCCGACTGGTTTTGTGTTGTTACATTACATACCAAACATCTCCCCCAAAACTTCTAACACAACGGTACATTTCCAACCACTATAGCTATTATACAATTCAGAAAAAACAGGGAAAAAATGCCACCCTAATAAGATATATACTTATTCTCCCTCCTCCTTCAACTCCCCAACTTCTCCAATATATTATTATGAAAGTAAAGTTATTGCTAAAAGCACAGGAAATATTCTCCTTTTTGACTATTATTTTTCTCCTCAAAATTGTATTTTTATGTGACAATACTAAGGGAAGCTTCGGAAGTTATTTTTCCTTAGTGTTCAGAATTTTACAATAGGGAGAATAAAGGCATTCGTTCTGATATTTCGTATGCAAATTCGACGTTTAGTTTTTTTTTTTTTTTTTTTTTTAAGTACAGGACTGCCGTTAACATTGGTTGAATACAAATGCAAATACTTAACAGTAGATGTGTACATAAAATAGCATAAGAGTAAGTGACGCTTTGTATTTATGGGACATTTTATTTAATTATTTAATCAATATTTCTGTTGTATTTTTATTTATTTATTAAGTTAATGAATTCCCAGGTGCTTTTTATAAGTCCAATAAAACCTGGAATTATTAACCCTTTAATGGGCAAGCATTGATAGCATTACCATTAAAATATTTAGTTAGTTTTTTTTTGGTTGAACCATGTCTTCCTGATCATAATTTCGTAGTTTTTAAAGTATTTTTGTACTTTGGTTACAAAATACAGGGTGTTTATTTCAAAGCAACATTGCCATAAAATAGGTCTTATGTGTAGCTACTGAGAAGCATTGTCCTATTATGGTCAAATATCATAAGAATACTCGCAGTAATTTTCAACAGCTTCGTTGAGATATTTTCCTACAGAGCAAGTAACTACAAATAATAATAATAATAATAATAATAATAATAATAATAATAATAATAATAATAATAATAATAATAATAATAATAATAATAATAATAATAACAATAATAATAAAACTTTCGCGTAACGTAGGAGATAAAGCTTCTATAATTCAAATTTGACTGTGCCCTGTTGACGAAGATTAGAAGTATCTAAAGAAGTGACCCGCAAATCATGTATATGAATATTGAATGAAAGCAAAAATGCCAATTAAATGATCACTGAAGTCAGTGGCGTATTTAGGGGGGTGGCTTCCGGGCTTAAGCCCCCCCCCGAAATCTCACTTAGTATAGTAAAGTAAATGAAATATCTTGCAGAATTTTCACATTTCCAGGCAAAGCCCCCCCCCCCCGAAAGTTAGCAAAGCCCCTCCCGAAACAAAATCGTAAATACGCCACTGACTGAAGTTATAATTCGTGCGAATAACGCAATAAAATGCGATGTTGCTTGAGAGCAACACTGTCCACTAAAGAGTTAACAATAACAACAAAATTTGGGAAAGAAATTTGAAGGAAATAGTCCGTTTAAAGGTACTATGCCAGCATTCGCTAGATGGCATTGGCGAAAAATGTCGAATCAAGGCAGGCGCGCACCAAGAAATTTTTATTGGGAGAGGTCCAAAGTTTGGGAGGGTCCAATACTGAAAGACTCTACGTAATTATGAAGTACTACCACCTATACTCTCAGGGGAAAAAATGATGGTGCACCTACGTGGCAAAGCGGTTAGCATATAAGCGCCTTTAGCATGGGAAACCCACCGGCAGCTGTAGGTCCACGTCTCAAATAGCCTTGGTCCTAAAAGGGACGATATACTCAAAGTCAAATCAAATTTAAAAAAAAAAACAATATAGAACTAGATTGTTGGATCAAAATATCCAATTTTTTTTCTATATTTCAGGCATTTTTTTGTAGGCTCTATATCTGGAGAACTACATATAATGTAGCCAAACCCAAACTATCACTTAACTCAGTGTGATGTGCTTATACCGTAAAAATACGAAAATTCGATTTAAAGGCCGTTCAAAAATTTTGTGGCCCCTGAATCAAAAACATCAGAAAATCCAATATATTTCAATCAAAAAATTTCATGTACGCTTTATATCTGGAGAACTACATACAGTGTAGCCAAATCCAAACTATCAGTTAACTCAGTATGGTTTGCTTATTCTGTAGAAAATACAAAAACTCGATTTTGGGGGCGTTCAAAAATTTTGTGACCCCTGATCCAAAAATTAATTATTGACCAACATTGCAATCTTTTGATGCATTTTTTAGAAATCATTCCTAAAATTCTTATTTTTACATGGAAAGCGTGACTACATATGAATTATTAGATCAAATTTTTAGGCTATAAGGCTATATTAATAATTTCTTTGTTAATTAATTGTAATTTTGTTAAGAAAGTGTGCAAATGTATGTCGACTTACGAAGGTTCGGTTTCTTTTGGGAGGTGGCGGGGTCCGGACCCGATGGACTCCCCGCACGGGTGCACGCCTGAACCCGGGACATCCAAATTGCTTAGCAAGAGTGCTATTTCTTTTTAATTGGCCCCAACCATGACATTTATCTTCCTGGTGTTCCGCATAATCTCATTTCTATTTAATCCATTACGACAGGGACCCGAACACAGAACCTTCTAGGACAGTTAAAAGTCCGATCACTCTCTTCACAGGCATTCGATTGAACCACTGTTCTTAAGTCCTCATGATCCGAAGCTGAACGCTCGAGACCCACTCAGCTATTGCCATCTGCGACTACTAGCATACACTCCAACGATATGGCGGTATATCAAGAATAGTAAATAGTTCTCTGTCGTTTGTTTGTTTAAATTTAGCATCCCTTTGTAGCACCGAGACTATATAAGACATGAACTCGAAGTTCAAGGTGAAATCTCTTTCACTGAGAATCAAATCCGGGACTACATCCTCGAAAAGCGCGCGAGTTTGCCACTGAACCATTGATAAGGACTAAAATTTCCCTAGTGTGACTGTCCACTAAGTTGTACAATAGAAAGGGAAGTTTGATCAGCACATCAGATTCCATTGTATAGCCTATATATTTCTGGTTTTTTAGACCAGAGTTCGATAGATCTTAATTGAGGCAACTCTCCGAGAGTTTTTTTCTTTTTTTTTAATATAATGTCACAGAGTATCTAATTATGAGTGACTGGCCTAACTCCTCAAGTTGTGCGCCTGTACCCAAGGCCGGTGATTTTTCTGTAACTTTGGGAGGGGGCATTCAGATGTGTGTTTGGTTGCAGACAAGAGTCTAAGAAGGCATATATGAGGATTTTAAGATAAATTGAATTCAATGATTGCAAATATTGTTTATTCATAAAAAATACATTTTAACAATATATATAACAATAAAAATACATATTCATAAAAAATGCAGGGGGCTCCAGGTCGGTAGCCAGTCCAAAAATTTAGGGGTGGCCCGGCTGAAGTTAGAGGGGCCCGATCCAACAATATTATAGTTCATCACCATATTATAGTTCATTTGCAAGCCTACCCTGAAAATTTTAGAGGGGACCAGCAAAAATTTAGGGCCCCCTAGACCCCCCTGGATACGGGCCTGGGGGGCTCACATGAGCTTCGGGACCCCAGGCCCCCAGCCTCTTCAGGATCGGCGCCCTTGCCTGTACCAGTACAACTGACATTTGACAATATTGAAACCAAGGATATTTTATAACATCCTTGATTGAAACATTGCTCTTAATGGTATACAAACGTTAGTGTTTACATATAATATGCCAGTTCTAGGAAACTGGAGCACCTTAAGCTACGCCATTAAGTAGGGACTGTAGATTCATATTGAACAGAAGCTTATGAATATATATAGAATTTTCCTGCTTGTTTTATTCCTCTATGGTTCTATCCACGTCTTTGTCCATATGCAATCTGTAGTTCCTGATTCTTTTGTAAAAGGAGGAAACAAAGATAATATTTTTCTTTGTTCTGGGTTGTGATGCGTCATAAACTTCCAGACAATAGAAAAAAAAATGAGTAGCCCTACCAAATAAGGTAGAGTCAACAATGCTACCATATAAGTCATTCATAATTCATCTAATTAATTATGCACCCACAGAACCTTGTTACACATTCACAAGACCTGCATGCACATTGTCCAAACAGCTTCGTTTCAAGATATCTACTTAAACTTTAGTTAGAGTAACACAATGATTCAATGACACCATCAACAAATGATGAGTAATATAACCTAACTCAACAACTTTACATGTAGCTCTAATAAAACTTTCAATATCTTTAACACCTACACAAACTAATCACATTATTTACAATAACTAAATTACAGTACTTGTAAAAAAAAAAAAAAAAAAAAATAGAGATTTGAGGGAAGGAAATGGAATAATTGGTACGGAGAAAATGTTATTAAAAAGTCCTCTTTGCGTGCAGCGTTCTTACATCTGCTGGGTACGTAATTTACCCTTGACATGTGCTAATCAATGACATCTCATGTGTTCGTAACTAATCATTATAAGCATTTATAAATTGTTATTGAAGATTTGAAAATATGGTAATTAACGCTCGAGTAGCTGAATGTAGTATTCCGCTTCCGTGTGACTAAATAACAATAATTGTGAAAATTTCTTCATTTTAAAAATGTAATAATAATTCTTGGTTCGATTGGTTGTTTTAGGGTTTATTGAGTCCCACTGGCGTCATTTGGCATCATTATATTTTAACCAATACTATGATAATTGACTAATTAAAAATGTGATAACGGTGCTGTAGAAATCCTCTTTAGCTTCGAAGCTATATGAGACGTGAACCTACTGCTTAACATGGGATTCAAACCACATAAGCTCCCACCGGGAATCCAACTCGGGTCTCGTGCACCATTAGTCTCGCATCTGCTAACTATATAGCCAAGAGGGACCTCATTGCTTTGTCCGAGTTCAGGGTAAACGTAGAACCAATTTATGTGCAACCGACTTTGTTTTGCTCAACTTTGGTCTTGGATGCAATTTGTAGTGATAAAATAAATAAATAAATAAATAAAACAAAAATAATTCTATACACAATTTAATAGTTTGTATCTGCGTATCGTTTTCCAATTGAAATGAATTATTACAATATGTAATATGCAGTGGCGTATTTACAATTTTGTTTCGGGAGGGGCTTAGCTAACTTTCGGGGGGGCTTGGGCCGCGGTGGCTCAGTGGTAGAGCGTTCACCTCTGGTGCTTGGGGTCTCGGGTTCAAACCCTGCTCCCGCCAAGTGAACTTTGTGGTGGACAAACACCGTGTGCGTGGGTTTTCTCGGGGTTCTCCCGTTTCCTCCCACTTTCTTCATTCCACCATTTCATTCATCTCTCATCATCACCGTCTCCTTTAGCCTGACCGGCATAACCGAGGGACGTAAAACCCAAAAATTTCATTTTCATTTCGGGGGGGCTTTGCCTGAAAATGTGAAAATTCTGCAAGCTATTTCATATACTTTACTATAGTAAGTAAGATTTCGGGGGAGGGGGGCTTCAGCCCGGAAGCCCCCCCCCCCTAAATACGCCACTGGTAATATGCTATTTCTTCAACTACTCAATGTCTGTTACATATGATACTGTATATGATATAGAGAGAAAATGGACAGTGTACACTTTGACATTTGAGGAAAGGAAGTCCATTTTAAAAGGTATTTCAGATTTCACTCGAGCAGACGGTTCTACCAATTAGAAAATTTGTAGTTAAAATAGGGTGTGAACCATTCTTTATGAAGTAATGAGAGTGTGAACATAGGTAATTACTGTCAGTGCACATCATGGTGAATTTTGAATGATAGTGGAAGTATTGTATGTGTAAGTGTGCTCTTCCATTATCCTGATGCGTACACCCATCGTCGCTGACGTGCCTGCTCTCTACGAATGCACCCCATCGCTACCACTCAGGTCCTCCTTTGAGCTCCTGCCCTAACTTATTTAGATAACAGTCGTGCTTTTTTTTAGTGGCCACTTAGCACAAGTTGATTCGTGCTTTAAATTTTATTCCATACTTCCACACTGAATTTGTATTGAGCCCTCCTGAAGTCAATCTGCAAGTATTAATGGAGCTCCTCATTTAGTGCATGCTCTGACCTACAAAGCTCTAACCTAACCTGAAAATGTAAGAAATGTGTCAAAATTTGGTAGAACCGTCTTCCCGAGTAGTGCAATGTCGCTAAAGTTCTACATAAGTAAAGACGTGAATTTGAAGCAGAATCTCCTACATGGTTGACAAAACGTGTCAGCGTCACTGCATCACTTACATAGTGTTTTTTTTTTTTGTCCTGGTCATTTGGGTCTGTTTGTCGATAGAACCGGTGATCCGGAAGCAGTCGAAATATATAGCATTACTGCAGAATTTCATAGTAGTTACTACTTGTACACTTATTTGTTTGATTCTGCGTATGGCATTCCTTAATCAATTTATTATATCTTGAATATTTTAAATATGATCTCATATTCCAATATTAAAATAATTATAGAGTGGCTTTTAAATATAGGCTATACAAAAAAAAAAAGAAAAGAAAAAAGAAAGAAAAGAAAAGAAAAGAAAAAGAGAAAAAGAAAATCAAGAAAACACTTTGGACTCATTTAAATTCTAAACGATAAGCTGTACAAGCTTACTTGATTAAACTTTGACGATCTTGCATAGGAAAAAGAAGTAGCTTTTCTTTCCTGTGATTGTTATAGTCTGATAGACCTTGTAGTTATCTTTCAGTGCAATGCTTTGACGCACACTAATGCAAGCAATAAACAAAAATGAAATGAAATCTTTGAGTTTTACGTCCGACGGTTATGCTGGCTGGGCTAAAGGAAACGATGATGATAAGAAATGAATGAAATAGTGGAATGAAGAAAGTGGAAGGAAACGGGAGGACCCCGAGGAAACCCACGCACACGATCAAGGAATAAACGAGAAAGAAAATTTTATATTTAGTGAGAACACATACAGAGATAAGAGAATTGTGTTTGTTAGAATTATATTCGCACTCTTACACATGCTCTCTTTACTTTTGTGGTTATAAAACAACATGTGAATGAGTTTTCTCGGAGTTCTCCCCAATTTGCTCCCACTTTCACCACCCACCATTTCGTTTATCATCATTGTCGTCTTTCTTTGAATCGGAACGTACACGTAAAACGTTAGAAAAAAAAAGAAAAATTGCCCATGTTTCTTTCTTGCCTTTCTAATCAAATGACATCCTTCCATTAGAAACATCGGTAATACCTTGTTGTATAGAATTCATTTCCCTTTACACGCCTATACATAAACAGAAAGAGAAAGTTTTCTTATCTAGACCCATGTGGGTACGTAGTTTTATTTCCATTTTGCATACAACTTTTGCCGTATGCGGAAAATGAAACAAAAAAAAAGCAAAGTCTCTTCAGAATCGAAAAGTTCTGTCTTCACTAATAAGTAAGTTCTGTGGAATTTAATTAGAAACATGTTTCAAAACAACAACTTTTTGAAGATAATGTCACAATATATAGTTGAAAATTAAATAAAAGAAAAGAAAAAAATGTATATTGAAGTGGTAAGAAAAATATAGTTTTTTCCCCCCTCTTCACTTGTTTGAATCATTTTGATCTAACTAATTTTTCCTTCTATCTTTTACCACCCAGTTGTTTGTGAGAACATTTTTTGTGTCAGATGTAATAAAGAAGAAAAACAGATAACAAGGCAACGAGAAAAACGATAGATAGGGAAGCAAGTCGAGTCAGAAATAATAAGCAGGAAGGAAAAAGCCAAGAAAACAAGTCTTCCAGGTTGATTCTGTTCATAGTTTATACTTTACGATGTAAATTAGACCTGACGTGAATTCCATTACAAAGTTTTCCATACTGCTAATAGACAAAAGAGCCAACTTTTCTTGTTGCTTCCAACCTTAGTTGCTTTATTAGAACGCCGTGAAAAAGCTACGGTGGAAAAAATAAGATGAGGGGAGCTATCTACTTATATGATAAGATGGATTGTGTAATTTTAATCTAAGTTAGTCGTATACAGTGCATTTTTTTTTTCTGGCGCTAGACAACGGTACTCAGAACCGACACCTGTTTTCTGAAGTTCATTAAAACAAACAAACAAACAAACAAAAAATGATTTCTATAACTATCCTTTACTTTTTGCACTTATTAAACGATTTTTTTCTTTTCAATTTAAATCGATCTGGAGTGGACTATCGAATATTTTATATGCACTTAAGAAGTGAAACATCAATGTTTTAAAGTAACTGCTAATTTTTTTCAGACCGGCATTTAGGGCTCCAGAGGGGACAATTACCCCCCGAGTTTGAAATTTATTTATATTCATTATAATTTTTTACGTGCAATTTCATTCCCATCCGAAGATGAGCAGGCCGTAGAAGGTAACGCCTTCTCTGGGGCCATGACCATCAATTTATTTGTAGTTTCACTGGGAGATGGGTGACAGGATTTATTTAGTTATTGGTGTGTTTAAAAATAATGATAACAATAATAACAAAGTTAAGTGAAATCCTAAAACTATGAATTGAAATGATGAACTGTTGAAAAGGTTTCTTAACTTCATGGTAATAGTTCAGAGAATAATTCCATCAGGATGGTGAATTTCCTGAGCAGATTCGGGGCGGCTTTCATTTTTGACGTGTAGATGCGTAGCGTGTGTACTATCTTAGTCAGGTTTAAATCCTTCAGAAGTTGAAGAAGTTCATTAACAGTTTGGATGATGTCTTCAGAGGGTAAGTTATCATCAGGGGATGTCTTCGGTGTAGAAGCTGCGTTAGTGTGTGATATTGTAGGCTCAGGTCTTGAAGTGGATGTAGCAGTAGTGTCTTGAAGAGGTGCTGATTGTGAGATTGTACTTGCTGGTATTGTTTTCCTTTTTGCTTGTAGAATTTGTTGCATTCGCGGACATCAGGAATAATTAACCGGATGAGAGCCTTTACGGATGCGTACCTTTCGCTGGTGTGTCTCTGGTCTTCTTTTCTCATTGATACGTCCAATGAGAACCGGCGAACTTAACGCACCGAGGCAGAAATTGGCAAGTTGGTTGTGAATGCCCAAATCTTTGGCATTTGAAGAATTATAAGTAATGCTTCTTTTGTAGTGGTTCTATGCGAACTTTCATGGTTCTGTAGCAATAAGTCTTCTTGGAAGATTCTGGTAGCTTATAGAGTGTTTTTCAATGTAATCAAGAATAGTGGGATGGGGACTTTCCCTTTCTGAGTTCCCATTTGTGAAACAGAGAATCAGGGGCGGATCCAGGGGATGATCAGGGTTATCGCCCAACCCATAGAAGAGGAAACTTTCTTATTTTACATATAAATAAAATCATCCCAGAGTTTGGAGCTCTTAAAAGTAGCTCTAAGTACCAGTATTACAACCCCCCCGCCCCCTGCCCCAGAAGTCCGTCCTGGATCCGCCCCTGCAGAGGATATTGGGGAATCCTTCTCCTTGAGTGCTGTTGTAATGCCTTTAATGCTGGTATAAATTGGAAGCTAGCGAATAACTGCTTTGATGGTCTCAGTTTTCTCAATGGGACAGTAATATATAAATGAAAAACGTGAAAATGTACTTACATCGGGGATTACCACCAAAGACTTCGACTCACTGATGTTAAAATAGTACTTTGTCCTATTTGGAAATTTTTAAATTGAAATAATGCATTAAAAAAATTGCAATTACCTGTACACTAGTGTCATCTATTGACATCAAGTAAACAAGCAGCGCAATAGAGACATCTACTAGAGTGACTGTGAACTGCGAGGGAGGATCGGAAAGTAAGGTTACACGGCTGATATTTCTGGAGCTTCGTCTGCTATATGGAGTTGGCAACTATGCAGAGTTTCAGCCAGCCGCCACTTATGGCGCTAGTTGTAGGTAAACATAAATCGTGACTCGTTTGGGAAACTGGTCTCGCGAAGATGTCTACTCAGTCTGTGGGCGAAACATGTAACCGCGGCTGGAAATTCACCAGCAGCTGGTAGAGATTAACGGAGAGGCTGTAATGTCCCGTCTCAAAGAGGGCGTCATCTTCCTTCAGAGGAACACGTGCTCGCATACAGCCCAGGAGACCACTACCCTGTTGAAGCAGTTTCGCTGGGACAACATCGACTATCCTCCATACAGCCCGAACCTCGTTCTAAGCGACTTTTCACCTATCCTCACACTTGAAGAAGTACGTAGGAGGCCGTCGCTTTGCTTGAGACAAGGAGAAACAGTTCGTGACAACATGGCTGAACACACAAGGACAGGATTTTTACGAGGAGGGAATCTTCAAACTCATCCCACGATACGACAAGTGCCTCAATCGATATAGAGACTATACAGTGTTGCCAGACCGGTCAGTTGGAAAAGCAGGAGATTCGAAGATAAAAAAACAGGAGAAAGAAGTAGACACATACAGTGGTGGCATTTGAGTTGAGTTGATTTTAGTTTAGCGTCCCTTTCAGCAGCGAGGCTATATGAGACGTGGACCTACTGATTAACGTGGAATCCGAACCACATGAGCTCCCGCCGGGAATCGAACCCGGGACTCCCACGCCAAAGGCGCGTACGCTAACCGCTTAGCCACGAGGGAGCTCAGTGGTGGCATTTGAATGTAAATACAAAGGAAGGGGGTAATAAAATTTGCCATTATTAAGGGCGCAGTAGTCAAAACAAGCAGTCCAGAATTCATTCCCGATGAACTACGTTGAGCATATGAAAGGGAAAAGTCCCGATGTATTTTAATATTATTTGAAACACACGTGTGTGAAGTAAAACGTAGTGAAAGAGCAAAGTGGAGTGGGAAAATGTCTTTTTATGTACGTAGCGATAACGTGGCTATATGGTACAGTCACACGTAATCGTGGCGTAAGACGATTTCTTGCTGACGTGGAGAAATGATCTAAGCCACTCTTCCAAACCAAGTCCCAATCTAAACAACACTTACTTGCAAATCTTACAGAAAGTCAGAATATAGACGAATCTTATAGATGACGTACAGTTGTATTCTTTGGATTCATATTATATACAGTAAAGCTATATATCTATATACTCTACAGAGTTTTGTGTATTATAACATAGTAATTTCATCTTTTTATTTGAGGAAACATTCAAAATTCAATATTAGTAATAATATATTTCTTCAACTTCTCGAAGTAAGGAAAAAGCAGGAGATTGTTGACTTTTCATTTTCTCTCGCAGTAGATCAGTAGAGCGGAGAGAAAGCAGGAGATCTCCTGCAAAATCAGTAGATCTGGCAACACTGAGACTATATCTAAAAATAACAATGTATGTACTATCTGTTGGTTGTATGAAATAATATGCACGTTTGACTACAGGATTTCACTTCTTGTATTAAATTAAGTGAATGCCACAGAGATTATTTTTTCTATTTTAATCTACACCCTCAAGAGATTATTGTATTTTTTTTTTGTGTCGTCTACCCGGTTAAAGGGTTGCGCCCTTTCTTCGGGGAAGTGTTGTATTAGGAATGTTGAGACTACAGAAATTGTGGTTGGTCTAAGGGGTTTTCCTTTATTCATTCATTATTTTAAGTAATTAACATATATACATATATACACAATAGAGATAAGTTGAAACAGGTGACACAAAAACGTAATAATAATAATAACATAAAGGTAATATGTGCATGGAGGCTATTAGAAATATGAAACAAGAAAATAACAAACTGTCAGTGCATGAAGGCTAAGTGCGTGAATATAATAACAAATAAGAGAAACAGGAACAGAAATTATAACTTAACGAAATAATATTTAGAAATGATGATGAAAATGAGGATGAATTGTACTGGACGCCACAACACTAGGTTCTGTTAGTGAACGGATGCTGTTATCTTCTGTTCCTGGGGCTATAGATTATTGTATTACAATCCTTTTTTTTTTTTTTTTTTTTTTAGGAAGATGGGAATTAAATCATTTTTAAGAGCTGGTTGTTAAAAATGCACCCAAAGATAAATTGAATAAGAAATCAAAGATTAGTTCCGCATTTTGTATATATACTAGTGTGCTTTTCAACAAGGTGCCAATACAATCTCTTAAAGTTGATTACGTTTCTTCGGAAACGTGCATTGAAAAGATAAGAGAAAGTTCTGCCATCTGTTGGCGATTAGTGTTTCATTACACTTACCTTAAATGAAAGACAAACAGTTCATTGTTTCCGTGAGCATCTTCAGTAGAAGAAAGTCCCGTATATTTTATCTCTTCTTAAGCACACTTTGATTACATTTACAGTAGTTTCCAACGAATATAAAAGATTGTTCTCTCAAATCCGTAGGGTAATTGTAACTTCAGCTATGTTATTCCTGCTTGTACGTACAAACAAACTGATATTCATAAAGATAATGGATCGTCTTGCACACAGTTTAATCACATATGGATTGATGGCTTCTTCGATGTCATCATTCTGCAGTTGATACCAGAATAAAAAGTTATCTAACGAGACGGGTGTTCGTCATATCAAACTCACATGACCTAGTATTGAACCAGCGTTTCCTAGCGCCAAAGATAAAACGCTCTGCCACTTTTGTAAATGCCCTAATTTAAATTTGTAGCACATTCTGACTAGTAAAAGTTATCTCTATGTGAAACTAATTTGGGAAGCGCTGATCTATATTATTAAGAACACGACTTATTTTCAAGCCATATTATCTACCTAAACAAAAGAATAGCACACTATCGATAAGTAAGGTAGCCTTCACACTAGGATCCTGTGAGTTGCTCGTGTGAGCTGCAAGTGCTATCTTTATATTGTCTTAAATGTATGCCTTTACACATGGCTTCGGTGCAAGTGAGCCACGGTTCTAAGCTGCTTTAAAAATTTTCTCGCCAGTAGCTGGCTCTAGCGGGCTGCTGGTGGGGAAGAAGATACCACACAGTCTTATGAGAGTCCTTTGCATGTGAACGTGAACTCAGAATGGAGAAAAGGGTACAAATATTTGATGTTGAAAATTTTCTCATTTTGGTGTTACTCTGATGAAATGCACACTTTATACCGTTATAACAAAGATATAGACATCCTGAAGCAATTGAGAAAAAAAAAAAATCTTTCATCTTCTCTCGATTTAGGAAACAAACTGTAAATTGAACATTTTCTCAGTCTTGATGGATTTATAGGATGAATCTACAATGTTCTAGATCCTTTCCTATTGTCTTGCAATTTATCGCCAAAATTAACTAATTAAAATGTTTCTCGAAGCATTTAGCTACTTCTATGTTGCTCACAATGTTTAACGAATTAAAAGTTTATTAAAATACTTAGTAAATCACACATTTCGCTAATTAAACATTTTTTTTAAAAAAAATCATAAATTCAGTATGTCGATAATTATAGTTTCAGCTTCTACTGGCTCTAGCATGGTTGCCACGATTTTTCAAGTGGCTCAGAAGTATTCAATGCCTTCACACTAAAGGTTTAGATGAGCGGCTTAGAAGATCCTAGTGTGAAGGCAGCCTTACAGTATTTTTTTTTAAATCCCACAATAGAGTATGCATATCTCAGAATAGCAATCTCTTTTAAAATATATATTTCATCTTTTATAAAACCATGTTAACTCTCCTATTCCAATGTCCAATATTCTTAATCAGCTTCTTGTTTATGTACACAAATGGCGATTTAAGTTTGATCAATGAGTCGTGCTAGTAACACGTATTAGCTAAATCAATGTTTATAAATGGGGAAGTGGAGTAATACAGGAAAAATGTAAAATGCCACAATTTTTGTATAACCCTCGTGTAACGAGATTGAAACATACCTATGTTTTTATTTATCGTGGTAGGAGGAATCAGAATTACAACATATTGTATGCACTTGGCAAACTAACTAAAAACATAGCAGGCGGGTTGTGGCTATTGATCATTTTGATATGACTCGAGGGAAGAGGACGGGGGGGGGGGGAATGGGAAACGAGCCTAGCTGTGGGGAAGTCAGAAGGGATTGGAGACAGCTATCTACATGAAATCTAAACACAACAGTCAGTCACACACAAAGAGAGGAATATAACGAAATCCTTGTTATAAACTTACTTTTTTTTCTTCTATTCTGTCACGAATAGGGATGGCCAAAATATCCGGATAACGGATATCCGGATAAGATATTATCCGGTATCCGTTTTTGAGGAAACGGATAATCCGGATAACGGATAATATCCGGATAACGGATAATATCCGGATGACGGATAACGGATAATATCCGGATGACGGATAACGGATAATATCCGGATAACGGATAATATCCGGATGACGGATAATATCCGGATAACGGATAATATCCGGATGACGGATAATATCCGGATGACGGATATCGGATAATATCCGGATGACGGATAACGGATAATATCCGGATGACGGATAATATCCGGATGACGGATAATATCCGGATAACGGATAATATCCGGATGACGGATAACGGATAATATCCGGATGACGGATAATATCCGGATAACGGATAATATCCGGATGACGGATAACGGATAATATCCGGATGACGGATAACGGATAATATCCGGATAACGGATAATATCCGGATGACGGATAATATTCGGATAACGGATAATATCCGAATGAAGGATAACGGATAATATCCGGATAACGGATAATATCCGAATTACGGATAATATTCGGATGACAAATAATATTCGGATAATGGATAAAAAATAATATCCGGATAAAGGATAATGTCCAGATGATATATAATATTCGGATAACGGATAATATTCGGATGTCAAATAACGAATTATGTCCCGATAATGAATTATATCTAACTTACGGATAACGGAGAATATTTGCGTGAAGAATATCAAGACAATTATTGAGTATCTGGAAATTAATTATTGCTGATTATAAAATAATTGTGAGATTGCCTTGTTCGGGTTTTTACAATTGGTTTTA
This sequence comes from Thermobia domestica, assembly GCF_964235325.1. Taxonomy (NCBI): domain Eukaryota; kingdom Metazoa; phylum Arthropoda; class Insecta; order Zygentoma; family Lepismatidae; genus Thermobia; species Thermobia domestica. The sequence continues at coordinate 367,416,984 of NC_137454.1, forward strand.
AATACAATTTGTTTATTACAAAAAAATATAGGATAATAAGTTTCAGAATATTATATATATATTGTCCGTATTTGCATTTTAAACGCTTAAAATAGGGATGGGCACGAGTCGAGCCAAAGGTAATTTTCTCGAGTCGAGTTCCGAACCGAGTCGCTGTTTTGAGATCGAGTTTCGAGTCGAGTTGAGTTTGATAAATGGCCCGCTGGTTCAGCTCGTTTTAGCTCGTTTAGAAATCATTACCTCATTAGACTAGGAAGCAAAGCCATGAGATTTGTAAGCAGTAATGTGGAATATTTTTAGTGCTGCTCGCGAGATGGGACACTGCTCGTATCGTCTCGATAACGAGACGACAATAGATATTTATAACGAGACAGCTTCAAATATGGTAAGCATCAATATAAGTATATACTGTACTTCTCACCATCAAGGCTCAGACCTGCACGGTCTAAGTTTTAAGACCAAGCAGAAGCCCACTCCGGGAAGTGATGTTAACCGGCTCAACTCGGTTCAACTGAGTGAACAGCTCGAGCCGGCTCGTTGGGATAAGACATCGGCTCGGCTCAACTTAACGGACGGCTTGAGCTGGTTCGTTGCGATGAGCCATCGACTTGACTCAAGTAAGCAGGTAGCTGAAGCCGGCTCGGTTGAGATGAGCCATTGACTCTGTTTGACTCTGCTCAGGTGAGCCTTCGGTTCCTTGGGCTCGGTTGAAATGAGTCCATCGGCTCAGCTCGACTCAGTTCAACTAAGCCAATGGCTCCAGTGGGCTCGGTTAGGGTAAGCCATCAACTTGGTTCGGTTCCGCTCTGGTGAGCCACCGGCTCAAGCCGACTCGATTGGGAGGAGCCATCGGCTCGAGCCAGCTTAATTCGGATGAGCTGTTGTCTCGGCTCAGTTGTCGGTAGGGATGCGCACGAGACGAGTCGAGATTTAAAACTGTTTCGACTCGTCTCGAGAAAACGCTGTTCAAGGTTTTATATTATATATATATATATATATATATATATATATATTTAAAACATTTACATGCCGTACATATAAGCGTTTTTTTAAAGAATTTACATATTACGTAGCAAATTGCGATACAAATTTCAATTTTTACGCAAATTTGTAAATTTTGTAGGGCATTTTATGCACTATAATGAGTAATTATATATTCATAAAGGAAGTCCAATAAATACGAAAGTACTTGACAATTGCATTCATTATGAAGGAAATTGTGAATTACTTTCGTATTCATTGGATTTCTTCTATGAATTTATTATTATTATTATTATTATTATTATTATTATTATTATTATTATTATTATTATTATTATTATTATTATTATTATTATTATTATTATTTTCTCGACTACGAAGATACAAAGAAGAATAATTCAGTCACTAGTAACCTAGAAGCGAAAATGACTTCTAATTGGAAATAATAATCTAGATCTATGCATTTAATTTCGGGCAGATGCTACAGGGTACTTTAGAATTTACTGCTTTTATTATATTTATATTTTATTATATTATTGGTCAAGTTTAGCGAAATAAGAGTTTTACCACAGAGACAAATTGAACAATTAGGGTCAGAAAAACAACGCATAGACTGTTCTTTCTTCAAACATACACACACAAAGAGAGAGTCCATTTGGTCAGGATGTTTTCTCAGTTAGCTTTGTGGCGTCTCGCAAGGAGAAATCTTGCAAGTATAGTATTCATGTACAAAGGTAATATGACGCTGTGTCACAAAGATAATAAAATAAATTAATAAATAGCACTATATATATATATATATATATATATATATATATATATATATATATATATATATATATATATATATATATAACGAACTGAGGAATTATTCCCTGGAGAATTCCTTTCTCACAAAACCTGCCTTATTAGCAGCCTAAATTAACAATTGATTTTTAAAAAAAAATATCCTGTTTAGTATTCACAGAGAATATTTTTTTCAAAATTTAAATTTGATGGGTGCAACAGTAGACTTTTAATACATTCACAATATATCCACTGAATTGCGAAATAGTCTACCTCCAGACGCACTTAATTTCTTAACCATCCCCAGGTTAATCGAAGAGTTTGATACATTTGAATGTGACTTAAATTTATATTCGTAACTATTCTTATTAACAGTGGCGTAACTAAAGGCTTGGGGGCCTCCCAGCAAACAGCGTGGAGTGGGGCCCCTTCTCTACGTCCCACTTCATGATTTGGGGTCCCTGATGGCTTGAGCCCTCCCGCAATGTGGGGTCTGCGGGGCCCTTATTTACGCCCCTGCTTAGGAGATTATGAAGGAGCGGATGTACTGTACAAAATAGAATAAAAGTATCTAATTCGGATTTATATAATCCCACAGTCCAACCCAAGAGTGAACCACAAGAGATTGACTTTCTGATTTTAAACAAGATAATGTGCCTAGCTGAAACTTTACATTGTGAAGATTATATTAGAGAAAATTATGCAAATGCAATTTTACAATTTAATAGATATTACTAAATATTGAGCCTCCCCGTGGCTATGTGGTTAGCGTACGCTTCTTCGGCGTGGGAGCCCGCAGTTTGATTCACGGTAGGGGCTCATATGGTGCAAATTCCACGTTAAGCTGTAGGTTCACGTCTCATACAACTTTGCTCCTGAAAGGGACACTAAACTATAATCTAATTTAATATTACTATTTTTTTAATGGCTTACCAAGATGACATGAATTTGACTGCCATCAAATCCGTTTTATATTTTCACCTAATCCAGTGGATATTAATATAACAATTATAACACACGAATGTATATAAATATTCAGAAACAAGTGTATACACACACACACGCACGCATACCGAATAACCACTTCAAGACTATTTTACAAGTGGTAGACTGCGCTGCATGAAGCAGTGTTATCTTCAAACAAAACTTCTTCGTTTTTCCATTAACGTCACATATAGTCTCGCTGCTGAACGGGACGTTAAACTCAAAATCAACTCAACTTATTTTCCCATTTGCTGAGCTGAGCTGATTTTGAGTTTAACATCCTGTTCAGCAGCGAGATTATATGAGACATGGACCTACTTATTAACTTGAAATCCGAACCATATGATCTCCCGCCGGGAATCGAATCCGGGTCTCCTACACCAAAGGCGGGTACGCTAACCGCTTAACCACGAAGGAGCTCAATCATCTTCCCATTTGTCTGCATTATTTGATTCACCCACAGATTTGTCATATATATTTGCACTTGTCATTGGTTTTAGCATTTTCGTGGAGGGTTCAAACTTGTCACAATCTGTAAGCTAAACACACTCAGAAACTAAAAGAATTACGTTCATTGTGTACGATAAAGAACTTCGTGCTTGAAACGATTGTTTCATTTTTCTCTGAACATCTTTCTTCAGCAAAAGAGTCGGTTCTCTGTATTGGAAAGAGGGAAGGGCGAATTTATATTTTATGAATGGATAGCATTTTAAGAAGTATATACAAAACATGCTGCTTCCGAGCTTCCGACATAGCCCTGAAGCATTTCTTTAACTGGCTGTCCCCTGACGTTCATACCCCCTACCTTCTCAAGTTGTAAATTGAAAAGGGACAGAAACATTCCAGATAACCACATACTCAGATTTCAGTTGACAGTAATAAAACTATGGGTAGGTAGTAAACAGTCTTTTGTAGAATCACGTTTTGCTTATTTTTGAACATTTCTGTGAATTCGGCAATACAACAGCGTAAATACTGACTGGTTTTATTACTCCTACTATCGATTCAACTAAAAAGGATAATTCCCGACGGTCGTTGAACTATTTAATTTTTTTTTCTGTTCTCCAGAAGTGAGAATCAAGATGCTAGATGCTAAATGCGTGTAAATTATGCAGGGTGGAAAAAATCATTTTGTTAATTTTTTTTATTTAAATCAAATCTTTCTCCTCTTATACTACAAATCGCGAACTGAAGAAAAAAACATTAGGAATTAGTATTAAATATTAATTATACAATTTAAGTGAAAGTACCGGAGTTGAATTTTCAATTAATCCCCAATCGTTAACCTATTTCAATCCCAAACAAAGTTTCTTAAGCATTACGGAAAAAGTACAACAACGTTTATCAACATTGCATTTTTTCCCAAACGTTATTGATATTTGGTAGGGCATATTTTAAAAAATCAGAACTAGCTTGCGGCACGAAATACATATAAAATCTATAAATTTCGCCTAAAGTTATAAAATCTTAAAATAAATAAATAAAATAAAATAAAATAAAATCTGGGAACAAACAGACATGCACATAAAAGAATTTTCTTCTTAAATTCGAATGGTGATTTCCTCGTTGGAATAGTTTATGATTTTTAAACCCTATGTTACGAAGAGAAGAAAGCAGGATTGCCTTGTTACCCGTTCAAAATGGGATTTTCCCTATTCATTCTCTGCATAACACTCATTTTCATACTGTGCTGTACATACATTTGAGTCTCATCGTATTATGATTATTATCCTCCATAATTGAAATAACAGAACAGAAAAGGGATTTTACTTATTTTCAATTCAAATTAATTTATTTCGGAATTTGATTTTAATAATCACTTGATTGTTTAAAAAATCAAATGATTTAAATCTTGATTTAAATCATAATGATTTATCAGAATTAATCCAATGCTCCAGATATAGCATTTGACTAAATAACAGAACAGAAAAGGGATTTTACTTATTTTCAATTCAAATTAATTTATTTCGGAATTTGATTTTAATAATCACTTGATTGTTTAAAAAATCAAATGATTTAAATCTTGATTTAAATAATAATGATTTATCAGAATTAATCCAATGCTCCAGATATAGCATTTGACTAAATTTTTACTAAATCCAATAAATTATTATAGACTGCCAATTGCTCACTTAGACAATTTACGAAGTTCACTTCAGCGCAACAGTTTTATACACATTAGATATCTGGATAGTTACTTAAGTGTTGTTAGCATATTTAAAGTCTATCAGATATCATGACATATAATTATTAGTTTTAATTAACTGAAATGAGAAGAAAATTAAAGCCCGCTGGCGAAAGGTTAACTATTAACTTTAAAAATACCTGTACCTTCTCGAAGTAATAAATGCTGGTATGGTATTGGTTTCAAGGAAAATACCTGTTTCTGTGTGATTAGTTACTTCGAAATAATTTTAAAAATAAGCAAAGATTTTCGAGACATTCGAGTCGAATCAAGAATTTTACGAGTAGTCTCGACTCGACTCGTGTCTCGACTGAGAAATTCGAGTCGAGAAAGAAGTTTGTCTCGACTCGAATTCGAGTCGAAATTCGAGACATGTCTCGACTCGTGCGCATCCCTACTTCTCGGTTCGGCTCCATAGCGAATGAGCTATGAGCCTAGCCGTTCGAGCCGTTGACAAACCCGGGCCGAGTAGTTTTGAACATGTTTGGCCGGCGCCCTTTAACTTTTAACAAATTTTGGCTCGAGCCCGAATACTTGCTCCCCCGGGATTCAAATTCCAACCTCATGAACAACGTTCTTGCCTCCTAGACTTCACGACTACCTAAGTTGCAGTCAACTAGTTCTTCGTATTCAGATACAAACTGCCTATCTTTCATGTTTATACACGGTGTTCTAATAATAATAATAATAATAATAATAATAATAATAATAATAATAATAATAATAATAATAATAATAATAATAATAATAATAATAATAATAATTGTAGTAGAAGTAGTAACATTGATAATAATTATATTGTCTATATGGAATAATTCAAGAGAGTACTTGAAACTACATACAGGATTTGGCTCGACTCGACTCGAAACTCGAGCAAAATTCGAGTCGAGTTGAAGGAAATTTTTCGAGCCGAGTTCTCGAGTCGAGGTAAAAGATGTCTGTTTCGAGTCGAGTCGAGTTTCAAAGAAAACTCGCTCGTGCCCATCCCTAGCTTAAAAGTTGTAGGAAAAAAGGAAACAAAACATGTATTTAATCAATTGTAAGTGAAAAATGAAATATATCTGTTTACAACTCACTGTTATGCCGTGTAGCCTGTACAGTAAAACATTATTAATGAAAGTGAATGATTATGAAGTGACTTAGTGGAATAGATTTTCAAATTTGAGACGAGTCGTAAATTTTCTGTAGTTTCGTGGGCTATAATAGTTCGTCCAAGTTTTAGGTCTCAAACAATGTTCATTGTTACATGATTCGTAATATAGAAACTATAAGTTTATGAGGTGATTATACGAACAAAATGAAGAGCATTAATAAATGTTTGAAGATATGCAAGTCAGTATACAATATACTGTAATAATAAACATATTTAAATGTTGTTACATTTTACACTTGAGGAGTTCTTGCGCAGCGAAAGGCTATTGATCAATTCTTTATTAAATTAAGAAACCAACAGAGCATACATTTTCTACATAAATTACAAAACGAGACAAGAAAAATCGAGACCAGACGAGAAAAAAATCCGAAAATCGAGACTAGACAACAGTTCTATAATGGGTCTCGAGACGAGAAAATATTTTCTGTCTCGTCTCATTTATGAGCACCATCAATTAACAAACATATTGTCTATTCGTAAATATGTCATCTAATAATACAAATAGCGTTGATACCAAGCGCACGTGACCTCAACCTCACGAACTGATCGTGAGTTTATTGAGCGTGATGTCTAGATCATGATGTAAGTATAAAGTCGTGTGAGTAATGTCGAAAGGATGTTCTAAGTGTGAGGTCGAATGTGATAGATGTTAATGTTGTGAGTATGAAGTTAAGTGATCGTGTGGTCGAAAAGATGTTGTAAGCGTTATGTCGATTGTCGAATTGATGTGAGTGTAAGGATGAGTAAATGTAAAGTCGCTCGAAAGGGTGTTGTGAGTGTGATTTTCTAGTTATATTGTAATCATGACGCTAAGTAAGCGTAATGTCGAAATGATATTATGACAATGCGTGTGAGGTCGAGTAAGTGTAATGGCGGATTAATTAGGTAAGTATAAAATTAGTAGTATTGGCACGATTTTCTCGTCTTGTCTGGTGAAAGTGTCGTATTGTCTCGACTCTCAAACATTTTTTCTCATCTAGTCTCGATGCTAGATAAACTTTTCTCGTTCTCGTAAACTTATACATAAACTTTATCAAGCTCATTCGTGACTAACGGTTAGCGTACGCACCTTTCGCGTGGGAAATCAGGGTTAGATTCCCGGCGGGAGTTCATGTGGTTCGGATTCCATGTTAATAAGTAGGTTCCATCTCGTATACCCTCGCTGTGAAAGCGACGTTAAACTCAAACTCAACTAAATTTTATGGCCTGATTGTGTTTCTTAATTTCATCTAGAAGTTAGCAGAATTTTTCCTTGTTAGAGAGGTTCACGTTCAGGAAGAGTACATGTATGTACGTAACAACATTTAAGCCATATTTATTATTAAAGTATATTATATAAGACTTATGAATGTTTATGTACAGCAAATTATGAATACGTTAAAATATTAAATAATACTTTTTGCTAAAGTGGATACTTTCAAATATCTAGGATCAATATTAACAGACAAAAATGATATTCACGAAGAAATTAAATGTCGACTAAAAGCATCAGGGATTTCGTGTTACTATTCAGTTCAAAATCTCTTGTCGTCGCGAATTCTGTCGAGGAATTTGAAGGTTAAAATATATAAAACGATAATCGTGCCCGCTGTTCTGTATGGTTGCGAAACATGGTCGCTTACTCTGAGGGAAGAACATAGACTGAAAGTATTTGAGAACAAGATCCTGAGACGAATATTCGGACCCAAGAGGAACGGGAATGGGGAATGGCGAAAACTTCATAACGAGGAACTACATAATTTATACGGTTTACCCAGCATTGTTAGGGTCATCAAGTCTAGGAGGCTTAGGTGGGCAGGTTATGTAGTTAGAATGGAAGAAAGTAGAAACGCTTTCAAAGTCTTGTCTCAAAGACCAATCGGAAAACGACCATTAGGAAGACCTAGGCGCAGATGGGAGGACAATATTAAGATGGATTTCGCAGAGACAGGAATACAAAGTAGAAATCGGATCCAATTGGCTAAGGATAAAAGTCAGTGGAGAGCTTTTGTGAATGCGGTTTTGAACCTCCGGGTTCCATAGGCCATAGAGTTAGTTAGTTAATCGTCGAAACAAGCTAGGTTATCACTACTGTTCTATGGCCTACATCTGGCCCACCCAGAGAAACAGTGGAGCGCTGTCCCTGATTGCAGACATGTGTCCCACTTAATCCAACTTGAAATAATCTCAATACTATCCTTTTCTTATAGTTAGTTAGTTAGTTATATAAGACTTGTGCATATTTAAACATTGATAAATGATCTTCATGGTGTTCGTGCAATCACTTTACCAATTTTTAGTTTTATGCTATGAATCATGTAACAATAAAGTTGTGTTTGAGATGTAGGACGTGGGTGAATTCGAGTTCCCCTCGAGATTAATTATGTTTCTCATCTCGTCTCGAACTTAAAAAATAGGTATCAATCTCCTCGAGACGAGAATCGAAACAAAACATTTCTCGCACTTTGTTGTAAATTGTGAGCGTGATGTTAGCATTGAACGTGATGGCAAATATTTAATATCCATCTGAACAGAACATCCTGTAGAGTTTGACTTTTATGTGTCTGTATTTAGGCTATAGAGGGTGTTTTATCCTATTGGGTTGGATATTCAGAGCAAATTTTTAAACACATTTTTAAGTAAATATAGATATTTCCTGTCTGAGTATGTTGCTCCAGTGGCGGATCTATCCCGGGGCCGGGAGCCTAGTCCCAGTTTTTGAAAAAAATAATCAAGCAAAAATTATCAAGCTATTGTTTATTGTTTATATATTTTTGAAAGTTTATAATAAGCTCATGATATACATGTCATAAGCTGGGTTCTCGCTGCCTCCCCTCCCCAGTTTTTGCCTTTTAGATCCGCCTCTAAGTTGCTCTGAGGTGGGCTCTCTTAAAGTCGTTTGGTGGAGTCACTATCACCGTAGATGAGAGATTGTTGCTAGTTGAACTTTAGCGTGTCTTTTCAGTACCGTGTACAGAGATTATACAGTATTACATTTGGACCTAAAATTTCAGATACGATATGAACCACCGTAATTTGCGTTCCAGTTATTTTTTCACAGGAAGTTTTATTCTTCATACGAGGCACACTTTCTAACGACTAGGAAAGAGGGAAGGGCCACAGAGCGTTGATATAGTGGTCAGTTCTTTTCCCACATGTATCTAAAAACTAAAACTAAAAGCAAAAAAACACGTGAAGTACAAATATTCACTTCGAGTTTAACGTTCCACCTTCATGCTCCTATGCAAAGAAAAGGCAGATGGGAATGATAACAAAAGAAATACTGGAATGCAGGAAGTAGGAGCAAACATAATTCATAGACAGTCCACGCACATAGTGCCTGTCGAACACAAAGCTCACTTGATGAGATCTGGGATCGAGTCAGAGACCCCACGCAACACAGGTGAGCTCTCTACCATTGAGCCAACGCGGCCTCCAATAGATGTTGGATAGATTGGAAATTAGAATTAGGAATACAGGTATATAGTAAAACCAATTATTATTATTATTATTATTATTATTATTATTATTATTATTATTATTATTATTATTATTATTATTATTAGTAGTAGTAGTAGTAGTAGTAGTAGTAGTAGTAGTAGTAGTAGTAGTAGTAGTAATAGTAATAGTAGTAGTAGTATTAGATCCTATTAGTTTATTACGTGCATTCCGAATTACATGAGTCCCTACCGGGAATTGAACTGAGCTCTGTTGCGACGAACCGTGTTCGTTCTCCATACATCCGCTGTTGCTACATCCGAAGAAACATTTAAAACCTGTTTGACCTTATGAATCATTTCCAGCTCTATGAGGGGTTGTAAAACTACAAATGCAGAACAAGAGTTTATGTGACTGATCATACCGCCCGGTCCCTTCAACCACTATAGCGAGAGCGAGGGGAGAGCGAGTAATTCCAGCGGGTGGTGGATTTGTGTCATCTTATCGCCAAACAAAATCTTCGCAAATGAAAGAAATGTTATGGGTGGTGCTTAGTTCACAGCTTTTGTATTGAATTGGGACACTTTGATGTCATCTGAGAGTTGGATGGAAGTCGTAGATTTTATCTGGAGTAAATTCCTTTCGTTCGTAAACTTTCTTTTCATAAGTGAGCATATTTATGACTATGGAACACTTTTGTGGAGAAAATGGGACCCCGAGTTGCTAGTCTAGTGCGTGATGGTTCACATAGTCTTGGGTTCGATTCCAGATGGGAAAGCATATGTAAAATTTTAACTGTCTTCGACATTCGTGTATTCGTGTCCCTGTCGCGTGAAATTAGGTACAATAGAGGTAATTACAGAAATAAAGTTACTGACAAGTAAACCTTACGTTTGGGTGAATCAAGTTGCTGACTGAGACACATATGAGAAAGTAGTACTAAATATGGTCAGTATTTCAGTGAAGTTGTAGGTGCGAAGCTCCAGGGGTTTAGGAGATACAGCTACCAGAACATCACATGGAGTACAAAATAGTCTGTATACAGTTGGAGGTAAAAGCTCTGTACGACCTCTTGTAATGACAAAAGGTGAGTAACAAATATATGGGTACATATTAGGACTAGGGGGAAGTCATATAGTAAGGGTATATCTGACGGCGGCCATCTTGAAATCCGCCATTTTGAATTAAGGTTAAGTTTTTAAAATAGGAATAGGGTCATGTGATACATGATTTAAGACGCAATTTTAATCAGAAGAACAATGGTGACGTTAAATTTGATTTACGCGCAATTGGTAAAAAGTTACAGGGAAATTAATTATTGTTGCAGCATATGTGTATTAGTCCTTTACCCCACCTTGTAAATTTTGTGTTAATGATAATAAATAAAAAGCAGGCGGATAAATATTAGGTCTATGGTAAGAGTTGCCTTTATGGCGGCCATGTTCAAATCCGCCATTTTGAATCAGACAAAAGTTTTAAACAAAACGCATAACAATGACACCTTATTAATAGCAAATTTTACCATAAATCCAACGGTATAACCATTTTTGCTTTATCATTAACCAGCACAAAATTAGATGGGAATAGAGTAATGCAATAGATGACTTCGGGCTAGAAGTTAATCAGAAATACAATGGTGGCGTTATACCGTTGGATTTATGGTAAAATTTGCTATTAATAAGGTGTCAATGTTATGCTTTTTGTTTGAAACTTTTCTCTGATTCAAAATAGTGGATTTGAACATGGCCGCCATCAAGACAACTCTTACCATAGACCTAATATTTATCCACCTCCTTTTTATTTAATTATTATCATAAACACAAAATTTACAAGGTGGGGTAAAGGACTAATACATATGCTGCAACAATATTTAATTTCCCTGTAATTTTTTACCTATTGCGCGTAAATCAAAATTAACGTCACCATTCTTCTTCTGATTAAATTTGCGCCTTAAATCATGTATCACATGACCCTATTCCTATTTTAAAAACGTAGCCTTAATTCAAAATGGCGGATTTCAAGATGGCCGCCGTCAGGTATACCCTTACTATATGACTTCCCCCTAGTCCTAATATGTACCCATATATTTGTTATCCACCTTTTGTCGTTACAAGAGGTCTTACAGGGCATTTACCTCCAACTGTATGCAGACTATTTTGTACTTCCATGTGATGTTCTGGTAGCTGTATCTCCTAGACCCCTGGAGCTTCGCACCTAAAACTTCACTGAAATACTGACCATATTTAGTACTACTTTCTCATATGTGTCTCAGTCAGCAACTCGATTCACCCAAACGTAAGGTTTACTTGTGAGGAATGTTCGATTAATCAGTTAACTTTTAGAAAGTGATAAAATCCTAATCTTTGGTGCAGTGGTCCGAGGTTCGATTTCAGTGGGGACACTCGATCGAAAAGACGTAACAACTTTTCCCGGCCAGCCATCCTGAGTGGGACTTTCCTCATTCACACCAGGCAAATGCCGGGATGACACCTAACGTACAGGTCCGAGGTCGCTTCCCTCCTTTCCCTGATACATACTATGCTCGCCGAAAGATGTGATCTCTAATATGTTACGGGTTTATAGCCATAGATACCAGTAATGCCCAGAAATATGTATAGATAGAATAAAATAAAATCTTTGGTGCATGAGGACTCTGGTTTGATCCCATCTCGCGCCAAATAGGCTTTATGGTCGACAAACATCGTGTTCTTGAGTGTTCCCTGGGTTGTCCCGTTCCCTCCCACTTTCTTCATTCCACCATTGTATTCATTCTCATCATCATCATATATATTATACACGGTATATGAATGGGACGTAAAACTGAAAAGATTTATTTCAGTTTCTTGAGGTAGAAATGACCTAATTAAAGTCGGAACAAAGTTATTTAGTTTTGTATCCGATGTTTTGTATCCGCCTTTAACAAAAAATCCTAACCTAATCCTAACTATAAACAAAACTACATGAACTGACATAAAATAGAGGGGTACTTCCAGTTGACGTGGAAAGTTGAAATTTTTCATGATTGTAGCTTTTCGGGACTAACTCACAGGAAAATTGCCAAAAACGAATATTTTTAAATTTTAGGGGGTCTAAAAGGGAATGAAGAAATCCCCCATGTTATGTAAATGAGCCCTTTTTGGGATCTATAATCTCATGTTTTAGATACTTGGAATAGATACTTGAAAATCGATGTGCTTGTACATTTTCCTTAGCGTTAACTAAGTAAAGCGTCAAAAATACAAATTTCCAACTGTAGAGTTGTTTTATGGGGAACTAAAAAATATTCTCAATGTTATTTCTATGGGACATCTTCTACACCCCAAAATATTTAGACACTTCCAGCAGGATTACAATGATGAAATTTGGCATGATTGTAGCCTTCCAAGACTAACCCACAGGAAAATGCCAAAATTAAATATTTTTAGTTTTTAAGGGGTCTAAATAGGGGCGAAGAAATCCCCATATTATTGAAATGGACTTTTCTTCGGATACAAAATATTATCTTTTAGATAGTTAAAATATGAAAAGAAATTTGAATTTGATAGAATTGTGGGTTTAACAGGTGCGAGGCTGTAGGCCGAGTCAGTGGGCGAAATCCTCAGGTGGATCAAATTCAGGAAATGTAATTAAAGAACAAATACACGAAATTCACTCTTGATGCAAAGGCTGATACACAAGAAATTCGAGGCCGTAGGCCGAGCAAACGTGGAGTCTGGGCTCTGGGGGCGGAGCCGCCAGCTAACCAAAGGCTAGTATGAAACTAAAGCTACAGACACCAGAATCCATCTAGACTTTTGTTTTCGGTTTACTCATACAGCTAAAGTTCAGTGAGAACGAATGGTATGTGCTGTATAATGATTCCAGTGAGTCACGTTCTCAGGGTTTGATCATTTCCTTTCAGGTCAAGCGAGATTTTTGTTCATTTATCTCACCTCTGGTGCTAGGGGTCCCGGGTTCGATCCCAGCCCCTGCCAAGTGAACTTCGTGGTGGACAAACACCGTGTGTGTGGGTTTTCTCGGGGTCCTCCCGTTTCCTCCATCTTTCTTCATTCCACCATTCCATTCATTACTCATCATCACCGTCTCCTTGTGCCTAACCGGCATAACTGTGGGACGTAAAACTCAAAGATTTCGTTTCATTTTTTTCGAATTAGAGTAATGAGTCATGAAACTATTTACAACTTATTATATCTAGAAGTTATATGATTATCTACATTTTATTGCAAATGTCTGATCATATTAGATTTAATACCAGACGATTTACGTCTGTACCAGATTATTAAATGTAGCACCGTTTTGCTTATTAAAAAATTATGCAATAATTGTAGCAAAGGCTCTCCTTATTTAAACCTTACTGATCCGTCTCTACCTTTTAGGTGCATATTGTTCAAGAAACTCAATTAAAAATCCTTTACCTACAATCATTTTCTCCTTCAGCACAAATCCTCATGCATTGTAGTCCGATGATGAGACTCCAAGTCGTTTTCTGAGTGGTGTTGTTCTGCTGTAAGATCTCTCAGTGGTAGCCGAGCCGTTGATATAGGTACAGTTAATATGTTCACACATACGCTTTCAAATACATCGTAACCTAGAGCTGAACTTCTTAATAGATTACTGTTTCTATACAACATGCATTTGTAGGTTTAGAAACAAATTAGTTTTCTCGGCTTTATCGGAAACTACGCATGAGGATTTACACTCACCCATATCATTTTGTTCCGTTTAATGATATCTGTCGATTAGTAGACTTCTCATCTTTCGACATTTTTTTTTTCGTTAAACGCTAATAATGTAAATTCCTGCATTACATCTTACTCAAGAGGAATTAAACCTCGAACCTTCCTTGCGTGCGCCATTGATTCCAGCTAAATCTTTATTATGGGATCCGATTCAAAGTACTCGATAGATCGGAGTTTGGATCTTGTTCTAATGAGAGTCTAATCTCAGACTATATTGCAAAAATAAATGTTGTAGCTATTAGCATAGAAATCGTAAACTTGCGAGAAGCCTGTGTTATAAAGTTTTAATTAAATTAGTATTCTTTCTCTCAATCTTTTCGACGTTTCTCTTAACTTTTCTCTATAAAGTCTGTCCCGGAATCCTCCCACCAGAAGTAATTCTTAATCATGTCCATTCATTTCATTCTTAGTGTCTCTTTACCTCTCTTTCTATCCACTTCTATTGCCATCGCTCCTCTAACTACATAGTCGTTTGTTCTTTTCATTAGTTAGCCATTCTAATGCAATCTATTTTCTGGATCTTCTTAGATATGTATATAAATTTGGTTGCTCCTCTTACTCTATTATTCATCAGTCTGTCTCTTCTTATTCCATCACATGTTCACCACAACATTTTTATTTCGGTAACATTCTATTTGTTTTCCTGTGGCTTCTTTCTTAATCAAGTTTTTGCTCCGTATATCATTGCTGGCATAACCACTGTTTTATAAACCATTACTTTGTTCTTTAATGTGATTCTGCAGTCACACGAAACGACTTATACTTTCCTCCTATTTCGACATCCCTTTGCATTCTGTGCGTTATTGCCAAGTCTCAATCAAAATTCTTGGAAACAGTTGAACCTAATTAAAAAAAAAATAACTTCATTAAATTGTTCTTCTGGTAACCTTTACTTCCAAATTTCCTTTTCCGTTTAACGAGAATTGTTTTCTTTCTACTAATTTTTAGCCTTCTATCTTAAAAAAGACTTCTTCCTATTCACTTCCCTTTCAACAGTAAGACTTGCAAATCTAAAATTGAGACAAGTTAGTTTATTAGGTTGGTTGGATTTGAGTTTAAAGTTCGTTTCAGCATCAAGGCTATATGAAATGAAATGAAATCTTTGTTTTACGTCCCACGCTTATGCCGGTGAGGCTAAACGAGACGGCGATGATGAAAATGAAGTAAATATTGGAATGAAGAATGTGGGAGGAAACAGGAGAACCCCGAGAAAACCCACGCATACGGTGTTTGTCCACCACAAAGATCACTTGGCGCGAGCGGGAATCGAACCAAGGACTCCATGCACCAAAGGTGAATACCACTGAGCCACCGCGGACTTGGGCTATATGAGACATGGACTTACATTTTAAGGTTGAATCCGAACCGTAATAATGCTTACAATTTCAACACTTTCCACCTGATATTGAACCCCAGATTCCGTGTATCAAAAGTGCGCTATGTCAAACTCACATGCCGTGAAACCACGAAGATTTCTAGCAGGTGTGAACATCCTATCAGCATATTATATTCCTAATGAGGAGATCTTCTCAAAAATTAAATGTAATGGTGTTTTCTAACCAAAATCGGTAGTATGCAGGAAAATTAGCATAATGTATGCAAAACAGATTAAAGTGGCGAGAACAAAATCTTATAGTTATAAAAATCGTCATAAAGATAATTGGTTATTTCTACAGTTCCATAATAGACACATAGGTATGCCCTCAGCAAAGAGGATCAAAGGTACAGTCCCTCCTTCAGGAATTTCGAAGGGTGTTAGTTCTTGTAAATACATGTCAAATAATACTAATCTTTTCGCGCATATTATATAATATTTAATATATTTTATATTTAATACTACTGTATTATAGTTTGTTTACTGTAGTTAATGAGGATAATGCTTAATAAATGTTATGTTATATGATGTATTATGTGATGTATGATGTGTTATGTGTGTGTATTATGTGTGTTATATGATGTATGTGTGAGCATTCGTGACTGTGCTTGGGGGTCAGTCTTTGCCCCTTCCCTTGGAATCGATCCTTTGCCACCTTTAGGGAAAAAGCCCTGTAGGCGTTCCTGCGTATAAAAGTAGAAATTTTAAGATTTAGAAATTAAAATTGAGAATGAAAGTGTGAAACAAATAAGTTCTGTAAAGGATGGCATACACAAGATGTGTAGTTGAACATTCAAGGGAATTTCAACCTTATGCATTAAATTTAAAATACTTTCAGTACACCAGTGAAAACGAAAAATAAGTCTATCTACACAGCTAAATAAGCATTTTTTTAAATAACGGTAAGACTTTATAAACTTTTTCCATCACATAGACCTTCATATTACCAACCACCGGAGCAAGAAGCAGAAAATGGACAAAAAGTGGCTTATTACATTCTGCCATCTTCATATCTTATCTCTATATACAAAGCTGAATATTTGTTTGTTTATTTATATATTTTTCCGCTATAGAAATTCATATCACTGGCTGAGGATAATCCTAGGCAGTGCTTTTATTGACGCAATGAAAGGTGCCGGTAATCATCATAAAAATGTAGTTCTCATTCTGATTGATTGCGAGGATAAAATTTAAACAAGTGGGAGGAATTATGGATATTGTCATTTACTGATCGTATTACGTACTTGAATGTTTATAATATATTCTTGTTTCCATCTTCAAATCAATTCAATTTTTTTGAAAAAAAATATAGGTTAGGTAAATACAAAATAAAGAAGGTACTGACGCTCCGCATTGTACAAGCGAGCGGATTTTTGACATTTTCATTGTCTTACCTTTCATCAATTGCGTATTGCATTATTTAGCTTCAATATCTCATCCAGTGTCCAGTCATGACATATAAATGATAAGATTTTAGGGTAAATAGGGATCCCTCTTTTCCCTAATCCTTTTTACACTTAAAACGGCGGACAATAAATGCACGCGGAAATGCGAAAGCACAGAAAAAGAAATCCCTGGTATATAAAGAAAATATAATTTTTATATTATTGATATTGGTATCACATTGTCCTCCCTAGTGAATATATTTTACTTTGATTATTTTAATTTTATGGAAAATTTAACCTTTATCACGTATATTAAAAAAAGTGATGAACCAGATAGGATTTTTTAAAATGTTAGCTGGTTTGTTGATTGAGGTTACCATCCTACTTTTGCACCGATTCTCTATGAGACGAAAATGCAAGATCTACCAGCTGCGAATCCAACAAACACCAGTAATTCTTTACCTTCCAAATAATAATAATAATAATAATAATAATAATAATAATAATAATAATAATAATAATAATAATAATAATAATAATAATAATTATTATTATTATTATTATTATTATTATTATTATTATTATTATTATTATTTGTAGTAGTAGTATTGATGTGAATTACTATGAATTTATTGTTGGAGTGACTTTGTACCCTTTCCCTTGAGTGATATCAACCATGAGCAGTAAATCTCATTGAGAAGCGTAAAGGAAATAATATGCGATATTTCCTGAAAACCGGGTATTTTTTAAGAAACGTTGTCGTTAAAATGCTTTCATAAAACTGGATGAATTGATTCTCTTCTCTGGGCTGCGGGATTCAGTATTAGAGCTTTGTTCTGTAATGCGTAGTGTCCAGTTCAAGAAAAAAAAAAAGTTAACGAAGCCTAAAGGGCATAATTGTGGAACGTTAAACTGAAATATTTCATTCCATTTTTTCTTTTTATATTACTTAAATAAAGAAAAACGAAATTGGGGAAATTAACTCTCTCTCTACTCGTTAATCCTTCTCTTATTTCAATCGCAACCCAATAATTATGTGAGTACTAGGTTAAGTATAAGTATCCTTGAAATGAAGTCAGCGTGATGTCGGATTTTTATGAGGTGAAGTTGAGTAAGTATAATGTCGGACTGAGATATCAATTGTCGACTTAAAGGCGAGTGAGCATTATGTGAATTTTCGAAGTGATACTGTGAATGTGAGGTCCAGTAAGCATTAGAACAGATTGGCATGTAAACGTGAGGTTGAGTGAGGGTGATGCCGAAAGGAAGATGTGAGTGTGAGGTTGAATCAGTGTGAATCCGATTGATGGCATGAGTTTAAGGATGAGTGAAGTTAAGTCAAAGTGGGAACATTTGACCATAGCTACTGAATTTAAAGAGGCTTGGGTGTTGGGTGAACTTCAGAGCCGCATTTTGATGAGGTTAGACTAAATCCTTTTATAATGGACCATTCGTGTTAATAAGCATTAAATCATTAAGCTGCCTCTTTCCAGTTATGACCTCAAACTGTTCTTTGTTATTACCCCGTAAAAAATTTTAAAAAAACTACTGGCAGGTAAAATTAGAAATAGAAATGTTAAGTAGAAGATTTCCACTATACTCGCATTTCTACTTAGCCTGCTGTTCGGGAAGTTTCGAACCCTGAATAGACAAGTTACCAACTTCTACTATTTTATATAATAATACATAGGTATAGATCGCGGTAAGAAGAAGTACTCTATTATTCTTCACTGATTTTTACAAAAACATTCATTCATTATGAATTTAAAGCCCCAGAAACATAATCCATAGTCCATCAAAATCAAATATTTTACGAAAGTTCTCGTGGAACATGTTTAAGTATAAGATATCCTGTTATTCGTTATTAACTTTATCTTCATGCAATGGAAATCATTAAACAACCTTTGAGACCCTGCGTATTGCATACAATACGTTTTTCGAACACCTGTCATGACTACGAATATTTAAGAACATGCCCGAATCTCGGTTCGGGAAGTGTCGAAATTACTGCAGAAAAGGTAGCTGGTGTTTGTTTTTACCTACAGGTGGCTCTATTGTCTGCTGAAGGCAAAAAGAAGACAATTGGGATTATGGACGCATCTGATCCAGATGCATTGATTGAATAATTTATCAGAAAATAAAACATGGTGAAGTAAATTTCAAGTTTAATGATTTACATATTTTATGCTTATATTACGAAGGGAAATATAAAATTTTCCTTGTGTATTGTAAGCAATACATAGCAATTTGAGATCCAAAGTACTGCATACAATTCGATCCATTACCGATCAATAGGAAAGCAGTATGATAAAATTGTTTTTAAAGATGTACTATTGGGTCTATTGATACCTAATACACAAAATTTCATCAAAAGTTCTTGACAAATAAATGGTCAGGTCTCAGGAGGTTAAAAGAAATAGTAGCGCCTATATGTTCCATATTTCTTCAAAGTGGAATTGTATTCTTTTTTAAATGAAAATTATCGTGAAACATATTTTAATTTTAATTTGGGAGTTTACTCTTATATTTTTGAGAGACTTTAACCTCAAATAGTGGGATGACTGATAAGCATTAAAGAAAATATGCGGCATGCTGCATCAGAACAGGATCCTGTATCATTTGTCATAATTAGAAGAATTTGGTGAGAATTATTAGAAATTTTTATCATATTATTTAAATGAGGAAGCTTCCAAATTTGAGGGGATATTACCTACTTTGGACCTTTTTTGTCTTTGCAATAAACTGATGGGAATTATGTTGACGCCCTAAAATACGTGATACAATGTTTTATCAAAAATCAAAATCGAATAATTTTTACATATTTTATTCTGGAGTGGAATTGGCTTTACTGATATTAAAATTCTTGACTGGGAAATGTAGACCCAAAAATGGGGTTGTTACGGAAAGTTGAAGAAAGATTCGAAATTTCGTAACACTTGGATAAGGTTTCCGGGGTTAAACGGCCACACACAAATGTTGATTGAGTTGGAAGTTTTAAAAGTTTACTTAAAATAAAACTATATATAGTCTACACGTGCGGAACATACCAGATGCAGGATACTTTCCCATCTTCTTTGTCAAAATCTCAGAACAACATAAGAAAAAATAAATAAAATCTTTGAGTTTAACGTCGCACAATTATGCTCGTTAGGCTAAGGGAGATGATTAGAGCAAGTGAATGATAATAGAAGAACTCGTGGATTGAAAAGTGGGACAAAACGGGAGTACCCTGAGAAAACCCACGGACACGATCTTATCCACCACAAACTTACTTGGCCGGGGATCGAAACAATGAGGACCCCACGCACCAGAGGAAGCGCTCTGCCATTGAGCCACCGTGTCACAACAACAACAACATAAGAAAACTAGAAGTTACTAGGAAACATTTTAAGAAGCAATGCCTTTCAAAGGTAAAACTCACTGCCCGAAGGTTTTAATACCTCCATGAGCAGAATAGACTGATATGTCCCTCTCCCATATCATCTTTTTAAAACCATATACGTTATCCGAATATTATCCTTTATCCTTCATCCGTATATTATCCGCTATCCGAATGTTCTACTACCCGGATATTATCCGTTATTTGAATTTTATCCATCATCCGGATAAATCCATTATCCGGATATTATCCGCCATCCGGATATATCGATATCCGGATATTATCCGTCATCCGGATATATCGATATCCGGATATTATCCGTCATCCGGATATATCCGTTATTCGGATATTATCCGTCATCCGGATATATCCGTTATCCGGATATTATCCGTTATCCGGATATTATCCGTCATCCGTTATCCGGATATTATCCGTCATCCGTTATCCGGATATTATCCGTCATCCGTTATCCGGATATTATCCGTTATCCGGATATTATCCGTCATCCGTTATCCGGATATTATCCGTCATCCGGATATTATCCGTCATCCGTTATCCGGATATTATCCGTCATCCGTTATCCGGATATTATCCGTCATCCGGATATTATCCGTCATCCGTTATCCGGATATTATCCGTTATCCGGATATTATCCGTTATCCGTTATCCGGATATTATCCGTTATCCGGATATTATCCGTTATTCGGATATTATCCGCTATCCGGATATTATCCGTTATCCGTTATCCGTTTTGTTATCCGTCATCCGGATATTGCAAATCCGGATAAGTTTCTATCCGATATCCGAATAAAAAATTATCCGGATATGGCCATCCCTAGTCACGAAGTAGAGGTGAGACAAGCGATTTGTATATTCCTTTTGCTGTGGATAACAATTTTTCATATCGTTAGCGCCCATTCTTTGTTGAAATTGGGAGGTTCCAGGATCTCAAGAAACTGAATACGTAGAACCGTCAATTGGATCCTATATTCTTGTCAGAATTGTCTTGACTAACAATGAGTTAGTTTTGTCAAGAAGACACTCTCTTTTGGCACATTTATTTAACATACATACAAAAATAATCTATTCCATGTATAATCACTAAAATTCTCTTTTTCAGAAAAATGTACAATATTTAGTTCGGAAATCTTTAATTAGCGAATGAGTAACGTTTAAATAAGTTAAATATTACGCGAAGTATTCAATTAGCTAAATATCTTGCGAACTATTTAATTAACTAAACATTTTGAGAAACGTTTAATTAGCCAAAATTTTACGAAACGTTTAATTATTTAAATCTTCTTGATATCGGTTTAATTAGTTGAATAGTTTGCTTAACGTTTAAAATTAGTTAGTTACCTTTAAATGTTTTGGGAAACAATTAGCTAACGTTTAGTTAGCACAGTTGGCTGAGAGACGTTCGATAAATAAATTAGTCAAACGTTTTAAGAAATGGATAAATAGCTAAATAACTAAACGTTTAATTAGATGAATTCTTTACGGAACATGTAATAGGTAAATATTTTAGAAGAATGTCTAATTAGCTAAATGTATTATGAATGATGTAATCATTTAAAAATTTTGAGAATCCCTTAAATAATCTAACGTTCTGTTTAACGTTTAATTAACTAAATCTAAATGTTTTAAGAAACAACTAATTAAAAGTATCGAGAGTATTTCATTAACTAAATGTTGTGAGAAAGGATTAACTAACTAATTGAAACGAGACACTTTATGATTGGTTCAATAATTTAAGAACTTTATAAAGAACTGAATAATTTTTTGAAATGTTTGATTAGCTAAATACTTTGCGAAACGTTTAAGCAGCAAGGATAGAAATGACGAAAGAAGAGTTTAGGAAGTGCGGGTGATTAAATGAAATAAAATTGCAAAATAGACTTATTAAATGTTTGTGTTGAGTGACGTGCTATACATACGAAAAAAATATATATGGAGACTTTGGAAATGTGAGTATAGGGAAGAATTAAGGAAGATGGCTGATTATGGGTTAGAATCAAGGAAAAACTGTTAGGGAAAAACCAGGAAGAAACTAAGAAAGTATCAGAGAAATCCAGAATGAGAAACTGGCAACGACATTATTACAAGGCTTTTTAAAATTACTGTTCTGTTTGTTTGTAAGTGTTAAATATTGCAACTTAAATTTCAGCTCTTCCATATGATGACAATACAATAGTCTCATATAACTTTTGCTGTAACTTATCATTTTGATGTTATTGCCTTAAAATAATTGCCACGCGCCTTGTTGTTATACAACCCAATCCTCACGCCAGTTTGACTGGTTGCAGGAAACCAGGCGTTCTCTTGATTCATATTGGCATGGTCTGAGCAGGTCTGAACATTTATCCTTTTCGTATGAAGAGGAAAGGTATTATTGCCTTCAACGACACTATTCAAAATACAGACTAGAAACTAAAAAGTAAAGAAATAATAAACATATTTTTTTTTAAAAAAAAGACTATGCTTTTATAGAGTGCACAAAAAAGCAGAAAAAAGACTTTTGGTTAGGTAATTTAGTGTTGTTGCCTTCTTAACAAAAGTTTAGGAACAATTTTTCTTAGAACAAATTTTTGGTACTAATTTTTAAAATTTGATTGAATTGTTGAGAATATTGTAATAAGCAACAGCATAACTTATACTTTGTTTATTGATTCAACTTATCTTATGATAAAGTTTGAATAGTCATCTCTCAAATTTGATTGAATTATTGAGAATATTGTCAATTCAGTAACAGCAAAGCTTATTCTTTGATTGGTGATTCAACTTATGACAAAGTTTGAGGGGGCCTCGGTGGCTCAGTGGTAAATCGTTCATCTCTGGTGCATGGGGTCCGTGGCTCGATCCCAGTTCGCGCCAAGTGAACTTTGTGGTGGACAAACACCATGTGCGTGAGTTTTCTCGGGGTTCTCCAGTTTCCTTCCACTTTCTTCATTTCACCATTTCATTCATTTCTCATCATCAGCGTCTCGGGATGTAAAACTAAAAAATTTAATTTCATTTTCAAAGTTTGAATATTCATCTCTTAAATGTTATTGAATTATTGAGAATATTGTCAATTCAGTAACATCAAAGCTTATTCCTTGATTATTGATTCAACTTATCTTAGAACAAAATTTTAATATTTATCTCTTGAATTTTGTTGACTTACTTAGAATTTTGTCAATCAGTAAAAAATGACTTGTCCTTTCTGATTATTGATTGAATTTGTCTCTCGACGAAGTTTCAACCTCCACTTCTTTGAATTGGACTGAAATATTGAGATTATTGTCGATCAGTAACCCTCTAGCTCATCCTTTGATTACTGATTCAACTTATCTTAGGACAAAGTTTCAATATTTATCTCTTGAATTTGATTGCATTATTTTTGAATATTTTTTTTTTCTTAGAAAATACATTGGAAAATGGTGCCATCTACTGGCAGGAGCCGAGTCCTTTATATTTACCTTAAAAGTTACTTCGCAACTGGGAAAACTAGCAGAACTGTGTAAACGACCTGTGTATTTGTTACAGCGCATCGCACTGCAGTAGCGTCACCACATAAAAGAATACAGTAGAAAAAAAATGAAAGCAAGAAAAAAAGGAGAAAAAAATAACACCTGGTTTTCATTTCTAATGAAAAAAACATGGAAGCAAACAGTCGTTCCAAGGGAAAAGAGAGATAGAGGTACGGGTAGAAAGAGAACTTTTGCTAACAAGGCTTGTTACGAAAAGTGGGTTTTAGAACGTTGTGTAGGATGCTACGTCATTACTAGGGTTATTCATGAAATGAACATAAGCACGTGTGTCACAAAGACTCGACTTATTTGAAGGTATTTAGAAGCGGGTATTTGTAGTGTAAGCATAATGCGTCACTATTGTTACACCTTACGGAAAAGTATAAGTACTCTCTTTTACACAAGAGGGGACAATAAATACAATCTGTTGCGTATGTATAATAGAACAGTGTATTTTTTTTACCTGTACACTTTGATTTTGATTTGATTATTAGTTTAGCGTTACTTTCAAGCAGTGAGACCATTCGAGATGTGGAGACCTACAGCTTTTAACGTGAAATCCGAACCATAAGGAGCTCCTGCTGAGAATCGAACCCGGGTCTCTCACGCCAAAGGCGTGTACGCTAACCGCTTAGCCACGAGAGAGCTCCACTTTTTTTTTTTTTTTTTTTTTTACATTCACAGTAATCTTCCAATACAGGGGCGCACCAAGGGAGATGCACCGGGTTTGGACCTCCTCCCAAAAATTCTTAAATCAGCATACATTTGTATACTTTCTTAATAGAAATATACTTGTTTAACAGGGATGTATCATGAAAATTTGATCTTACACTTCATCTATAATCTTTCTCTTATAAAAGTAATCTATGTAGTTCTATATTTTTTTTCCTGAAAATATAAGTGGAAGAATTTTACAATTATTTATCGTCTTTTCGCTTGCAGAATAATACGCGTTCAATACTACATACACGTAGTGGCTTATAGTATTGGACTTCTCCTCTCAAGGGGGGCGTGGTGGCTCAGTGGTAGAGCGTTCACCTCCGGTGCTTGGGGTCCCTGGTTCGATCCCAGCTCGCGCCATGTGGATTTTGTGGTGGACAAACACCGTGCTCGTGGGTTTTCTCGGCGTTCTCCAGTTTCCTCCCACTTTCTTCATTCCACCATTTCGCTCATTTCTCATTATCACCGTCTCCTTTAGCCTAACCGGCATAACCGTGGGACGTTAAACTTAAAGATTTCATTTTTTTTCCTCCCCTCAAAGTCTGAACCTCTCCCAACAAAAATTCCTGTGTGCGTGCTTGTTACAATATAGAATAGCAGTTATCAGTTAATGACTTAAAATACGACATACTTTATAGTACAATAAAAATTTGTTTTCCTCGAAAACTGCGCATCAGAACTTATGCTCAAAGATCTCATATTGGTTTGCTCGATGTCATGTATGGGTTGGTGTTTGATCTTAAGACAATATTGTCGTTTAATAACAAGAATTTTAGGAATGATCAAAAAAAAAAAATAAATAAATAAATAAAAAATAAAATAAAATAAAAGAATCAAAAGATGGCAAACTTGGCCAATGATTAGTCTTTGGATCAGGCGCCACAAAATTTTTGAACGGCCCCTAAATCGAGTTTTCCTATTTTCTACGAAATAAGCATATCATACTGAGTAAAGTGATAGTTTGGGTTTGGCTACTCTAAATGTAGTTCTCCAGGTATAAGGCCTACAAGAAAATGTTTGATGTGAAATATATTTGATCTTTTGATCCAAGAAGAGTTAAGAGTCTTCATCCCGGCGAAATTAGAATACCGCTAATTTTACAGTAATTATGTGATATCTTCAAATAGATAAAAGATAATCGAAATGTGGAACAAGAGCGCCCTAGACAATAATATTTACATAAGAAAACGTTATCATGACTACCTTATCTGCTTTCGATTTCGAGCCATTTTGAAAATCGACATTTATTTTCGCGTTTCTAAACATCTGAAAACGGAAAGCCACTAGGGGACTTATGATAACGGTACCTCACGCAAAATAATATTGTCTAGGGTGCTCTTGTTCCATATTTCAATTATCTTTTATCTATTTGAAGATATCACATAATTACTGTAAAATTAGCGGTATTTTAATTTCGCCGGGATGAAGACTCTTAATGTAATTTTTGACTGTATTTGATATAAACCACGTAAGAAATAAGGTGACTCAGCGGTAGAGCACTTATCTCTGGTGCGTGCTGTCCCTGCTTCGATCACTGACCAAGTAAGTTTCTGGTGGACAACATCGTGTCTTTGAATTTTCTCGCGGTAGACTCTCGTTTCCTCCCTCTTTCTCATTCCATTAGTTTTTTTCATTATTGTTCACTTGCCTTAGTCATCCGTCTCCCTTAGCCTAAAAGAGCATAATCGTGGAACGTTATACACTGAAAGATTTCATGTTATTTTCATTTTCGAATTGCGAATAGAACTTATTAAGGGAGCAGATTACTAAATCATTTTCAAAAGCTAACAATTGTTCTTTTGCCAGTTTTCCATAAATGAAAAGAGATAATGAAATGTAACTCACCTCAATAATAGATAATGTTATTCTACACCCGAAAATACTAATCGGAAGAATTTTCAGTGTTGTCATCCATAGAAATTACAATGTGACCAGAATTTGAATTACCCAAAAAATCTAGGTTAAAGCAGCGACTAGAAAAATAAGCTCAACGGTAATTGATGACTTATCATGCTCTCTGTATTCCTTGTTAACTACTTTTTAAAATTAATATTTATATTTATTTTGTAGTAACTGATTTATTTTGTAATAACGTATGTAAGTTATTACAAAGTGAATACAAATATTATTTAAAAAGTAGTTTACAAGGATTACAGAGAGCATGATAAGTCATCAATTACCGTTGAGTTTATTTTTCTAGTTACTGCCTTAAGCTAGATTTTTGGGTAATTCAAATTCTGATCACACTGTAATTTCTATGGATGGCAACACCGAAATTTTTTCCGATTCGTATTTTCGGGTGTAGAATAACATTATCTAATACTGAGGTAAGCTACATTTCATTATCTCTTTTCATTTACGAATATCTTTTGAAAAATATTTAGTAGTCTGTCCCCTTAATATGGACAATATTTGAGTTACGCTGTATATAAGTTCTTAAACTGAACATACCATGAAAGTCGTATACATGCTCTGTGTCTTAATGTGTAACCAGGTTGTTACTAAGAATTAAGTATCTTCAATGTTCCTTTTTCTAAATATAATAAGAGTTTAATATGTATGGCGTGTGTTTGTACGCTTGCATGTGAGCTGGAAGGCATGAAGTACTTAATAAACGCAATTCAAAAATGCACTCATACTACGTATATAGTGTAGGTATATCCAATTATATCTACAGTAAATATGGCTGCGTAACACGAGTGTTTAGGGGGGAAAAAAGCCTAAATTTTCCGTTTGGCGTACTGACACGAGAACGTTTTCTTTTATTTTGTAAATAAGAGAATAAAGGATAAAGCGGTAATGGTAGAATATTTTTTTGTTTTTATCTTTCCTTCTTCGTCGAGCTCTTCGTGCCCCCTGTCCCTTCGTGTACCCACTTCCCCCACCTTCCTCATTATATTGTTTAGTGTTTGATGTGAGCGTGTGGTTAACTAGGATTGCGTGCGTCACAAGGAAAGGGGTAACGAGGAATAAATGCTTGAGGAATATTCGCCTCCCCGGGTTTCTTCCATTTCCTGTGTGCAAATAAGAAAGAAAAGGAGAGCACGTAATATGAAATTAGAAAAAAATGAAATAAAATCTTTGAGTTTTACGTCTCACGGTTATGCCGGTTAGGCTAAAGGAAACGGTGACGATGAGTAATGAATGAATGAAATGGTGGAATGAAGAAAGTGGGAGGAAACGGGAGAACCTCGAGGAAACCCACGCACACGGTGTTTGTCCACCACAAAGTTAACATGGCGGGGACTGGGATCGAATCCGGGATCCCAAATATGAAATTAGAATGGTTAGTAGAATGTGACTAACAAGATGAAGAGGACATAATGACTTAGTGGTACAGTGGTCACCTCTCATAGAAAAGATCCTTGGTTTAATTCCCGATAATGTCAGTTTGTGGTGGACAGCGATGTAGCCACTAGTTCTTTTCCTGTTATATTCATCCTGGCTATTCTTCCATTTTACATTATTTACCCCACCAAGTAATAATAAAGCCTCGAATTTCTATGACGCATTATTATTATTATTATTATTATTATTATTATTATTATTATTATTATTATTATTATTATTATTATTATTATTATTTTGGGGTATGTCTAATTAAATGTAAATACACTTTTGACTGTTGTAAACATAAAAATACACGTACAGCAGATTTCAGATGAGAAGCGGCATGGCCTTGAGTTGGCTTTACGCGGCGTCCAATTGGCTTTGAGCGGTGTTGACAATTCGCGACAAGCAGTTCTGCACGCTGACTTCTCGCGCTACTGCGAATCTTGACAATAGCAGAGGCGCTTATTAGAAATATTGTATTAGCACATTAACTGCTCACTTTACGAAGTAGAGAAAAGAATTACGAACACATACGTGAAAACTACATCTTTTTATGATAACTGGTTGTCATGATACACACTTTGAAAGGTTTCCATATAAAACAATTAGTAAAACGAGCGTTGAGTTCCGTCTAATTTCCAGTGGATTTTTCTTCGATTTGGAAATGGAACTCAACTTTTATTAAAGGATAATCAGGGGTGTAACCAACAGGTTGTTCTAGGGGAACATTACTTTCAGGGGGAGGAAAGCTTTTCACACATTAAAAACAGAACAAATGACCTCTTTCAGAATATGAAAGCATTTTAACTCACCATGTATACTATACACATATTATGTTTTCTCGATGCTACCTTAACAAAAGACGGATCTTAACAGTACTGAAGTTGAAAAGCGGATTGTAAGAGGTAAATCAATAAGCTATTCATAAGAAAACAAATGCTGTTTCTAGCAGTCTGTTTATCCGACTTTGTGTTTATGTAGGTTAAAATACTAAAAGGAAAAAACTCGAAAAAATATCAACTCAGATATTATTATGCAATAATATAGTAGTGAGAGATCCTGGGGGGACTGAGGGAGCCAGGGCCCCTCATTTTATTTGTAAATGTGCAATATTAGGCATAATTTGAATGCAATTTGTCTTAAAATCATCATATATGCTTTCTGCATCTGAATGCACCCCCCCCCCCAATTTACAGAGAAATCAGCGTCCTTGTAATTAGGTACAGAAGCTGTATTGATGATGTTTTCTTTTTCTTTTTTTAAAAAATCTTATTTTATTATAAACGTTCCTAATTTGCATTAACTATTAAACAAATTTACTAAACATACACTAGATGAACCTCATTTCGGGGCTGGAAATAGTTTGGAAAGTCAAGGCCCGCTTTTCCCCCGTTTCTACACTCTTGAGAATAGTAAGCGATCGAATTAAATAACAAGCCTCTGCAATTTGATTCATATATATATATATATATATATATATATATATATATATATATATATATATATATATATATATATATATATATATATATATATATATTCGATTCCCGGCGGGAGCTCATGTGGAAGAACAGAAGGTATGGGACATTCGTAATATTGTTTTGAAATTGCCTTCATGCAAGATTCTTCCTTATTCGACAGAAGAAACGCAGTATGATTTTTTTTTCTTCGTTTCAATACCTTACGTATGTGTGGCCAATTACGTACTC
This sequence comes from Thermobia domestica, assembly GCF_964235325.1. NCBI lineage: Eukaryota > Metazoa > Arthropoda > Insecta > Zygentoma > Lepismatidae > Thermobia > Thermobia domestica. The sequence goes on from NC_137454.1 coordinate 367,446,642, forward strand.
CTTCTTTACTCCTCTAGCAGGGATGCAAAAGCACCAGGCGTCTGAGTGGTGTCATAAATTATTGTAACCCAAAACAAACTCGACCATATCGTGTTGCTTACGAATCAGATGGATTGTTGTTGTGAGACCTACATCAAGTATAAGAGTATGTTATTACATGGAAGCAAAGGAGCTGATTGTGTGTGTAGGAACGCAACTTCTCTTCTTCTAGCATAAACAGAATTCATCAGTGTCTAGGTTGCTTGGTTTCGTGGTAGTTCATTTGTTCTCCAAAATTATAGTTGACAATGTCTTTAAGGAAACCGAGTACAAGTGCGGAATTTTCTTTTAAAAAAAAAAAGTGCTAGGAAGTGAAGCTCGAAGAATTATTTTTTGTGTTTACAATTTTTGGAACTCATAATAAAAAATTTACAAGAGTCAGATTCAGACAATGGCGAAATATTAATTGACATAGACGATAGTGAAAATAGTGTTGAAGACGAACGTTTAGCAGTTCCACTGGAATAAGTTAATAGGTAGGTTATTCAGTTGCTATATATACTTCTAGGATACACAGCCAAAATCTTTGAGTTTGCTGGAATAGTATATTTACATTGTGAATAATGTTGCCAATGTATGTGTAATAATCTCAACTAGAGGAAGAGCGAGAAGGGAAAGGGGAGTCCGAAATCCGGCAACACCGCGCGGAATATCGCACAGCATTGGCTACTGCCCGTGATGCTTTACATCTGAAAAACACAATAGGTTTCTATTGGTCATATAAATGCATATTTGAGCCATTTTTTAGCTAGATCATACGTGGGCCAGAAGAAATATAGATATGTATGAGCCTTATGCAGAGTCGTTTTGACGTATGATTAGCACCATACTAAGGGTTTGACTAACGCATGTTTATAAGAAGTGCATTCAGAATCTCTTATTAGTACGTAGTTGACTAAGTTAATCACATATGACTAAGTAATCTAGAGCAGATAGTATCCTGGTTTAGTTACGGTTTAGACTTACATTATGAGAATACAAAGACAATTAATTACCTTCTTTCTTTCCTTTCACCTTATTGGGTGAATTATCTTATGAAGCAGCTATTAAGCCGAGTCCTCTACATACAGATAGGCACGAGTCGAGCTAAAACTCGAATCGACTCGAAACTCGAAGCGAATTTGAATCGAGTTCCGAGCCGAATCACTGTTTTGAGGTCGAGTTTCAAAAATGGCTCGCACCTTTAAGCTCGTTTTGAAATCATTGCCTGATTAGACTGGAAAGCGAAAGCTATGAGAAATATAAGCAGTAATGTGGAACATTTTTAGTGTTGCTCACGAGATGAGGCACCGGGACTGCTCGCATCTCTCCTCGTCTCGATTAACAAGACGACAATGAATTTTTATAACGAAATAGCCTCAAATGTCGTAAGCACTAACATAAGTATATACTGTAGTTCTCACCACCAAGGTGAGACCTGCACGGTGAAAGTTTTGAGCCGAAGCAGAAGCCCAACCCATGTAGGGATGTTAACCGGCTTAACTCGGTTCAACTGAGCAAACAACTGGAGCCGGCTTGGTTGAGATGAGGCACCGACTCGATTCAGGTGAGCCATCGTCTCGAGCCGGCTCGGTTGGGTTGAGCCATCAGCTCGATTTGTTTTGGCTCGTGTCGGTTTGGGTGAGTGAGCTGTTGGCTCGACTCGATAGGGAATGAGCTGTGAGCCGAGCCACTCGAGTCGTTGAGAAACCTAAACCTGGACCAAACAGTTTTGAACAAGTGTGGCCGGTGCCCTCTAACTTTTAACGAGTTTTGGTTCGAGCCTGGATACTTGCTCCTCCGGAACTCAAACCCAGAACCTCGTGAACGATGTCCTTGTCTCCTAGTCTTCACGACTACCGAGGTCAACAGTCAACTAGTTTTTAGTTTTCAGATACAAACCACCTATCTTTCATGTTTATACACGGCGTTGTTTAATAATAATAATAATAATAATAATAATAATAATAATAATAATAATAATAATAATAATAATAATAATAATAATAATAATAATAATAATAATAATAATGTAGTATTATCATTGATAATAATTATATTGTCTATGTAAGATACTTGAAGAAAGTATTTGAAACTACACATAGCATTTGGCTCGTTTTGGCTCGACTCGACTCGAAACTCGAGTCAAATTCGAATCGAGTTCCGAGTCGAGTTGGAGGAAATTTTTCGAGCCGAGTTCTCATGTTGAGCTCAAAGATGTCTGTTTCGAGTCGAGTTGAGTTTCAATGAAAACTCGCTCGAACTCGCTCGTGCCCATCCCTACCTCTACAATAGCAGAATTGTTTCTTAAAGTGAACAGTGAGAGATGTGCAGAAAATTTCCAGTTTTCTGAGGGATACATACATTCATCAATAAATTATCTTCCCTTATAATTACAACATAATCCTTCTGTTGTCACTAATATTAATTGACCTCTGCTTATTCCTAACATAAATACATTCCTGAGAAATCAACAAGCTAATTATAATCCGATTTCATAACTATTTATAAGTTGTGATGTCAGATTACAAAGAAAATTCTTATTTCATATACACCTAGTTTCATTTTTACAGACTATGCATGCGCACGCCTAGATTTCTGACATTTATTTTTCTCACCCGACGTATTGGGATTATATTAGTTAATCATACCCAAATCAACTTACTAGTTGAACTGCAAACAGACTCTGAATACCAAAAAATGAAATGAAATGAAATCTTTGTTTTACATCCCATGACTGCAGGATAGGCTAAAGGACACGGTGATGATGAGATTGATTGATTGATTTTTGAGTTTAACGTCCCGTTCAGCAGCGAGGCTATATGAGACGTGGACCTACTGATTAACGTGGAATCCGAACCACATGAGCTCCCGCCGGGAATCGAACCCGGGACTCCCACGCCAAAGGCGCGTACGCTAACCGCTTAGCCACGGAGGAGCTCAAAGGTGATGATGAGAAATGAACGCAATGGTGAAATGAAGAAACTATTAGGAAACGGGAGAAAACTGAGAAAACCCATTAATGCGATGTTTGTCCATCACAAAGCCCACTTGGTGCGAGCTGTGATCGAACCAAGGACCCCATGCACAGGAGGTGAACACACTACCAGTGAGCCACGGCCCACAACAGAATATTTAGTAGATAGTAAATGAAACATAGTAGCAAAAACTACAAGTGGAGATAAGAAACAATAATAAATGTGCTAGACATAATTAAAATTAAAAAAGAAACTATAAATTTGTTTTACGCTCCTGGAAAAGTAACTATCAGCAGTAACTTCTCTCCATTAATTGACAGAATAACGTCGTTAGCTAGAGTGCTTAATGTTATTATGACCAGTGAGTAGCAAAAGTCAGAAACCAATCTGTGCATGTAGCCAGAAATGAGTCTGAGAAACTTCGGTGATCCCGATGCCCTCCTGATTCCCTTTACCTCAGTCTCCCCTATTACTACCAACTACTAATTACTGAACTTCATAACTGGCCAGATGCGCCAACTGAGTGATTTATACATTGAATTCGTTGGCTCAAACGCCAATCTTTCTGGCTTTTTAGAGCGGAAATATTATCTTTTAATTGAAATAAGCCCCCTTTTATCTTACAATGTTGGGCCAACACCGAGAATTCTATTCATCGTTTCGTAATCCGAGACCACTTATACAAAATACTCATCCACTACCGAAGAACAAATTCAACTGAAGTCCGATGTAAGTTCATATCTCTCTTTGTGGTGCAAAAACTAAATCTCTCCCAGTAATTTAGAAAAAAAAAAACTTGCATTACATAATATGGAAGCAAGTATTCCTATATAAATCTCCTCCTCTGCGTAGATTAATATTATCACCCACGTTTGTGACTAACAATTCAGCAGTTACCACTTGCATTTATGCACGTAAACATTCATTTATTACATAGTAATATCATAGAAAAGTTTACATTCATATACGAGGGGCTTTCCAAAAGTAAATTTCGTCTTTTTTTTTTTTAAACACGGAAACTTTATGGCGAAACACAAATATATCATGGCATCATGAAATATACACCTTGCATTATTTTTCGACATAATCGCCACCGACATCGACATAATCAGTTTGAAAAACCACACTCTGGTAAAATTCGGTGCCTTGCGATGCAAGGAATTGTCGCACAACCTGCTTCACCTCAGCATTGTTTTGGAAGTGACACCCCGAGAGCAATGTTGTTTTATTTGTAGATGTGGAGGAACGTTCACTTCGACCTTCATCCTTCACACTCTGCGTTTCTTCGCTGAATATGTAACACAGGCTACCAACCATTTGACGAGATGACTTCTTCACCATACACTCGTCTGTAGGCGTTCGACTCCCTGTGCCTATTCGTAATGCTTAATAGCACGCACTTCCATTGGAGAACACGTTATCAGCGCACGTCGGTCTGCCATCGTGATTTGTACTCGAATCAGTGTTGTCAGATTCAGAATAAAAGACTTCCCGCTCAAAACCTTGAAATTTCCCGATCGGTTGCAAATTTTCCCGCCAAGAAGGAATATCAATAATTAATTAATTAATTAATTAATCATTAATGATTAATTAATTAATCATTATATTAATAACTTGAAATTAAAATCAAATAACTATGAACAATCAGTCAGAAGTACATATTTACCTACAGGAAGACAAATCTATTATAGGGTTATCCTTCTATTTTCTATCTAGTTTATTTGGTATAGGGAGAAATATACATATTGGCGCGATTAACAATCAGTTCCATTTGGTTCTGTTGATCAACCTGTCTTGCTGTTCTGGTTCTTTTGACTTTCAAAGAAACTTCCAATCCATGTATTATTTCATGTACAAAGAGATGAAGATAAGGAGTGAAAAAGAGATGATATGTAAAGGAAAAGTTGACAGAATTTCCCATTTTCAACCAGAATTTCCCGCTTTCCCAACAATGCTAAGATTTTCCCGTTTTGCGGGAAATTTCCCGCCATCTGACAACATTGACTCGAATAACCTCGGGCACGCGTGCTTGCTGCTAGTCTCTCTTCTTCGGCGCTCTGCGCATGCGTCATTCCATCTCCGCTGACGCTTCTTCCGTCCATGAACCAGCAATGAGTGTGCTTTCTTATGACAATTGTTTGTTTCATCTGGTATACCATCTTCTCGTTCAAAACAAAAGACGAAACTCACTTTCGAAACAACCCTCGTACATTTGCTTGAAAAGGGCTACCATGAAAAAGGCTAAGTTAATTTCTAAACTGTAGATTAGATGTACGTTTTCTAATATATTTCTTTTCTTTTGTTTTAGGTATGTGTGCCATTTTAAACCATCGCCTAATCCGTATTTCGTAAGTAACTTTGTTAAACTTAAGACTTTTTTCTTTAAAGTCGTAACGATGTTTTTTTTTTTTTAAAAAAAAAGTCTTGCTTTCAGTTTTAACTTATTTTGTACAAATAGCCCATCGTCACAAGTATTTGGGCGCAATTCCTGCATTTTACCATTCCCTCCCTAATGGAAAAGTCTTAGAGAAGATTAGAGTTACTGTGATAACACTTGCTTTCTAAACTATTCTTTTTGCGATTTCGGAACTTTTCGCCGTTCTTACGGTATTTTACAATTAAACTTTGATGCCCATTTTCAATTAAAAATTCCCCTCCAACTCTTAAAAAAAAAAAAAAAAAAAATGCAAGATACGAGCATTCCCAGTGCTCCATTCGTTCCCCGTGTGCTGAAAGTTCTCCATCCTCCCGGGGGGGTTGATCAGCTGACTTTCGAAGAATGAGAGCCCTCTACAGAATCTGAATTATCATGTATTTGTTTTGCGATTACCTTGAGAATTACGAAGACGCACAAAAAAAAAATCGAATCCATGAAGACAGGAACGTACGCAGGAATTTATTTCGGGAGGGGTTTAAACCGTTTCGGGGGGAGGTCCAAATACAATTTGAGGCTAAATTCTATGAACATTTCTAAAATTGCCCCTAAAAGTAGACTACATTTACAAAAAAAGTCGGGATTTCGGGACGGGGGTCCGGACCCCCAGGACCCGCCCCGTGCGTACGCCCCTGCATGAAGATTTCGTTGCAGTTTGTCCTCATGGCTGCAAGGGAATTATAAGAGGTACGGGCCAACGCACTAAACTTTCTCGCTCTAATTTCTTAAACTAGATCGTGTTGTATTGCAATTATCAATGAAACATTTTCTTACGAAATACGAACAAAATTATGAGGCATTTTCGGAAAACTTTACCCAAAAGAAAAATATCCCCAGAAGGAAACTACAGTATCTCTTGTAGATTTCTCCATAAGAAAATTACTTCTGCTAATGTTTGAGTTACTAATGAAATATTTGTTTATAAACTAACAAAATCGCATGAGTGGTATTTTACAAAAATTGTCGACAAGAAATCTCACCGCAAGAGTAAATATATTCTCATGGAAGTGATTTATACAACATTATAACAATAATAATGAATTATTTATTTATGATATATGATCAAAATGAATTATTTATTTATGATATATGACCGAAATGAATTATTTATTTATGATATATGATCGAAATAAATTATTTATTTATGATATATGACCGAAATGAATTATTTATTTATGATATATGATCGAAATGAATTATTTATTTATGATATATGATCGAAATGAATTATTTATTTATGATATATGACCGAAATGAATTATTTATTTATGATATATGATCGAAATGAATTATTTATTTATGATATATGATCGAAATGAATTATTTATTTATGATATATGACCGAAATGAATTATTTATTTATGATATATGATCGAAATGAATTATTTATTTATGATATATGACCGAAATGAATTATTTATTTATGATATATGATCGAAATGAATTATTTATTTATGATATATGACCGAAATGAATTATTTATTTATGATATATGACCGAAATGAATTATTTATTTATGATATATGATCGAAATGAATTATTTATTTATGATATATGACCGAAATGAATTATTTATTTATGATATATGATCGAAATGAATTATTTATTTATGATATATGACCGAAATCACTTGAGTCGTTTTTGAGAAAGTAGTCTAAAAAGAAACTCATCCTCAGAAGCAAACTACCCTTTGCGATTTTTTTTTCGTAAGTAATAATTTCCACAACATTATAGAGTTATGTAATATATATGTATGAAACATAAACAAAATTACTTGAAGAGTCGTTTTTGAGAAAATCGTCCGAAAAAAAATCACCCCACGAATGAACTACGCCTCGTGAACTTTTGAGAACAAATGGGTTATGCAATAATGTCAGGAAATTAAGGAAACATTTATTTATGAAATATGAACCAAATTTCTATAATCGTTTTTGAGGACATCGTCGGAAAAAAGGAAACTCTCAAGAATAAACTTCGATTTTTCCCAGAAAAAAATAACTTATTATAACACGTGATGGGATTGTTTTTGAAAAATTGATTTGTGAGACATAATCAAGATTGTCAGAGGTATTTTTTGAGAGGGAGAGGGCGAAGGGGACTACAATTAATGGACGATATCAAAACAGAGAAACTATACGTGAAGATTAAGAATTAGCGGAAGAACATGGAGCATGGAAGCTTCTCAGTTGCGGCAAGTAATCTACCAATAATGGCAGAATGCCTGTGATTATGATAATGTCAGTATTCAAACATATGAACCATATTGTCCATTATTATGCTTTTCTTGCTTTTTTCAGTTTAGTTTTAGCTTTCCTAAAAGTTTCTATCGGTCCAGAAGAGTTGTGAATCAAGAATCTTGCTGGTGGCGCCTCTAGCGTCGTTCACGCACAAACACACGAAAGAAAGAGATAAAAAAAAATACAATTTATCATTCCAAATTATTCTTGATGTTGAGAGTAATGTATAGACTTAAAGCAACATGCAATCATATATTTTTAGCCTCTTGGGAACAAAAAGAAAGAAAAAAAAAGGAAAAAAAGTGTCACCATTTCAGAAACAACGAAAGGGTTGGATGGGAGAGAAAAAGCTAAATTAGTGAATATGCAAAGGGTAATCTCGAAGCGAGAATTCGAGCGTAAATCAACGTCTGATTTCAACGCTGTATGGTTTATATCATTGCTTTAAACTACTACTATTGTATATATATATAATATGTAAAGCTGTTATCTTTAGTACATAGCTTATCCATTAGATGGATATGCGTGATGAAAAACAGATGCAATAAGTGGTGATAATAATAAAAAAAAGTAATAATACTAACAGTAGCGTGGAAACATTTCTGCTGATTATTTTTAAAACATGGCTTTGATTTGTCGCAGCATATACTGCTATCAGCAGTTTGATAATGTATGTGAATGTTCTTAATATGCTCTCGAAATGATAAAAAGAAGGGAAAGCACTTGTAGCATTAAAAGTCATTGCACTGTTTATGTATTTTTTTAAATAAATGTTAGAAAGACAAAAGCCATGGTGATTGGAATGAAGCAGTCGTTATCAAATATAGAAATAAAAGGGGAGAAAATAGAACAGGTGACTAGTTTTTGATACCTGGGTAGTATTATTAGCGATGATATGAAGTGTGAACGTGAAATAAAAGCAAGGATAGGAATGGCGAAAGAAGCTTTTAGGAGGAAGAAAAGTCTGTTTTGTGGGAACTTGAATAAAGAGTTCAGAAAAAAAGACTGAAAAAAAATGCTTCATATAGATTATTGTATTGTGTGAGGCAGAAACATAGATACTACGCAAAAAGGAAAAAAAATGTGTTTTCGAAATGTGGGTGTGGAGAAGAATGGAGAGAATTAGTTTTGTTGAGCGGAAAACAAATGAGAGGGTATTAGAAATGGTGAAGGGAGAAAAGAACAGTTTTAGATATTATTGACAAGAGGAAGAGACACTGGTTGGGACATTGCTATGAAGGACGTACTAGAGGGTATGGTAGCAGGAAAGAGAGGTAGGTGGTTTGATGGACGATATCAAAACAGAAAAATTGTACGTGAAGACGAAGAGGTTAGCAGAAGACCGTGGAGCTTGCGGAACAGCAGCATACCTATGATGATGATGACGATTTCTTCGGAGGGGCAGAAGGGGAAGGGACGGATATGACAATCAATGTTTTTGAATCGTATAATTGAACGCACTGTATGAACAACATTTTTTGATTGCAAATCATGGGTGCCGACCAAATAAGTTTAAGATGAACAACATTGAGTTCGTAGGTTTTCTCAGAGTACTCCGTTTCCTCCCACAATCTGATTCCACCCATTCTTCCATTATCATTCACTTACTTTAATCATCGTCTCCCTTAGCCTAACAGGCATAAATCTTGGGACTTTAAACTGAAAGATTTCATTTTTATTTCATTCCAATATTAACATATTACTCCATTCCCTCTATCCCTTCCCGAAAGAAAATAATATGCTTGAAGAGACATAGGTCTAAATAAATACCTTTGGTTGCATAAAAAGTTAATATTTCTTCTTGTATTAAGAGTCTTTATCCCGGCGAAATTAAAATTCCGCTAATTTTACAGTAATTATGTGATATCTGCAAATAGATAAAAGATAATCGAAATGTGGAACAAGAGCGCCCTAGACATTATTATTTTACATAAGAAACCGTTATGATGACTCACTTATCTGCTTTCGATTTCGAGCCATTTTGAAAATCGGCATTTATTTTCGCGTATCTAAATAGCTGAAAACGGTAAGCCCTTAGATGACTTGTGATAACGGTACCTCACGCAAGATAATATTGTCTAGGGCGCTCTTGTTCCATATTTCAATTATCTTTTATCTATTTGAAGATATCACATAGTTACTGTAAAATTAGCGGTATTTTAATTTCGCCGGGATGAAGACTCTTAAAAAAAACAAATATGTGTCAAAACCAAATAAGAATAATACTTTAAAAAATAATAAATATGATATTTTCCATTTTATGGTAACAAAAGAAATATAGACATATTTTTTCCTTCTTTCCGAGTATCAACGAGTCCCCCAGTATTGAGAATGAAATACTGCAACAGAAGCGAGTAAGTCCGTCTATTTTTTAAAAAATTCCATATTCTATCTAGATTCCAGAAGAGATCTGTTATATATATGGCTCGTTCCGAGGTTCGAATTCAGAACATAGCTACTTGAAGAAATACAACCAGAAGTGATGGTCGAGAATTGAGCGGAAGAAAAGAAAAGAAAAAAAGAGAGAAAAAATCGATAACATAAACTGAGTAAACAGTACTTGAAACAAGCCGAAGGGGCTGAAGAGAAAAATGCAATAAAAAACGACAGAAAGAAAGGAAAAAAAGAGAAGAGGTTTGTCGAGAAGCCATTCTATGGGGCGGGGTGAGGATAGCGAGATGACGCAGCATCGAACGAGACACCAATGAAATATAGATCACCTTTCCCTGGATAGTAGCTCCTGGAAAATTTACAAAGAACACAACTCATTCCCTCCTTTCTTCACTTTTTTTATAACATCCTCAGATCCCCCTTAAACTTTCCCTTAGCAGTGTTTCTCAAACTATGGCCGCGGACAAGTGGTTTTTGAATGCTGTCCTTGTTATGGTTACCAAACATTATCTTTTTCTTAGGCATGTTCTCTTTATTTTTTATTTGGAAAATTCGTCCGGGCACCATTTTAAAATATAGTAATATTCTGTTAAAGATGATAAGATATTCTTTATGGAGTGATAACGGAGCGACGGAAAAACGTATGCCATTTTATTTTATTTAACCTTAGAGCCAGCAACTCTAGTATAATTGAATAGCTGAAAACTATAAAGACATAAATCTAGTTTCAACTTACTGATCCTATGTATATATATGGTACTTGTATCGATTATGGCCCGGGTCCCTAATATGGCCCACCCACCATATCTCTGCAGTTTTACGTTGGTGCTACTATATGACAGTATAAACTGTGTCCTCATGACAAGCGTAAACATATTTGCGCAGCTCAGAGGACATAGTTTATATTCTCATCTAGTAGCACCAACGTAAATCTGCAGAGATATGGTGGGTGGGCCATATTAGGGTCCCGGGCCATAATCGGTACAAGTACCATATATAGATATATATATTTAAAGAAAAGAGCGATCTTCGGTAAGTAACATTATTCTATTGCTTAGCTGTCAGTAGTACGTTAGCTTTTTATTGATGTAGTTGTCATTTACGAACTTATCCCAATTTTGACCTAAGTTTTACTTGTACCGTTTTTGCCTTCACCCATTCAATTATACAAGGTATGATCAAAAAGTACGGTGAATGTAGTTACGCAGTGCCATCTATCGATGTTATATCCATTTCAACTAGTAAGTCCGGTAGTTTAAACCTTTGTTACAGTCAGTGTCGAGTTTGAACGAGTTGTGACATGTTAGTTGGCTTCCAGAGACAGAAGAGTGAGTACATGTTATGAGTGTCTATCGCGTGCGAACATTAAGTTTTGCTCTAAGCTGCAAAAAAGTGCCAAAGAAGACTCACGAAATGTCAAAATCAGTGTGGCAAGATGTCGGTTAAAAACGAGCAACGATCGAGACGTCCTTCGACGTCAGAAACAGATGAAAACGATCAAAACATGGGGCAAATGACTTGTTCAAACAGGCGAACGACTATTCGAGAGCTTTTCGAAAGTATGAGTCCGTGAAAAGCAATTTTATTCCCCCCCCCCCCCCCAATTAAATGGGCAAATGACTTCCTTCTTCACCATGAAAACGCGCCGTGCCACACCTTGCTTTTGATCCGCGAGATTTTGGCCGAAAAAATATTCCTGTTTGTTCAGAGTTTCTGTGCTCTCCAGATATAGCAATGCTAGTTCTGGCTCTTCTCCAAAATTAAAACAATGCTTAAGAGTCTTCATCCCGGCGAAATTAAAATACCGCTAATTTTACAGTAATTATGTGATATCTTCAAATAGATAAAAGATAATTGAAATATGGAACAAGAGCGCCCTAGACAATATTATTTTGCGTGAGGTACCGTTATCACAAGTCACCTAGTGGCTTTTCGTTTTCAGCTGTTTAGAAACGCGAAAATAAATGCCGATTTCCAAAATGGCTCGAAACCGAAAGCAGATAAGTGAGTCGTGATAACGGTTTCTCATGTGAAATAATATTGTCTAGGGCGCTCTTGTTCCACATTTCGATTATCTTTTATCTAGTTGAAGATATCACATAATTACTGTAAAATTAGCGGTATTTTAATTTTGCCGGGATGAAGACTCTTAAAGGAAAAAGTTTGACACCATTTCTGACATTGAGAGATCCAGGACAGAGTAGCTGAATGCCCTTCCAAAAGAAGCCTTCCAGAAATGCTTCCAGTCATGGATTGAACGTTGGGATAAATGCATTGCTATCCAGGGGCAGTACTTTGAAGGAGACTAAATCAAATTTCATGTAAGTTTATTACTTTGTTTCTAATAAACTTATTTCGATGTTTTTAATCGATATTTTAATCGATTATTTCGATAATATCGATGTGATCGATATTTTTCGATCAGACCTCGTAAATAGTCTGGAAAAGCATTTCGTAAGAAATCATTTGTGCGTAAATAGAAAAAAAAACGTTTTGAAAGACAATGCCTACCTATTTCTGACTCAAAAGCGTTACACGAGGAATTATATTGAACCTTTTAATACACTGAAGTTACTTTATTATTCCATAAGCATATTCAATTACGCCAGCTGTACAACCAAGTCAATATTTTAGCGCTTTTCAATTATTAGAAAATAATACACCTGTCAGTATGTATGATGATTCTATTTGCGAGGACGATGATAGCGAATTACAAATTAATCAGATAGCGCCAATATAATAATAGCGTTAAGTCGAGGTTGCTCTGTTATTGCATTTTTACTCCAGAGAAATAATGTCGTGCAGCTTGTCTGCAGAATGAGATTAATAAATTTATCGCGAGATGGAAGTATTTGCTACATTATTAAAGCGTTTGATTTGTGGTTATTTTTTTCTAGATTATTAAAATCTAACAGAAGTTGTTTTACTGTATAATGCATAATCTAACACGCTACCGGTATCTATTGCAGTTGGTAAAATTAGAGTCTAAATTTGCTGAAAGAACACCAAGTACTGCATAAACATGTGAGATCGATTGTAAAGATGGTACCTATTTAATATTTCGTCGAAAACAGTGGCGGCTCTAGTCCGGAGCCAGGGGGCCTTGGCTCCCCAGTGACAAAAATAGTTGGAGTTATTATATATACAAAGTTTATAGTAAGCTCATGATTTACTTACGATTTTGTTTCGGGGGTTGGACAAGGGCGACCATGTTGTGGTTTCCAAGGCCCCGTTCATGCATGTTGAAAAGTTTTCAAAATCTTCTGTAAACGTGGATGATGGTTTTGCCGTTCCTCGTGCATGTTTACCGTGTATGTGCTCGTTCATACAAGTTGGTTGTTTTATATTTAGGTCCGCCAATCACGGCAGAGAGAGAAATCATGTGACTCTTTCCTCCGATTCATTCTTCTACTAAGTTGGACAGCAAGTTGGTACGTGTGTGGGGAAAAAAATCTTCCAACATGCAGGCCGGGGCGGTGGTGGTTGTAATGGTGGTACTCAGAGATACTTTTAAGAGCTCCAAATTCTGGGATCGGTTTTACTTAAATATATAAAATAAGAAAGTTTTGTCTTCTGGGGGGCGGGGCGATCGCCCCGATCGCCATCCCCCTGGATCCGCCCCTGCATGCAGGATGAAACAAATCTTTCATGGATGTTGGTCATGCAAGTGTGTGCATCTATGGCTCTCTTAATAGTCTAATGAACTTTTTTTCGCACTTCACGTTCAGTTTTTAAATAATAATAATAATAATAATAATAATAATAATAATAATAATAATAATAATAATAATAATAATAATAATAATAATAATAAAAAGAATCTTTACTTTTGTTTACGTTTGGCATTAGTCATTCAACTGACAAATTTGATGCAAACACAAGAAATAAATTTAAAAAAACATTTAGAAAAACAAGAGCTTTTAAAAAAGTGACAGTGTTTTCGTTTTGTATGTGTCATTTTTGCGAGGCACAAAACAAAAGCGCAACTTCACAGCATGGTGCAAGCACGTTGAGCAGAGCCATCTCGTGAGAGGAATTTTAAATGAGGAAAAGAGATATCTCTGTGGGTTCACTCTGGGGCTGCAACTTGCGGCGTTCAATAGTTGTCCAGTGTTAACAGTAGATGTCTAAGTAACCAAATTTTGCAAAGCGAAGTTGTATTTCGCGTTTTATAAAAAAAACATGATCGTATCTCTAAGTACTACATTTTTCTTTTCTTTACTCTGTAAAGTAACAAGGGCAGGAGCTCACACACGGGAGGGCAGGCTGGTAGCCAGCCCAAAAATGTAGGGGGGGGGGCGCTGAAGTTAGAGGGCCGATCCTACCATATTATAATTCATCACCATATTATAGTTCATTTGCAAGCCTACCATGAAAATTTTAGGGGGGCAGCAAACATTTAGAGTCCCCCTAGACCCCCCTGGATACGGGCGTGCGGGAGGGGTATCCACTAGGTCCGACTTAATGCATTTGTACACTTCCTCAATAAAATTATGCATGTTTAACGGGGAAATGATTGATGTAGCATGAACATTTGATTTCACTTCATCTGTAGGCCTACTCTTTCTTTTATAATAGCATTCTAGTTCTATCATCATTTTTTCCTGAAAATACAAACGGAATTATTTTACAATTTGCTTACCGTCATTTAGAATGCAGAATAATACCCATTCAATACTTCATAGACGTAGTGGTTTATGGACTCTTCCCAAAGTTTGAACCTGGGCCTATAAAAATTTCTGGGAACGCGCCTGCGTACTAGCTTGTGGTACTGGTCCCCCCTCAAATCTTGGATCTCTCTACCAATAAGAATTTCTGGGTGCTCGTCTGAACATGGGATAACATTTCAGGTAGTGTATGTCTGCCAAAAACTGGTAATTTTACGGTTAAAAATTTAATACTGCAAAGTTGCAGTCATTTCAGATTTTTTGATTTGGGGAGGAGAGAAGTAAAAAACCCCGATATACTAGAATTCACTTTTTTTTAAAAAAAAAAATATTGTTATAGCTATATTATCTTACTGATTAAAGTATTTAAATCTCAAACTCATGGGTTAACTGGAGTCCCAAATGAAGTCCCTCCTGCAAGATGAAATAAAAGTGTATAAAAAAAATTAAACTTACGGGGACCCGTGAAACATATAGAAAATTACTTACTTACTCGTATGTTTACCTTAGGAGGCGTATGATGGGCAGATAACTCATGCTAGCATCTTCAGTTACGTGATAAATGTCGTCTTCAGTAAAAATGAAGCGAAGTTTTTCATTAAATTAGAAAGAATGGCTCCGTTTTTTAAAGTTCTTATCCTAGTTTCGTAATAAAACACCGTGGCTCCAAGGATTTTTTTTTCTAGTGTAGCAGTCAATAGGATAACGAAACACGTGTACACTGAAAAAAAAAAAGTAGTTTAAATTACCAAATATCAATGTAAAATCATTAACTCTTCATTTTGTAAATTGATGTAGATTTCCTTATGTTAAATTAAAAATTTGCTGTTTTTTTTTTTTTTACAAATTTTCAGTAAATTTATAAGAAAATATGACATTTTTATTTATAAAAATGTAATTTTACACCATTTCATATTAGTAATTTCACTTTATAGGTGTAAATTGATTTATGTTGACCCTTGACAAACAGATTGTCATTTACTTTTTGTAAATTTACCTATGAAATTTTTTTACAGTGTTAGACACTTGAGCTCTCTCGTGGCTAAGCGGTTAGCATATTCATCTTTGGCATGAGAGACCCGGGTTTGATTCTTGGCGGGACCTCATGTGGTTCGAACCCTACTTTAAGCGGTAGGTCCACGTCTCATATAGTCTCGCTGCTGAAAGGGACGCTAAACTAAAAATCAACTCAATTCAATGTGTGAAACGGAATTATAAATTCATAATGCGGGAGCAAAAATTAGGATGAGGGGGAAAAATGTATGTGGCGTACGTAAAAACGTAGGTTACATGTGCAAATCCTGTAGGTTTTGGAATTAAAGTACAGCAAACGTATAACTGAAAAAGTATATTGTATACTTACTTTCCGAACAAGTGTTCAGAATAAACGTACTTTCCATATGAACGAAAGAACTGTATATAGCCGGTCAGGATCTCAAATACAGATGGACATGTATAACATATAGCTGGCGTATGTAATATACGGAAGACTGTTAGATGTCATACATCCTGCAACAGCGTGATGTAACATCTAAGCGGGCAAAGTATGTAGCGTATGGATAACGTATGCTTCGTACTGATTTCCGTGGTAAACATAAGGATTCCGTATAATTGTACAATATACCGCAGTCCGGATAACAGATTTTTCTCAGTGTGTTATACTCAACCACTGATAGTTTATTATTATTATTATTATTATTATTATTATTATTATTATTATTATTATTATTATTATTATTATTATTATTATTATTATTATTATTATTGGCTTAGGAGGGGACATTGAAGACGACAGCTAGAAAAAAGTTTGTGTAAAACGATTTTCGATTATTTTACTCATCTTGAATTAATTCGTTTTCTTGTTTCTATCATCTTTCATCGATCCTTCTCTTTTGTCCGTCCATTTATCACATTCTTCGTCATCACCATCTCTTTCCACACACACAAACACACACACACACAAGTGAATGAAAGACCGTGCGGAGAAAAGTAAATATTATGTTTAATGAACGAGGATTAAGAATCAACATTGTTGAATAGAGAGAGAACTAGGGCAAACTGTGTTCACAGAATTTCCTCTTGTGTTTTCTTAAGGGAACAGACTGTTATAAGAGGGTTAACAAGGGAGACAAAAAAAAAAAAAAAAAAAAGGAAATAAAAAACATGTAAACCGTCATCCGCATTGAACAAGGATGTCAAGTTATTTAGATTTTTCTTCTTTTTTTTCATTTTATTCTTTTTTTTTTATTCGTACCATATATTGATCCTGCGAGGTATACAACCTGTCGATCATTTAATTCCATTGTTAGAGCGAAGCTTATGTTTCTAAAATGTTATTGGCGAATAACGAAAACAGCAGTGTCAAAAGACGAGAGAGAGACATGTAGAAATGGATGGCTCTCATTAAGCTGAACATAATATGAGTGACTACTGTTAATGCGTAGTTTTTGAGAAAACCGAAAAAAGGTTTCTTTGTAAATTTAAAAAGTAGCGGTGTCACAAACACACCACGTGAAAGAGTTTGTTTTGTATTTATATATTTTCTCAATTATTATTTGAAACCAGTGGCAGTAGTAGAAGACTTATACCACTTCCGGATCCGCCTTTTTTTAAAAAAAAAACTTAGAAAGCATAAGCGTAAGACGTAAAACTAGAATGCCTCAAATCAGTTTATGTACAGTCAGTGACAAAAGTTATCTCCGTTTGGTAAAATTTATTTTATGAATAATGGTGGAACGTACACCGTTTCACCGAGTTTCAAGTCTGGAATGTACAGAAAATTCAATTCCTTTTTTAATTTACTGAAAACTGTACTCAAATTGTCCTTCCATTCTGATGTTATTTACGAAACTAAATTCATCAAAGAACTGTTTGTCGCTGACTGTACAAACCTTCACCGTTGGCTTGGCATACTTCAAAATAACTGTATCGAAGAGAGCGAAGTCAGAAAGATACTTTAGGCTATTTAGATTTTTTTCATGCGTATCCTAAGGGGGTGGTGGAGGGGTTCAAAGAAGACGTTTTTTAAAATTTATGCCAAAAGATGAAACCTGGTAAGCACACTTATTTTAAGTGGGCATACTCATAAGAGTTTCAATTTGAAAAAAAAAATATACTGTGGGTTAAGACACCCTTAAGACAAGATGACATGTAAAAATAATCGAAAACGACCATATTAGTGTCGAATCCATAGCTGTTGGAGTTATTGAGATGAATAGTGACACACCCGATGCCGTCTAAGCCCAAGTTCAGTCTCCATCGGTATATGGGGTGAGAAGGGATAAAAATTAAAATGTTCAAAATGTCCAACATTAGTATCCATAGTTGGTGACAGATCCGGTAACATTTATGCTCAAGTTTAATCAAGAACGTACTTATGTTAGTTGGCCCTAAAATTGACAGGAGCAACGCCAAAGGCCTGGCTTGTTTTTGTTCATTTTACTCAGTTTCTTATTTTTAATTATCGTGCATAAATATTAAATATTTCCTTGCGAAGCCAGACACTCCTCCTGTTAGTTCTAGGTTGGTTCTAGTCTCTGTGTTATTAAAACGACTTTATATCCTAAAGGGTTTTATATCCTAAAACGACTTACGAGATTCTGTATCCTTGTGACTAAACGGCGTGACAAACATCTTGACATTTGAGGGCGGCGCTCCAAGTTCTATTTAAATGCTGTTAGCAAATGAGAAGCCAGCGGAATTGCCACGTTTATTTTGTAAACATCCACACTTTCATCCTCTGCCACCTGATCGCGCTATAGTTTGTCTGCTTAGCCATAGCCACACCCCTTAGCACTCGGTAACGTTGCGTCAGAGCTTGAGTTTTATTCGTTTAACTGAAATGCCAAGATGTTTGTCACAGACTTTAGTTCGCATAGAAATGAGATACAGTAATGCCAACCTGAAACTTATGTCGACATACTATGTCGACAGGGAGAACTTTCCATTTCCCACGCTAATTCAAAACTCATACAATATGAGAAATGAAGCTACTCTATGTCACTCAGTTTCTTCAATATATGAGTGAAGTATCTGTAAATTTCAATCATCTATATTTATCAAATATTTTATGAATAGATATTTTCCTTAACTAAAAGAAATAATTGAAAATGTTGACTAAAACTAATACATTTCATCAGAACTTCGCACTTTAAGCACGCTTTTGTGCTGTAGTCATCTACAGAGCGGAACGCAAGGGCGGATCCAGAGGAAGGGGGCGATCAGGGCAGTCACACACCTCCCCTAAGAAGAGGAAACTTTCTTATTTTATACATAAATAAAATCCATCCCAGAGTTTGGAGCTCTTAAAAGTAACTCTAAGTAGCAGTATTACAACCCACCGTCCCCCACAGAAGTCCGTCCTGGATCCGCCCCTGACTTAACGAAACTAGACAAGCTTCATTCTCAAGTTATTACGTATCGAACGTTTTGGAAGTTGATTGTTTCTCGTTTGGTAGTTCACTTTCTTGTTTTTTTTTTTTTTTTTTTTTTTTTTTTTTTTTTTTTTTAATATCAGATTCCAATTTACGTTCCTTGACACTTGTTTCTTGAGATTCTTAAGCCACTGTGTAAATCTCTTCAATACTAAAATTAATTTTACACTAACAAAATTTGAAAACTAGTACTGATTTCACGTCTCGTTGCTCTACTTCCCGCCGATTGATTTTTGGTGGCGTCAATGGAATAAGTACGGGATATGAAAAATCCCATATATATACTGAAAATTTCTACGAAAATTCCTGTGATTTCTTTTTGAGAAATTAGTCAAAGAAAAAAATACCACAAAATGGGATTTTCCCCACAGGTTGGCATCACTGTGGGGTAGGGTTACCATATTTCAGAAATGCAAATTTAGGGTCATACTAAATTACGAGAATCTTTGAAATGCTTATAATGAAAAATAACTGTTACATACTAGTTTACTTTCTTCCATTAGATAGAATTGTTCAATCACATTTTTAGTCATTTTAGACCTTCTCCTCCCTAGTTAAGAGTCTTCATCCCGGCGAAATTAAAATACCGTTAATTTTACAGTAATTATGTGATATCTTCAAATAGATAAAAGATAATCGAAAGTGGAACAAGAGCGCCCTAGACAATATTATTTTACATGAGATACCGTTATCACGACTCACTTATCTGCTTTCGAATTCGAGCCATTTTGAAAATCGGCATTTATTTTCGCGTTTCTAAACAGCTGAAAACGGAAAGCCACTAGGTGACTTGTGATAAGGGTACCTCATGCAAAATAATATTGTCTAGGGCGCTCTTGTTCCATATTTCAATTATCTTTTATCTATTTGAAGATATCACATAATTACTATAAAATTAGCGGTATTTTAATTTCGCCGGGATGAAGCCTCTTAAGCAAACGTAAGCAGATGATTTACCCTTTCCCAGCTGGTAAGCATTTTTTTTTTTTTTTAATTTCTCAGGATCTGTTATGGGATTATTGATTAAAATATTTCAGAAGCAAGATGCAGATTGAAACAGAGTACTAAAGGTGCCAATAAGATTGAGCAGTAAAACCTTTTGTCCCTGGCCAAATGAAACGAATGCTTCGTTCAATGTCAAGGTACATAATTCGCAAACTTAATTAAATCCATGTTTTATGTATTCAAATTTTGTTTTTTAGTTTTTGACTCAGAAGTTGAAAAGAATAATTATATATATACTTAATTCTGTGGAAAAAGCAAACTACAATATTCCTTTCCTTTCTTCTTCGCTAAAATCCGGGACATTTAACCGTCCCGAGAAGTATTTTCGGGACGCTGATCTTGATTCCGTGACGATCCCGAACTTTCCGGGACGAATAGCAATTGTATTGTAGAGTAAGCGTTATGCTATCTTTGGAAAAACAAAGCAAACCAAATACACACAATTGCATTCTGATCGAAACTACAATATGTGAATCAACCTTTAAATATACTCTTGCTAATTTCTTCTCATGTAAATAACAATTTTATAATAAATACACTTTCCATTCGTGACGCTAATGTTAAATTTGGTTTCATAGTGCTAATAGAGGCAGATATATTACAATATCGTGGATGATTTTGTTACGACACATCAAAACTCTTTTTAGTTGATTCGTGAGTTCGTTTTTCTATGCATCACAGACGCCATCTATTGATCTCTGTTCGGAAGAAGCGCAAAGAAGGAGATGAAAGGCATACCGTGAGGATCGTGGCGGAAGAGTTGGAGGAAGGGAGGGGATAAGGAAAAAAGTTTTTTTTTTTTTTTAAGAACCAGAAGAAGGCGTCGACCTGCCGATGATAAATGTGAGGTAGAACCTCGATAAATGGAACAGAAACCTAAAAAAAAGCCCCCCTTTAAGCCCCCGGCGTAATCGTATACAGTACGTATATTACTAGAACACGCGCGTATATCCAGTACTTTTTTTTTCATTTTTCCATAAAATAGTCCATGTATGTGTATTTATCATCTTTTGAAGTTGTGTCATGTTCTTGTTTTTTTTTTTTTTTCTTTCTTCTTCAATTTAAAGCAGATATCTTCATATCACTAACAAATAATATGATGCCTGATTTCTATAGACCTACATAGTGAGTTAAGTTGTTCTTACCATCCGGCGAAATTAAAATACCGTTAATTTTACAGTAATTATGTGATATCTTCAAATAGATAAAAGATACTCGAAATGTGGAACAAGAGCGCCCTAGACAATATCATTTTACATGAGAAACCGTTATCACGACTCACTTATCAGCTTTCGATTTCGAGCCATTTTGAAAATCGGCATTTATTTTCGCGTTTCTAAACAGCTGAAAACGGAAAGCCACTAGGTGACTTGTGATAACGGTACCTCACGCACAATAATGTTGTCTAGGGCGCTCTTGTTCCATATTTCAATTATCTTTCATCTATTTGAAGATATCACATAATTACTATAAAATTAGCGGTATTTTAATTTCGCCGGGATGAAGACTCTTTAATACAAACCCATTCTCCTCTTGGTACACGATGCACTACCTTTAAATTCACCTGACTCATTCCCTCCAAAAAAGCATTCACAGTTAATGGTTCTCTAGTACCGTTCCTTGGGGACACAGTAGTCCAGTGGTCACAGCTTCGATTCAAGGTCAGTGTTTCACAATTTTCGTCCTGAGGCAAATTGGGGAGTCACATGAATAAAAAGACGTGACGACAACTAGGTGTAGAAAATTGCTGATATGCCTGTCAGAGACAGGGCAACGCAGTTCGTTGACCACGTGTTCGTGGCTAGACTGGACGTAGTTCATCTGGTCGCTAACAGATGGCATTGAAGCGGGTCAGGTCCACAAAAAGGACTGTTACACCAAGTGCTTTTAGTACCGTTCCTATTTTCCTTTTTACAACCTTGAATTAAAATATACCTGTATAAACACACTTTTCATACAATGATTTGAATTTCTTACTAAATTCAACTACAAAGATTGTATAAAAGGTACCGTTCCTATTTTCCTGTTTACAATCTTGAATTAAAATATACCTGTATAAACACACTTTTCATACAATGATTTTAATTTCTTACTAAGTTCAACTACAAAGATTGTATAAAAGGTACCGTTCCTATTTTCCTGTTTACAATCTTGAATTAAAATATACCTGTATAAATACACTTTTCATACAATGATTTGAATTTCTTACTAAATTCAACTACAAAGATTGTATAAAAGGTACCGTTCCTATTTTCCTGTTTACAATCTTGAATTAAAATATACCTGTATAAACACACTTTTCATACAATGATTTGAATTTCTTACTAAATTCAACTACAAAGATTGTATAAAAGGTACCGTTCCTATTTTCCTGTTTACAATCTTGAATTAAAATATACCTGTATAAACACACTTTTCATACAATGATTTGAATTTCTTACTAAATTCAACTACAAAGATTGTATAAAAGGTACCGTTCCTATTTTCCTGTTTACAGTCTTGAATTAAAATATACCTGTATAAACACACTTTTCATACAATGATTTTAATTTCTCACTAAGTTCAACTACAAAGATTGTATAAAAGGTACCGTTCCTATTTTCCTGTTTACAATCTTGAATTAAAATATACCTGTATAAACACACTTTTCATACAATGATTTTAATTTCTTACTAAATTCAACTACAAAGATTGTATAAAAGGTACCGTTCCTATTTTCCTGTTTACAATCTTGAATTAAAATATACCTGTATAAACACACTTTTCATACAATGATTTGAATTTCTTACTAAATTCAACTACAAAGATTGTATAAAAGGTACCGTTCCTATTTTCCTGTTTACAATCTTGAATTAAAATATACCTGTATAAACACACTTTTCATACAATGATTTGAATTTCTTACTAAATTCAACTACAAAGATTGTATAAAAGGTACCGTTCCTATTTTCCTGTTTACAGTCTTGAATTAAAATATACCTGTATAAACACACTTTTCATACAATGATTTTAATTTCTTACTAAGTTCAACTACAAAGATTATACAAGCTTTGTTATAATTTGTAGCTGGCTTAATGCACAGAAGAACACCTGTTACATTCCTTCGATATAATCGCTTCCTGTCGTTATCACCTTCTACCACACGTGTGGAAGGTGTCTTATTCCTGTCCGAGCACCAACATCAATCTTTGTCGATATCGCGTTGGGATCGCCATATAGCACATAGATGGTTCTTCTTGTGTCATAGTGCTTCCCGTGAAGTTTTCCTTTCATTTTGGCGAAAAGGTTATCACGACGCCCCTAAAAACATTATTAGGTATGACTTCAATCTTGATCCACGCACGGTTTTCGTCTTTCATAAGAGGCCTCATCCCAGCGAAATTAAAATACCGCTAATTTTACAGTAATTATGTGATATCTTCAAATTGATAAAAGATAATTGAAATGTGGCACAAGAGTTCCCTATGCAATATTATTTTGCCTGAGGTATCGTTATCACAAGTCACCTAGTGGCTTTCCGCTTTCAGCCGTTTAGAAACGCGAGAATAAATGCCGATGGCTCGAAATCGAAAGCAGATAAGTGAATCGTGATAACGGTATCTCATGTAAAATGATATTGTCTAGGGCGCTCTTGTTCCACATTTCCATTATCTTTTATGTTTTTGAATATATCACATAATTACTGTAAAATTAACGGTATTTTAATTTCGCCGGGATGGGGTCTCTTAAACATATTATTATGACACCTCCACTTACCTCTTACATTTTACAACACTGGTGCTTTTGACCAAATAATACACAGTCGTTACCACTCGCCACACTACATCGTCTCACATTCCCTTATCAGCTGTGGAGCTCTTGTAGTGCTAAGGCACAGCCCTCTGACGTGGAAAGAGTGTTGCCAATTGCTTTATCCAACCTGTGTAATATTTCCTACCGCTAAGTCCAATAACGTATTGTCTTTCATGAGTCTTCGTAGTGGGCACCCCTTGTTACTCCAAGGTGGGTTTTAGGGTAAATATGCTAGAATCTGGCTTCAGATGGAACACTTACACGACACTCTAAACTTAATCTAACATTTTTGAAGCTACACTTACGTATTCCCATCTAAGCTAAGCTGGCGTAACCTAACGTAGCTAAACTTAATCCAGCAATTCTGAAGCTGAGCTGCTTTAATCGAAACTGACTTCAACTAACCACAACCACAGATAAACAAACCCAGTTACATTTACATATCTTCAGCTAACCTAAGCTAACGTAACCTAACGTAGCTAAACTTAATCCTACGTTTCTAAAGCTAAACAACTTTAATCGAAATGGACTTCAACTAACCACAATTAAGCAAACGTAAGTTATGTTTAAGTATCATCAGCTAACCTAAGCCAAGCTTAAGAGCTTTAGCTTAAGATAATTTAGTCCAAGTTGGTTCTTTTAAGAAACAGCTAATACTAGCTTGCACAACCATTCACAAAAACAATGCCAATAATTTCAGTTTCTTCTGTTATTTGGTGATCTCTTCTCTGAGAGGTGGAAACCTAATAGAATGAATGGGTTAATTTTATATTTTAGTGAGTTACGTTAGTCACTTTGACAGCTTGTCCTTCAACATCCTTAAATATAAAGCGAGATTCACAAAAAGAAATAAAAATTGTGAGTAATTTGTCCAACAAAAAAAGTCATTGTCTGAAAAGTCGACAAGAGGGATATTTTCTTTCCTTTGTTCAAGTCAGCAGGATCTGGAAGGTATTTTAGTTGATTCTCTTGGAGTACGTCCATCAGCCGCTCTGATAAATAATCCTCATCAACTGCAATTACCGGAAGGTGAAACATTTATTACAGAAGTCTCGCGTTATTCACCACGTTTTTCTTACTTTATTTTTTTCTTCTCCTCC
Source organism: Thermobia domestica (assembly GCF_964235325.1). Lineage (NCBI taxonomy): Eukaryota > Metazoa > Arthropoda > Insecta > Zygentoma > Lepismatidae > Thermobia > Thermobia domestica. Next base: position 367,471,697 of record NC_137454.1, read on the forward strand.
CATTTTATTTTACTCATCCGCCATTTTGGATAGGTTAGCACCACTGCGATGTTCTGTTCTACAAATTCGTCTTTTCTCGACCAACAGTAGTAAACAAGGTTGCCACCATTGAATTTGAAAATCCTGCTAAGTTGAATTACAATGGTATAATAAACATGAATTATTGTTAAATGTTTTTAATTTCTTTCTACAATTTTGCTCCTCCGTAGATACCCTATAGTAGTGCTTGATATGCTTTTCAAGATAACACTCACCGGGAATATGATTGCCTGAACCCAATAGTGGTCCGATTTTATACTGTTGGCCAAGACCGCTTTGGCCAACAGCAGGCCGATTTTATGGACTTACGTTGATCTTGACCCAGAGCATGCCGATTTTATGAACTTAAGTCGGTCTTGAGACACCAAGAACTAATTTTTATGGAGGTAATCAGTTTCAGACTGACAGTGAGCTGACTTTCTCGAAATGGATTTACGTTGGTCTTGAAGCAACGGTGAGCCGGTTTTATAAACGAGAGCTAATCTTAGCCGACCGTGAGCCGATTTTATGCACTTGAGTTGATCTTGACCCAGAGTGTGACGGTGTTATAAACTTAAGTCGGTCTTGGGACGACAATGAATTGATTTTTTATAGAGGAAATCCGTCTTGGATCGACAGTGAGCTGACTTTAGGAACATAGACTTAATGGTAGTCTTCGAGCGAGAGTAAACCAATTTTATTGACTTGGTGCACAGCAAGCTGGTTTTCTGGATAATTTGGCGGTCAGTAGTTGTCAATAGGATAAGAACTATGGTTGCAAAAATTATACGAATAGGTGTTATCAGAGCGATTGTTCGGTTACGCGAATATATATATTTGACCACTTATTCATTTGTTTGTGCTATTCATGATTCAAATATTGTTCAAACGATTATTATTTATTGTTCGAATACTGTTATTTATTATTAATAAATAAGTTCTATTACACATTACTGGGAGTACTTGGGAAACAAAGGGAATATTATGAACTTAAAACGGATTGTGTGTGCGAGTAACTGACTGAGAATAAATATGCGGAAATGAAAAAGAGTAAAGACTCTACGTGCATATATTGAGAAAGAATGTAAGAAAACCACACTTCGCATATTAGCGTAGCTCCATATGTAACTCAATAAATCCTCATTGTATCTGTTCTAAGAAAGAGATCGGAAAAAAAAAATCCAATAGTACCAAACCAATATACAAATTAAATTCTTGAAAAAAATTAGGATGATTCTCTAATCTTACATATGAAAATCGCTCCTGGTTCGATTACTCAAATTATGATATTTTTTTAAATATTAAACTCAGAATAGTAAGTAAGGGCATTCAAGATTTCAGTTAAACGTTACCAGATTTCTCGCTTTTTCACTTTTGTGAGCATATTCCTGAAACGTTATATTTGGCGGTCGATTCCGGCGGGAGTGGGTGGTTTGGATCTTATGCTAAGCCCTAGGCCCACGTGTCATATAGCATCACTGCCAAAAGTGTCGTTAAACTCAACTTAAACTCAAGCTATATTTGGCGGGAAATTTCTCATATTGGCAACACTGTTTTTGAAACCGTTCCAGCGTCATCGACACAACCTCCCCCCCCCCACCGCACCCTGGCTCTCCCTCACCCTGCCAACGCAACTCCTCGTGTCTTGACAGTATCAAATATCGTACGAATTGATCTTCTGGAGAAGTGGTTACAATATCTCGTGGCTGGTTTTGAAGTACGTACACTAATGCTTTAAAGCAAGCCCGGCTGCCTGTTCACTTTACACAGATTGACTGACCTCCAGGAGTCGAGCGCTTTCACAAATCTTTCACGCCACTGTGGTTTCCAGAAATTGTTCAATATTTCAAACTGTTCTTGTTGCCTTGTACGAGAAGGATGTGAGAGCGAGCTAACCAGGGAATAAGGGAGCAGGGGAAGGAAGACGTAGCTAGCCTGCGGGTTTTGGAAGGGAGAGAGCTTGGCACCATGAAGGAGAGAAAATGTGAGAATAAGATGGAGAACGAATGATAAAGACGAAGGGAGAGAGATAGAGAGAGAGATACCGGCAGAGGAAAAAAATACGTAACAGTAGAACAAAGGGAGCTAGTGGAAAAGACCAAATCTTCAGATATTACAAATACAATAATATTGCTTCATCCCAGTGGCGTCATCAGACCATTTTAGAGGATTCTCAAGCTCTTTGTATAAGGCACCAAGGAATCTCTAAATATAATAACAAGGGTTCCATATGTTAGCTATTGGGATAAACTAGTTACAATCAATGGTAACATTTCATGTTGAAATTCAAGGAATAAACTACTGTATTCAGTGATAATGTTGTCTAAACGATGAGACGAGACAGGAAATAATAGTTTTATAGGATCTCGTCTCTTAAATTTTTGTACAATCCTTGTTTAGTCTCGCGTCTCGATTGTCGGAAAGCTTTTCCTCCGTCTCGTCTCATTTTATAAATTTATGTACAATTTGTTTTGCTCTGATTTTCAACGAACTTAAAAAGTTCGTTACAAAATTCTCTATGTATTGTGTGTATGTGTGGGTCTGATATTTGCGAACTTTTCAGTTTTGAGTTGTCCATTCGATAAAGCATCAAAAAATATCTGAGAAAGTGATGGAATTTTTCGCGTCACTCTTACCGCTCCCAAGATATTAGCCGAAAAATTCTGATATCGGAACATTTAAGAAGTCATATTTTGGGAACCGTAAGTCATACAGAGATTAAATTAAATGAAATGAAATCTTTAAGTTTTACGTTCCACGGTTATACCGGTTAGGCTAAAGGAGACGGTGATTAATGAGAAATGAATGAAATAGTGGAATGAAGAAAGTGGGAGGAAACGGGAGAACCCCGAGAAAACCCACGATCGTAGAGAGATGATATTAGTGTTGATCAATACGTAAGAGGATGATAAACATTTTGGTACTAAATAGTAACAGGTGACCACTGACTTACTTCCCCCCCCCCTCCCCGAATTTCATCTAAAAGTTATCAGAATTCTTTCGCGTCTCTAAAGGTCCATGAAGGGTGACATACAGGGTGGCACAAAAGTAGGTATACAGTACCGAGCTGCTTAGCTCATTGCATTTTATATCATTTTGTATTGTTATCCTTCAGGTAGACTTAGTTTCTGTATTGTTTGTTCTTAATGTGTTTTTACTTAACCTTAAGCTCGGAAGAAATCGAAGCAAATAAACCCATAAACTAGTATGTTATAGTACTTGATCAATGCAGGAGTGTATACCTCCTTTTGGGCCACCCTGTATAAATAACAACATTGAAACCATATTTATTATTGTAGTATATTCTGTGTAATGACTCGCGTATCTTTAAATGTTGCCAAATACTCTTCACTATGTTCATACTACATTTTATCAATATATATATATATATATATATATATATATATATATATATATATATATATATATATATATATATTGCTACGAATCAGAAAACACTAAAACAATCTTTTGAGATCTACGACTTGAGTGAACTAGTGTGTTTACGAAACTCGATAAATTTCTCGTTTCGTCTTATTTGCTTCACGTCTCATGGGGAACAGTAATCATTGATGAACAATTTGTAGTAGAGCGAGACAGAAATGCTTGTCATTTTCATTTATTTCTCCTCCCTCCTCCCTATATTTTTTTAATCTTTGTTTTGTTTTGTGAATCGGGGTGAGGGGGGGGGACGTGCTCAGTGCAGCCCTTCCCGCTAGTCTAGTGATCTGCCCTCCCCGCTGGTCTAGTGTCTAGCATGTGCGCCTTTGGTGTACAGAGTCCCAGGTTCGATTCCCGCTGGGAGATCCTTTGTGATTTTAATTGTCGTCCATAATTCTGTGTTCGTATCCCTGTCGTTCTAGGTAATTGGAAAAAGCAAATAAAATTAGGTAATAAGTAGTTCAAGTACTGAGACACGTTCGATGAGTCAGTTAACTTAAAAAAAAAAAAGTGGCTAGCACCTGTTCCTTTGGTTTACGGGGTCCCGGGTTCGATTCCCGGTGGAAGAACCTTTGGAATTTTAACTGTCCTCGATACTTCTATGTTCGTGTCTCTGGCCTTCTAGGTTATTGGAAAAGCGAGTAAAATATGTTGAAACCTTAGTAATAAGTAGTTAAACAAGTTAATATGGCACATTCGGTGAATCAGTTAATTAAAAAAAAAAAAAAGTTGCAGAGCGCCTACTTCTGGTGCGTGCGGTCCCTGATTCAATTCCCTGCCAAGTAAGTTTGGTCAATATGGCATCTGTGAGTTTTCTCGGGATACTCCCGTTTATAGTTGGGTTTATTCTCCTTCTTTTAGTATTATTATTTTCATTTAAGTGTAAAATTATTTCTGCAGTTGATCAATATATTATAGTGAACGTAAAAGTAGAATTACATCGATTGTATCTACATCATTAACTCCCACTCGCAAATTGAATTTCAGATAATATTGCTGATTCAACCAACAGACTAACCAACTAAAGAAAGCTCACAGTTTATCACCGCGGAAACAAGCATGCTCTTTGGACTATATTTCTTGCCGAATGAACATTTGAAACCCGAACCACATTAGCTCCTAGCTTGAATGGAACTTAGTTTTTCGGGCTGAATCTGCGTATATATACGAGGGAGCTTTCATAGATGGAATTACACAAATGCAAACGCGATTCTTCTTTGCCTAATTTGAAACAGAGTTGCAGAAACCAGAGATGGAGTGGGCTAAGATTTGTGAGTGGGTTAGTGGGTCGTAGGACAACAGGACATGATACACTGTGAACCACCAGCCACTGCAATCCACTCTGACCTTACTGACCACTTTGACCTACCAATCCACCCATGACCCGCTACGACCACCGACCCACTTTGTTCAGTGCATTGTAGGCGGAACATGTTCTGAATACTGGTGAACTTGTCTTTTACTTGCAAGGCCTCGATTTTCCTTTTTCATTTGTTTCTATGGTGAATACGATACCTAAGGAAAAAGAACTTCACTTCATGCACTTTTTATATTGATATTTCTGATTGTAATAATAGAAATATGGTTTATTACTTGACTTTCGAAACATAGTCGAACTTTACACTGTTTTTTTTTCTTTACTTTGGCGTACTTTATCTTGATTTGAGGCTTCCAAATTTCATCCTATTTCTCCACTGAAAAGCATCTGTAATTCAACAAGGAAATAATTATATATGACAATTGGAGTTGATCGTAATATGGCCCATGACAAATTAGTGCTTGAGCGCTTGATCGAAGAAATTCAAACTACGATTAGTTTGATGACGATGGGTTTTGGTGGGTCGTAGGTCATAGTGGATCATGGTGTGTCAGTGGGTTATGGGTCAAGTTTTCATTGACCCACACCACCTCTGGGCCATCTCAATAACCCACGAGGCCTTTTTAAAAATAAGTAGGTGGCCACTTTTTTTTTTTTTTTTTTTTTTTTTTTTTTTTTTTTTTAACGGGACTATACACGACTTTCCTTAAATATGATGTGAAGCTTTCACTTTAGTAATTTCGATTCACATATGACGTAGAACGAGCTAGTAAATCATCCACTGTTTTTCAAGATCACGTTCTTCATTGGTGTTTTCTATCGTAGATATATTTCCTTCATAGAACTCAATCTTTCACTCAAACTCCTGCTGTGTTTCGTGTGTCGCTGAATGAAAAAAAAAAAAAAAAACTTCTCAATACAGGCCACAAAACAGAACAAAATATGGTTTGTTTTTGAAAGCTAAAGAAAACAATATAACACTCTTGGCGCCAAGTTTTATATTCTCTTGAGCGTGAAACTGAGAATACCAGTTTTGAAAACTTCTGTTAGCTTCATTGCTAGATAGTAAGTGCGTTTGCACACAGCAACGATAATATCGGTGGAAGCCCCGATAATATCGGTGTCGGTGTCGGCGTACTTTGCACACGTCGCCGACAATATCGGTGGAAGCCCCGACAATATCGTTGCCGGTGATGAGCGAAGTAAGCGACACACAAAAAATCTTCTCCATATATGAAAACAAATAAAAAAAATAATAATTGGGAAAATTATTTTTTAAAACAAGGACTACAAAAACTGTTCTGAAGAGGTGTGGAGAACGATACAAAACTTAGAAAAAAATAGCCCTATGCCTAAACATGTTTAGATTTAACAATGCCGTTTTAAATAGTTGCTGTAAACATGCTATTTTCGTTTCGATGAGAATTGATGCTGCTGTACATTGCAATCTATATTAGTTTTAATTTTTGTTGGAACACTGTTACATATTGTATGTATATTATTTTGTTTTCCATGCAATTAACATTAATGTCATAGTAGATTAAATGATAAGATTCGAATTAGTAATTCTGTTTTACATTGCTCCATACATACACTGGCGCAAATCCCGGGGGGATGAAGGGAACATGTCCCCTCCAATCTTGGAACTGGGGAGATTGTCTTCCCCCCCCCCAATAATCAGATTTGAAATGTGTTTTTTGGGAGTGAAATTTGATTGTGTCCGATCGCCAGAAAGGAAAGTGAGATGAAATTAATTTCCACTCAGAATAAGTCTCAAATCTGCCCGCCTCCCAATGTTGAAGACAACTCTGCTCCCCTGATCCTCCACAGCATTGTTTTTCGACTACAGAAATAGTTTGAACATCGCTATATATATAATATGGGAACGATCTCACCCCCACCCCCCCAATGTTAAAGACAGATTTGCGCTGTTGCATACATACCTGTCGTTTCTCGTTTCCTTTTGTCCATGAACTCAAAATCCTGGGCAAGGCTTGCATAAACTTTTCGCCATCCTTTTTGCTTTTCAATTCTGTCCTTGAAAGAGTGTTATCTTATCCCATATGCAAGGTCTACATTCCACAAGTTCAATAAGGGTTAAAATATCGAATGGAAAAATTCCCGCCATCTCTAAAAATCTAAGCAAAACTAGAAAGATACGAATGCAATAATACACAACCTTTTCATTCAGTCACTGTAGCTAAACTGCAGAACTCTATCAGGGGGTCGATCCCGGTACAAAGGGGAGAGGGAAAACTTGGATACATAGCTTTGGTCTTTGTTTTCAATTGTCATTCCACAAATTATTTTTTAAAATGGGTGATTTGGGATAGTTTTGGAAGTGAGAGAAAAAATCTGCAACAAGTGAAGCACGAAGTCACATCCCTATTGTTGAGATCACAATCAAGAAAATGCCAAATGAGTAACTTGTCCTTGGAGCTTTGGAAAGAGTGTTTGATTGCGCTGGTTTCGTTTCAAAATAGTAATAATTCTACCTTGACTTGTCAACAAATATTCTATTCAATCATTCCTTATTGAGTGGAACCGGGAAAAGTGATCTGCACACAATTCTGATGAAAATAAAAGAAAGTAATAATAATCAGGATTTTTTCCATATGCTTATGTTCACAGTGTATCAAACTGAAAATTACGCTTAAATTAATTTCCAGAATGTATTAAAATTTAAAAGCATTAATAGATTAAACAATATATCATCAAAAAATGTGTGTGTGTGTGTGAGAGAGAGAGAAAGAACAAAAATTAAAAAGGAGTGGAAAATAATCAAGAAATTGGTTATCTAAATTTCCTATATTCTATTTGGTAATAGCTATTTAGAGGGAAACTAGTACTCTTCAGACTTCCCACATTTTATATTTATTTAATAAAGAGAATTCGCTACTCCAAAACAGAGACTGTAAAAAAATAATAAGCTGTTCCGAAGTTGTTTATAGGACAAGATAATAATAATATTATTATACAATTGTAATAGAAAAAATGAAAACAAAATTCCAAAGACAAGGAACGAAACAAAAATACACAGCGCCTTGTCACTCACGCTCTTCATCTAACCCGCTGGCCGGCCGACATTATCGGTGGCGTGTGCATCCAATCATAAGAAAACATTGCCCCCGACAAAATCGGTGTCGGCGATACCGCCGACAGTATCGGGGGCTTGGCCGACAGCATCTGCGTGTCGGAGGATCGGCCGATAATATCGGTGGCGTGTGCAAGCTACGATTTGAATACATTGAAGTCGATTTCACCACCGACATTATCGGTGGTTCCACCGATATTATCGTTGCCGTGTGCAAACGCACTAACGATATAAAACTGTACAACACAATTCTTGTCAAATCCATTGCTTTTATTGTACATTTATTTTCGTGTTTTCTGTTTTTTGAAACGTCTATATGAATGAGCCGAGTTTTTGCGCTTGATTGACTCAGCCAGTTGCCTTGGTCGTGAGGTCTAAGACCTTCAGGCTGGATCTCGCGCAAGACTTATCTGTTGTGTGTTCGAACCCTTGGAGGTCGGGGCACGGTGGCTCAGTGGGTAGAGCGCTTACAGCTCACAGATGACGAGAAGAACCCTAAAACAGGGGAAGCTGGGAAAGGTCAACGACACGGTCAAGTCCATTTTCGGTTTTTGAGATGTTGTTTATACTTAGATGTCATCTGCTACTCCGGGTAGCTATCTGTGTGCTATTCCGTGGTGTCATTTGAAACCCTCGTGTGAAAAGTGGACGAGCCCATACCTACGTCACACTACTTCTGCTAGGGTTCTTCTCGTCATCTGTGAGCTGTACCTTTAGTGTGTGGGATCCGTAGTTTTTCCCCGGCCAAGTAAGTTTGTGGTGGACAACATCGTGTCCGCAGGTTTTCTCAGGGACTCCCGTTTCATCCCACTTTCTCATTCCACCAATTCTTCCATCATCATTCACTTGCCCTAATCATCGTCTCCCTTAGCCTAAAGGACATAATTGTGGGACGTTAAACTGAAATATTTCATTTCATTTCATTTCTCTGACGTCATGCCTATGGCGTATTTCACGACATTTTCATTATGATCATTCGTTTTACAACACCTCTTTACCGTGAAGGTCAGAAGCGTCAGACACGTTAAACTCAAAAATACAATTCAAATACAATATAGGCCTTGTAGTGAATCTATGCAAAATATTGAGAAGACATTTTGCAAAATCTACAACAAATCAACGTAATTTAAATCGGATGTTAGGAATAGTTTTGCCTACCAAACGAAAAATTTCTCATCTCGTCTCGAAAACGTCTCCTTTTGAAACTTCGAGACGAGAGGAGACACATGACAAATGTCCGCCTCGTTTTTTTGAGACGAGAATCGAGATGAGACGAGACATTTCATACAACTTTTAATATACCCAAATGTTAGTTCTCAAACATGGTTTTAGAAACTGATAAAGGTGATTGTACGAACACAATGAAGAGTAGTTATCGACGTTTACAGAGCACACAAGCCTCTGATATACATGATATACTCCAATAATAAATATGGTTTGAATGTACTTATAATCACACCCTTGGTAAGCAGGGTTGGCCCTAGGCAATATGCCGCCCCGTGCTATGGCATAATTTGCCGTCCCCCCATTTCCCCAGAAGCAACAAATCTTAAAAGCCATGATTTTAACTATGTTACCCTATCATGAACAACAAACGGCAGGGAAAATGCACTCGCACTCAGAAAGGCCTAAACACTACAAATACAATCTTGTTGTGTCTGTTTCTTTTTCTTTAAATAATAATTTATTGCACTATTAGTGATAGACAAAGCAAACACACCTACAGAGTTAAGATGGTAATCCTTCCTCATATGTTGACAATTTAAAAAAATCTTGTTTCCACCTTCAATGGTAAGGAACTTGTTTCAGACAAATACAAGACTAGTTTTCATATCAAAACTGTGATAACTAACTAAATGGAACGGGTGTTCGCTACTGTTCGAGAATTGAGTTCTTGTATTTGACAACAATCAAGCAATTCATGCTGAGAATTTGTTTGACCATTTGCTTTAGCACTGTCCATGTAACTTTAAACTAATGCCACCTAAAAATGATTTGCAACTGTAGTATTCAAATAGAAGGTCAGCTTAGGAAATTTAACTACCGTCATTATGAAGTCTGTCTATAGTTATGACAGATTTTGCCGCACCGTGCAAATTCACATGTGGTAGAGCTAGCCCTGTTCGTAAATCTCTCATGGCTCGGAAGGATTCTGAAACTTCGAGATTAAATTAAGAAACAGACCAGAGCATAAATTTTTAAAAAAAGAGACACAAAAATTTTGAGACGAGAGAATACAAAAAATAATTCTGCAACAATTGAGACCATAATTATACAAAAAAATTTACAAGACGAGACGAAATGAAAGACAAGGGTTCTGTGGCTATCACCATGAATGTATCCAATAACACACAACTTACGGTAGGCTACTTTCTTCTTCACCTTTAAAATCCAATCATGTAAACAGTCATCATTTTCGTGAACTACGGTTCATTTGTTCGTATTTTTTAAAAATACTTCGATGAAACTGACTGTGATATTACCTATACACAAAATTAGGTCTTGTGTGTTTATGCAGAAATCAATATCAACATCTGTTGTTAATTTAACCTAATTTGGTCAACAAACCTTACATAATTGAAACCAGATTGTAATTTCATAATCAGCCCAACCGCACACTTAATTGAATTTGGTTGCGACTCTCTCGGATGGCCAAAGCACCCATATATATATATAAGATCGTTTCAACAATAACATAAATGCTACATGTATATTTTGCTCGCCCCTTTTGTATGATTTTCTTCTACCTCCTTTACGCTGCAAGATTTCCCGTTGCATCGCTTTCAAATTGGTTTGGCGAAGGCGAAGGTACCAAAACCATTGCGTATTCTAATGGTATTTTCGCCATTCAGCGATCCCGAGGGGCGGAGAGGGGAGTAGCGGTAACCACGGAGATAGATTCCAAAGGATCCAAAATATCAGAAACTTTCGTAGTCGGTAGTCTGCTCTCCCACTCTTCTTCAACCCATTCCCGCCCACCAACAAATAGCTCTTTCTGTCTCTGATGTCTGCTTGCGTCACCTACCAAATTCTCTTACCTTCAGAAAGACCCCTTTTTAGACAGTAAAGAAGATCGTTATGAGCTCGCAGCATCGTAAGCAAGCAAAGAAGAGGGAAATTTTCTTGAGCGAGGGCGGAAATCCACGTCGCTTGTTTGTATTGATTTGTGTAGAAACTTTTTTTCTCCCACCATACTATGGAAAAGAAGGAAAAGCGAAAAATTGAGGGATTTTTTGCGTAACTTTTTCTTTTTCCTTTAACGTATCCTACTAACACCAGCATTTTTGTTATTTCCGTTACAATGATAAGAAGAGCGGGAATGCTTCCCATCAAAGACACAGAGTCGCTTAACTGAGTGGCAAAACACCGTTTTTATCGGTTGAATTGGGCGCCGGGCCAAATTTCCCATTTGACCCTGGATCCATTGTTCCTTTTTTTTCTTCGTCTTTGACGTAGAAGGAAGAGGGGAGGACCTCCTACTAAAAGTAATTTATTTTTATGACTTTTAGTGTACCTTACATACACTGATATTTGTGGTTTATTATTTTTTTGTCTTTTTTTTTTTTTTTTTTTTTTTTTTTTTGGAAACGGGTCAGTAAAGAGTAATTTTTTGTTCATGTTTTCTGATTAAATAGTAATCTTTACTGTCTCCAACGTACCTAAGAAATCCCCTTTAATCTTAAAGAGTCTTCATCCCGAAATTAAAATACCGCTAATTTTACAGTAATTATGTGATATCTTCAAATAGATAAAAGATAATTGAAATATGGAACAAGAGCGCCCTAGACAATATTATTTTGCGTGAGGTACCGTTATCACAAGTCACCTAGTGGCTTTCCGTTTTCAGCTGTTTAGAAACGCGAAAATAAATGCCGATTTTCAAAATGGCTCGAAATCGAAAGCAGATAAGTGAGTCGTGATAACGGTTTCTCATGTAAAATAATATTGTCTAGGGCGCTCTTGTTCAACACATTTCGATTATCTTTTATCTATTTGAAGATATCACATAATTACTCGATATTTAGGTTAAACTGAGCAAACAAAAAAGTCTATCTAAAAATATGCTTAATTTGGTAGTTCGCCTACGGCTTTTCTAGATCTCAGTAATTGGTAAAGGAAATTCTTAAATTCGGTTTATTTTATGTAAAAACTAAAGAATTGACCAAGGCTTGCTTTTGTGTAGCTTTTGTGACCAGCAATAAATCAAGATTTCTTTTTTGCTTATTTATTCTTCCTTTTTAGTTCCCACTGTTATGTAAAACTTAACGAGGAGTAAAGAACACAACAAGGTCTGCTCTGACGGGAATTGAAGAACTCTTGCTTTGTCGCGCAGGAAGTGGAAGATTGAAAAAAAAAAAGCAGAAGATTTTTCTTGAGGATGGTTGCATTCGAAAACTCCAGTCATTACCCTCATTAGAGACTTAACATCTGGTTTAATCAAGGCAAAGAAGGGGAATAATAGTCATTATATATTTTCTAGTATTTCGTTTATGTCTGCTTAGCACATTAATTGGTATTATTAGTAGTATTGTTGTTGTTATTGGCACCAAGGTTGACGTTTCTGTCTCCTTAGATAGAAAGATAGATTGTTGTTGTGTTTGGGAAAAACAAAGGTCGAGTTGTACAGAAATTCACCTCTTATGGAAGCACTAGCTGTACCCACATCCATCTCTCCTTTCTAGGAGAGTTCTTATATATATATATATATATATATATATATATATATATATATATATATATATATATATATATATATGAAGAGAGATAAGGCGCGGATTCAAGAGGGAGTGCCCCCTTGACGCTCAGGTATACACTGGATAAAATGGGCTTCAATCAATCCTACTTCTTTTTACACTGGATAAAGCAGCAAACTATGGTTTAGGCCCTCCCTTGATCATATCCTGGATCCGCGGCTGTATATATATATACTAGAAGAATACCCGTTCTTCACACGGCGACAGTATGTATATATATCGCATCCCCCAAGTTGCGGAGCTGAATTTGGATTTAAATTGCATCGTAAGTATCAATGTTCATCTCATAGACCCCGAAAACTATACATACGACACTAATATCAGTCATTTTCGATCATATTCATATATATATATCCTCCCTTCCTCTCTCCTAAGTTGCACCTTCAAAGTGAAATGATAAAAGGCCATCCCAGACCCGAATCCAATCTATATTGAAAATTTGATCGAGATCGATTGGCTGGTTCAAGAGGTAAGATATTAAATTACAAACATAGTCACTTTCATTTATATAATATCATTCTTTTATATATCCAAAGATGTGACATTGGGTTGTCACCCGTTTCAAATTTTGGAGAATGTGTCCCGTCAGGTCCGAAACCAGCCACAGAGGTTTGAGATGGGGCGTGAATAGCCTATGTTAGGAGGGGCAAGTCATTAAAAATTCTCTTACAAATATCTGAATTCCCTTCTGGTTGCGCGCCTGTGTCCCGCGTCCCAATGTGGCTCTGTCATGTCTTTAAAATGTCCCAACTTTCATATTTATTGATGGAATTGGTAACTTATTATTATTATTATTATTATTATTATTATTATTATTATTATTATTATTATTATTATTATTATTATTATTATTATTATTATTATTATTATTATTATTATTATTGGAACTTAGTTTCCACATTATTATACGGAGCCTTCAAAATAAGAATAAACCTCTCTGCAGCGGCAGGCAGGTAGCAATGTCCTGGGAACAGAAAGCCTAAGGTTACCGTACTTTGTAATTGATGAAGATCGACTTCTTAAGACAGCAATAGCTAACCAGAATAATACATTTAAATGTGAGTAGCATCAGCAGTAGACCTGGGAATGGCAGCAGATGAGCCAACAACAACACCAAAAGGTTCTGTTCCTAAACAAAAAATACATTTAACTATTGGGATACTTAGTTAATTCTATTTCTTTTTTTTTTACTTTGTATGTATTTGAATAAGTAACAACAAATTTGGTCGTATTTTAATTATATACCAGCCTTCGGCTAGCAGCGACATAGATAATTCTCGAAAATTGCTCATGAGAATTTGCCCTTCAAGCTCAATCATTTTGTTCAGCTCAGTCGGATTTATGGATTGATACTTTGTCATTTTTGGGCAGTGTTAAACAAAAAATTAAAAAGTTTTAGTGATAATCACCACTGCTGGGATCCCGTAACGTAATCAAATCCTTGAATGGGGTGATCCTTGATTGTAAGTAGCAAACGTTGGTCAGGAAAACATGCTTTTCTCAGCCGTTAGGAGGACCTGACCACACACACTAACTGCACTGGTGTGAGAGCTCTTTGGGGCCTGAGCCACTACAACGCCATCTGTTAGCGACCGGTTGAACTACATGGTCAGCGCGCTGCGTCGCCCTTTCTCAAAGATGCGTATCTGGAGTTTTCTAGACCTAGTGCCTGTCACGTGTTTTATTCACATGACTCCCGAGCTTGCCTCACGCAGTGCTCTGAAAAGAATACAAATAAATTTTCTGCTATTCAATCATTTGAATATTCTAACATTCGTTTTCAATATTTGATTATGTCCTTGTTATCCGAGTTTTACTAAGAAGCACGAATTTTACTTCAGTAATGAGTATCCAGTGAATCAATTATTCCAGTATTCGAATTTTGAAAATGAAATGAAATGTAAATGAAATGGCATGAAATCTTTGAGTTTTACATCCAACTCTTCTGCCGGCTATTCTAAAGGAGACGGTGATTATGGCGTTTAGTCAGCCTACGCCCTCGCATTTCTTAAGCCCACAGTTCTACCGAATTTCAAGTTTATTTTCGTATTATAACTACCTAAAAGATAAGATTTTATATCCCAGGAAAACGCAAATTTAAATAACAATGGAATTTCTTTATCCCCTGTAAACCCTTTAAAAACTAAAAATATCCACTTTTGGCAATTTTCCTGTCGGTTAGTCTCGGAAGGCTACAATCATGCCAAATTTCATCATTCTAACCCTATTGGAAGTGCCTAAACATTTTGGGGTGTAGAAGATGCCCCATATCTATAAATAACATGGGAAAGATTTTCAGTTGCCCATAAAACCACTTTAAAGTTAGACTATTTTACTTTTGGTGTTTTGCTTAGCTAACGCTAACGAAAATGTGCAAGCATACAGAATTTCAAGTTTTTATTCCAATTTCAAGTATCTAAAATATGAGATTATACATAAAAAAGTGCATTTAAATAACATGGGAATTTTTTCATCCCTTCTTTAGACCCCTTAAAACTTAAAAACATTAACTTTTGGTAATTTTCCTGTCGGTTAGCCCCGAAAGCCACAATCATGCCACATTTAATCACTGTAGTTCTACAGAAAGTGTCCAATAATTTTGGGGTGTAAAAGGTGTCCCATATAAAATAACATTGAGAAGATTTTTCAGTTTTCCATAAAACCACTTTAAAGTTCGAAATTCCGTGTGCGTGGGTTTCCTCGGGGATTCTCCCGTTTCCTCCCACTTTCTTCATTCCGCTATTTCATTCATTACTCTCATCACCGTTTCTTTTAGCCTAACCGGCATAATCGTGGGACGTAGAACTCAAAGATTTCATTTCATTTCATAAAGTTCGAAATTTTCATTTTTAGTTATTTGCTTAGGTAACGCTAATGAAAACGTACAAGCACACAGAATTTCAAGGTTTTATTCAAATTCCAAGTACCTAAAACATGAGATTATCAGTAAAAAAAAAAAAAAAAAAAAAAAAAAAAAAGTCAATTTAAATAACATAGGAAATTTCTTCATCACCTCTTAAGACCCCCTAAATATAAAAAATATTCACTTTTGGCAATTTTTCTGTGGGTTAGTACCGGAAAGCTACAATTATGCCAAATTTCAACTTTCCACGTCAACCGGAAGTACCCTTTTATTTTATTTCAGTTCATGTAGTTTTAATATGTAGTTAGGAAGGATTTATTTCTACAAATTCGATATTTTTATAAATTAGAATAGAGAATAGAAAAACTGCCATTTGAACATTGGTATCGGCATCTTTCGCTTGACGCCTCATAAAATTAGGATAATAATCCCATTTCTTTGCAAGAATGTTCTGAAGATTTTTCTTAGTTCCTATTAAGACTTGTATGATGACAGCAGCGGAAAAACAAATGTTGAGGAAAAACAAGATCAGATTGAAATAATATATATTTTTTGTAGTTTTCCTGAAATTTATCTGCTTGCTCAGGATATTTCCTTTGTTAAAAGCGAAGGAAGAAGGAAGATAAGATTCTTGACTTCCATCTACTGAGAAAAAAAAATATTGTTTCATTAATGAGTCAAATACATTCTGTTTTAAAGCGCTCTAATGAAGGTTCTATAAGCATTCTTGGCGTACCAATTCTTCTGCATACTTTTAACCCAGTGATAATATTATCGCTCTGAAGCATCGCATAAATTCACTATAAACGAAGTATGCATAATGGATTATCCAAGTTCTGTAATTAGTTTACAATCTTACTACACCAAAAAAAAAAAAAAAAAAAAAAAAAAAAAAATCAAAAATACTTCCCACATAATATGTTGAGAGATCCATATCTCTAGGATGGTATCTCATGGTAGGAGTTAAACCAGCATACCGTATAAATTATTATAATTGCTTCAAACAAACTTATTAGGAAAAAAATTTCTCTCATTAGTCTTAAGGACAGAGTGAATGAGCATCATTGTCCGATAGATGGCACCACGTCTTATTATTATTATTATTATTATTATTATTATTATTATCATTATTATTATTATTATTATTATATTATTATTATTATTATTATTATTATTATTATTATTATTATTATTATTATTATTATTATTATTATTGAGGCTTATCCAGTGTCTTGGTTTTCGTGAAAGGAGATTATGATGTCACAGAAAATCTAGTTGGAGACTGATCTAGTACTATGAAAAAAATGTATCTAGTGTCTTTGCTTGAAAGCAGACCAGAGGTAAAAGTGAAGGGGAACGCCGTCCCTCACCTCCAAAAATATGTAAAATCCCCCCATTTCCAAAAAAGTACAATGGGCAAAGATAGGCAGAGGGACGGCGTGACGTCATGCCGCTACCTACCGTCCCTCTAAATTTTCAGATCCACTTTTATCCCTGAAGCAGACTATGATGTCATAGAAAATCTAGTTGGAAATGACTGCTCTAGTACAACGAAACAAAATATGCAGTGCCTTTGTTTGTTCTAAGACAGATTACGATGTTATAGAACTTGGAATTCCAAATTACTGATTCAGTGGTATGAATAAAGATCGGCAGTTGTTGCAAAACAAAACATAAAATGACAGTTATATTGCAAAAATAAATACAGCAGAGTCCGTAAAACTCGGTACTCGATAACCCGGCAGTACGGATAATTCGACCACTGCAGGGCGAAAAACTCCGCGCGCAGACACATTTAAGAGGTCTCATCCCGGCGAAATTAAAATACCGCTAATTTTACAGTAATTATGTAATAGCTTCAAATAGATAAAAGATAATCGAAATGTGGAACAAGAGCGCCCTGGACAATATCATTTTACATGAGATACCGTTATCACGACTCACTTATCTGCTTTTGATTTCGAGTCATTTTGAAAATCGGCATTTATTTTCGCGTTTCTGAACGGTTGAAAACGGAAAGCCACAAGGTGACTTGTGATAACGGTATCTCACGCAAAATGATATTGTCTAGGGCGCTCTTGTTTCACATTTCAATTATCTTTTATCTATTTGAAGATATCACATAATTACTGTAAAATTAGCGGTATTTTAATTTTGCCGGGATGAGGCCTCTTAAGGTCACTGCCGGGTATTTTTTCTTAGGTCTGCCATATCAAGTAAATTACTATACAGTGTGTTCATTAATTTTCATTTTCATGAATAGTAAAGGCCAGTGGCAGATCCAGGAAGGACTTCTGGGGAGGACGGTGAGTTGTAATACTGGTACTTAGAGCTACTTTTAAGAGCTCCAAACTCTGGGATGGGGTTTATTTATACATAAAATAAGGAATTTTCCTCTTCTGGGGTGGGGGACAATCGCCCCTCCTCTGGATCCGACCCTGGTAAAGGCTCTATGTCTTCATAAAGTACGTACTTTTCCTTTGTTTAAGGGTGATTGGTCAGTTTATTCTCTGTTGTATTCCCAAGCAACCAATACAACAAGTACTGTACTGTATTTTCTCAGAAAACATTCGTACTTATTCTTGTTTAACCCCATTCCCGATAACCCGGCATTTTCACAAACTCGGCCACTCTTTGGTTCACATTAGGCCGAGTTTTCGGGAGTCTACTGTATATTGATTATATTTTTTGCCATTAATTTACTAAAATTAACATTAAATACGTTAATCTACATTAAGAATTGTAAATAGCACTAATTACTAAGTATGGCTTTGAAAGTATTAATAACCAGAACACATAGAAACGCGAAATAAAATTAGAATTCACACAAATAACAGTATCAAACCTAAAAACTGCTGAGAAAATACGCTAATGAAGACCATTATCAAAAACTACATTAAAAAACAAAGGAAAATAAAAAATTGATTTATATTAGGTAAGCTGTACAGTAGCATTTGATAAAGAAGTCATGTCACACAATACTTTTTTTTTTTTTTTAACGTTGCCCATACACAAGTAATGTCGTCTGTCTGTTATGATAAGTTTGAGGTCTGAAAACTAATTCAATGTCTATTGATGTGACAGGATTATATTGCAAGCACGTCATAACCTTGGTATTCATAGCAATATCAGTCGTGCTTTCCATGTATTTGGTTTCTTGAGAGGAGAGTTAAATTCCATGTCTCACGGTTGAGCTGCATTCCACGAGAGAGGCGAGCAATGTGGTAGAAATGTAAACAAAACTTAAAAACCACAACAACAACAACAATAAAATGCCAATGATTACAATAAATGACATTTATTAATGATTCCTTGTAAAAAAAAAAAAAAAATAGCAAAATATGGCATTTGGAGTGGTGATGTTATAGAACATTCCTTCTTTAAAGAAACTATTATCAATGACACATATGCATTCGTTGTGCGTATTGTGATTCCAGAACGGGAAAATAACCTCGTTACGAAAACATTGAGTTCACGTGGCAACACAAAGGAGCTCAGGTTTACTTTGGTATGAGATATTTCTTGGATCAACATTTCGATGAATGGATTTGTCGTCGTGGTACGACATATTGGACATCCCGTTCATATGTACTTATTAGCTCTTCATATAGCCTATGGAACTCGGACGTACAATGCTGCGTTCACAAAAGCTCTCCATTAACTTTTGTCCCTAGTGAACTGGACCCAGCTTCTACTTTTCTATTTCTGCCACATCTATCTTAATATTGTCCTGTCATCTGCGCCTAGGTCTTCCTAATGGCCGTTTTCATATTGGCTTTGTGGTTAAAAATTTGAAATCGTTCCTACTTTCTTTCATTCTGGGTACATGACCTACCCACCTAAGCCTTCTACCCTTGATGACTCCAACCAGTCGTTCTTTCAGAAAATGTGTTCCGGGGGGCACACCTAGTATTCCGGGGAGGGCATTGCTGGTGCTATTTGACTTATTATTACATTATAGACTATTATTTTGGTCTCGCCCGGGGGCACTCTCAGAGCTCCGGGGGGGGGGGGCAGTGCGCCCCCAAAAACGTGTCTGGAAGAAACACTGACTCCAACAATGTTCGGTAAACAGTATAAATTATGCAGTTTCTCATTATGAAGTCTCCCTTTTTCCTTCCTGTGGTTGTTTTCCTTTTTCCCTTTTCCCTTTTCCCTTTTCCTGAAATATAATGGATAATGAATAAAGAAAAGAAAAAATGGCAATGATGATAACCCGTTCCGGTTTAATTTTTCAGATACCGGATCTGAAAGACGGGCCTGAGCCAAATTATGAAGTTTCCGCCATTCCCCATTCTCATTCCTCTTGGGTCCGAATATTCGCTTCAGAATTTTATTCTCAAATATTTTCAGTGTGCGTTCTTCTCTCAGAGTAAGCGTCCATGTTTCGCAACCATACAGCGCAACAGGCATGATTACGTATCGTGGCGAAAAAAAAAAAAAATCCACTGAATAATAACACAAATTCTCTATTTTCAGTCGACATTTAAGTTTGTGGTAGATATGGTTTTGGTCTGTTAATATTGATCCTAGATATTTGAAAGTATCCACCTTGTCGAATATATTATTTGATATTTTAACGCATCCATAATTTTCAGTATTACGATCTCGGCGAATTTCTATGTGACCTTACACCATGCAACTTTTCTATGTCGGTATTATCAAAGACGAGATGTTTCCCGAGCAACCGCAGGATTTGGGTGACTTAAGTGCACGGCTATTAAATGCGTTCGCTTAGAATATGCTGACCATGTATTTAAATGTGGATGGCTAATTACAATGCGCCGCAAACGTGAAAGCAATAAAAACGCGCAGAATAATTTGGCTCAAGCGTATTTGGTGCATTTCGGAACAATAGACCACCTGCTGTTTCGGAATCACTAAAAGATGTCTAAAGGAAGGGGAAAAGAAGTAAAGACATGTTGCCAGAGAAGGGGGACTTTAGCAAGAAACAGCTGCTTGGAAGATGCTTTGTGCGGAGTATCTAAAGTCTGTTATTATAAAGTATGTGCATGTGTCACAAAAGAAAATTTTTTAAAAAAAATACAAGGGAATTCCAAAAAATTAGCTAATCACAGAAAAAAATCTATGCAACACAATAGGGTTATTTCTCGTGATTCGTACGAATGAGAATAAAGGTGTACCAGTAAGGCCTGGAAACCCTGACTGGCTCACAGTAGGCACCTAGTCGTGTTCGCTGCGCTGCATCGGAAACGTATCTTTGAGTAGCCATACACTTAAACAGATAATTGAACAATCATCCGAGAGATTGGATGCCAATCCTTGGTTGTGTCTCGCTCGATATTTACAAATCAGTGCTGAAGAGAGGTGAGAGATGTGTGTTGTGCATTGAACATGGTGGGAGACAGTTTGAACAGTATTTACATGTACAATAAAGATATACAATGAAATGTATATTTTCTTTCGTAATATTCTGTTGAACGTGCGTACGTCACAACAGAGAATTACTCTGAATCATTGAACTACAGGAAAAGAGAGTAATATTTTATTTCCTTTCTTTGTGTGTTAAATAGAATCAAAGTGAAAGAATCGCCAATGTATGGTAGAATGTCTATATGTAATATAGAGTAGTTAAAGGAGAAGATCTGATAATATAGGTTTGGAATCTGTGTGAAAATACATGATGGAGGCTGAATGACAGGATGTGGGTTGGTTTGACACCTTCAACCATTGCTACGCAGCGTTCCTTTCTGGTTATCTCCCCCTCCTTCCACCTTTAATTCTTTTAAATTACCGCCCCGCTGCCCGTCCGTTCCGCTTGGTGACCCCTCCAACCACAATTGAGCCCTTGTAGCAGATGTGAATCTGAAATAAGGTGAAGAAGGGCGGAGCGAACTCCGGAAGTGAAAATTGATTGTGTGATAGACTTGAGAGATCTCAGCGTAACGAGAACATCCAACAGAAAAGAAAGAATTATCAAATTAAACTTATATTTATTTTGTTAAAAGGAAAAAAAAGGAAAAACAGAAGATGTTTTATTAAAAAAATAAGTTAGTAAAAATAATAAAAAAATAATGAAATTCGTTGTTATTGTGTTCAGATTTCAAGCACAAGAAAATTCGTGGAGCCAGCAACTGTGGAGAAAATTACACAACTGTGGAGATTGCTTTTATAAACTTTGAATTGTGCGAATTTTGTTACATTCAAGTTATTATAAGATAAGGTCGCCGATCGGCGGGAAGGGAGGCGAGTGGCTGGTGCCAACCACAGTTTGCTTGCCCCTCCATAAGATCTGGATATCTTTTCTTGAATGTTTGCTTGAGTATTTCACAACAAAACACATCAACATCAATCCCGTACCAGTACCAAAGTCGTTCAGAAATCGGCGTCACTATCACAAGTGTGATGAAAATTCAAATTCGAAATATCAGTGACTTTACATGCTTATTTGTCTCCGAAAGGAGCCAGATAGGGACTGCAATATGCTATTACTGTAATAATTGTTTTCGTATAGTGTATAAATGAAAATGAAATCTTTGAGTTTTACGTCCCACGGTAGTGTATAAAGAGTTACCGCTCATAGCAATAATATAAAAGTGCCCACTCTTGGATAAATTACTAATGGCGCTTTTTATAGTAAATTGAGGACTCTGAATCCAACAGAGCTACAAACTACTTTTAAATATATCCATCTGTGGGGTCAGGAGATAAATTACCTCAAAGTCTGTATTTTATAATTAATTATATCCCACTTACAAAGTTATGCTCTATCGGTATGGTCACCATAGGTCCCGATTTGACCGGATAGTCCCTGCTTTGAAGGCTATTGTCACAGTGTCCCGGGACGTTTATATCATTACCCCATGAACAGGTATATTTAAAAAAATATGTCCATTTGGATTTAGCGCCCTCAAATTAGAATAAAAACCACTGCTAGAAATTTATTCAAACGTAGGCACTTTCATATAATTGGAATGAGTGGTATTTGTTTATATGCTATACGAAAAAAAATCTTGAAAACATTATTAGTTCCTGTAGCAGCACATTCCAGATAATCTCTGGGCCATTTTCTAAATTTTTTTATGATCTCCTTCGTGACTAAGCGGTTAGTGTACGCATCTTTGGCATGGGAGACCCAGGTTTGATTCTCGGCGGGAGCTCCTGTAGTTTGGATTTCACGTTTTAAGCTGTAGGTCCACGTCTCACATAGCCTAGCTGCTGAACGGGACACTAAAATCAAATCAAATGAAATAAAATTCCATCAAATAGAATCAGATTAAATCAAATGAAATCAAATCCCATAAAATGGCATCAAATCACATCAAATGAAATGAATTGAAATCATCATCATCATCATCATTATCATCATAGGTATTCTGCCTTTATTGGCAGGTCACTTGCAGCAGCTGAGAAGGTTCCATGCTCCACGGTCCTCTGCTAACTTCTTAGTCTTCGCGTATGATTTTTCTGTTTTTATATCATCCATTAATTGTAGTCTTCTTCTCCTTTTCCCTCTCTTTCCTGCCACCATACCCTCTAGGACGTCCCTCATGATACAATCTCTTCTTAGGCAATGTCCCAACCAGTTTCTCTTCCTCTTCCTAATAATATTTAAAAGTGTTCTTTTCTCACCCACCATTTCTAACACTCTCTCATTCGTTTTGTGCTCGACCCAACTAATTCTTTCCATTCTTCTCCACACCCATAATGAAATGAAATCAGATTACATCAAATGAAACCAAATTACATCAAATGAAATGAAATGACATTAAATGAAATCAAATGACATTAAATGAAATCAAATGACATCAAATGAAATGAAATGATATCAATTGAAATCAAATGAAATCAAATGACATTAAATGAAATCAAATGACATCAAATGAAATGAAATGACATTAAATGAAATCAAATGACATTAAATGAAATCAAATGACATCAAATGAAATGAATGATATCAATTGAAATCAAATGAAATCAAATGAAATCAAATGACATCGAATGAAATCAAATGACATCAAATGAAATGAAATCAAATCAAATCACCACATGACATGAAATGAAATCAAATCACATAAAACAAAACCAAATAACATTAAATGAAATCAAATGACATCTAATGAAATGAAATGATATCAATTGAAATCAAATGAAATCAAATATTATCAAATGACATCAAATTACATCATTGAACTCAACAAAACGATGTAGATAAGAGTAAATCCAACTTAAAAATTGTTGCTGTGATAACCGTACCATTTATTAAAATAAAACTAATACTGAAGAAGTCTTTAATCAAGCTTTTCATTATGTCACTAGCAAGATGATTATATACAGGGTGATTAATGAGTTATGGCCTAAAAGTTTAACATTTGTTTAATTATAACATTGTCCCAAAGATGAAGTATAATGAAGCCAATTTTTATTCTGTCGTAGTATATATATATATATCTGTGCTATATATGAAAAATGTAAGAGAAACCTTAGTTTAATGGATACAACGTTGGGCTCACATCCGTGTTGTCTCGGGTTCGATTCTCTGGCCGATGCTTCCCAATTTTCGGCGTCCATCGAGCGTCATAATTCAAACTGGGGAGTCGCCTGAATAAAATGCGTGACGGCCATTAGGTCTAGAAATATCCTAATATGCCCTGTTAGAGACAGGACGACGCAACGCCTGACTACGTTTTAGTTACTAGACTGGACGTAGTTTGGTCGGTCGATAACAGATGGCGTTTGAGCGGCTCAAGCCCACAAAGGGCTGTATCGCCTAGTGATTTGGCTTTAATATAAGAAAAATAAAGATTCTTAAGTAGGAGATTGCATAAATTATGGTTGGAATTCTTCTAACAGTGACATATAGAAACACATACTGTCACCTAACAGTGGTGCATACAGCTCTCACTGTAACGCCCCTACTAGTTATAAATTAATAAGATGACCACACATGACTTAGGACTGCCTGATGTTAAGGCCCGCACAGGTCCTTAAGTCTTTGATCGCTATAACAAGCTTTAATAAAGAACTCTGAGACCCTCTCAAAGTCAGGCACATCTACTGTTCTCATACTTCAGTTCCCTAAGAGAGGGCATAACCCTCTAACAGGGTTCTAGCCGGAACGGCTAGTCACTTACCAAAAAAAAAAAAAAAAATGACTTAGGTAAAATCCATTGAGTCTACGTAGAGCTTTGTGAGTTCTAGAGATTTTGGTTTGAAAGTGTAGTTTTATCATGTATTAATTAACGAAACAAAGTAGTTGTTTGGAAATGAACCAAATTTGCTGAACATATGTCAGTAGTTTCCTTTCTGTGATAGGAAAAATGTTTCCAATTCGTTTCCAATTTTTTTTTTTTTAAATAAAACGAAAAAAAAAAGTATTTTCATTTATCACTAAGAATTAAGGTGTTACATCGCGTGCAACTTCTAGCTCAGTCTGGAAACACCTTTTGATCAGTTGTACTTTCTTTTTCTTTTTTCTTTCTTTTTTTTGCGAGAAAAACTGGTTCTTGATAGTTCGGGTGCATGGTTGATTTACAGCCCAAAATAGCCATTAAAATTAGAAAAAAATTCATCGTTCTTTCTAAAAAACAGTTTAAGTTTTTGGTATTTATTTTATTTATTTTCAAATATAAAAACCATCATTTGTTCCACAAAAGTTGCTTCTTAAGTATTTTAATCTGACGTGAAACACCTGATATCTTGAAACATGGGCAGCCTTGAAGTTATGTTGTTCCTTGTAATAATCCTATCTTTGTGTGTGTTCTGATTAAGCAGCAGTAATTTTCTCCCCCAGCTTCTTTTTCGTGAAATAGTTACTTTAGTTTCCAAAACATCGTATAGATAAGTTCCTTGATACATCTACAGTTGTCTACAATGAAACTATAAATAAACTTTATTATTCTAATACCGATATATGTAGTATATATATCGCATCATTTTAACTATAGGGCAAATCAAAATAATGGGCCGATTTCAGAAATTTGTAAATGAAAATGAAATGAAATGAAATTTTTGAGTTTTACGTCCCACGGTTATGCCGGTTAGGCTTAAGGAGACGGTGATGGTGAGTAGTGAATGAAATAGAGGAATGAATAAAGTGGAAGGAAACGGGAGAACCCCGAGAAAACCCACGCACACGGTGTTATTCCACCACAAAGTTCACTTGGCGGGAGCAGGGTTTGAACCCGGGACCCCAAACACCAGAGGTGAACGCTCTACCACTGAGCCACCGCGGCCCCTTTCAGAAATTTGTGTATATACCTATGCCAAATTCGAATTCAGAGAATTTTTAGCTTAAGTTGACGTCAGCTGAGTTTTAAACCTCCAGAGAAAGATGTGGTATATACATACACCACCAATTGTTGTGTTGAGGACGAGTGTGGTATATAAACACAATAGAATACCTGGGTGGAGTGAACAATGTATCATATAAGCTAAATTTTCATTTAATTTGCCAAATAAGTCGTTCTATACCTGATCATAGACTTGGGTAACTTTTAGAGTATCTAGTTTTGAGTACCCCCCCAAAAAAGACTGATAGTCGTCCGTAAAGAGACCTTTTAGAGAAGGGCGTGGCATATAAGCACACTGTCAATCATTACATTGAGGGCAGATGTGGCATATAAACACACTCTTCATCATTACATTGAGGACAGATGTGGCATATAAACACAACATTTGTATGGATAGGGTGGATGTGTTCTTTTTAAGTCTCTTTAGCATTATTTAATTTGCCAAACAAGTCGTTTTATGTATTGCTGTAATAAAAATTCAGTTTGAAAACTCTTTGTTTTGTTGTTTTCTGTTCATGCGTCTCTGAAGAATTCCTTTCCTAAAAGTTTAATTTAATCTTACTATTATCGCTGTAAATTCGTAATACATCATATCCTCTGTGAGTCAATGAACTAACTAAAACCTTAGGTTTTAGTTGCATACACAGTTTATATACATATATAACTAGCAGCGTTCACCCCGCTTCGCTGCGGTCACCCCGGAACGCAATAAACTTTGTTACTTAGATAATTTTTACTTTTTCGCTTTCAAGTGATATGATAAAAACCATAGTAGATTGCAGTAAATGTTAACATTATATCGCCTGTCATTTATGTTAACCCGCCGAGTGACACGGTCATGCGGGTTGCATATAAATACGTTTATTTTTACCTATGATGAACTAACAAAGGATTTGTACGTTATGGACACTTGAATGGTCAATTATCTCAAGACACTGGTAATTCAAAATTAAAGTGATATGATAAAAACCATCTAGGGTCCAAATCCTAATAACCCCCCAAAAATGAAAGAAATTGGTTCAGCCGTATTAGCGTGATGAGGGAACAAAGGATTTATGCGTTCTCTTTTATATATAAGATTTGAGAATACGTAATTCCAGTTACTTATGATCACAATTTCTTTTAATTTCCGTTTCAAATTGATGTAATTTTCAGAAATAGAAGAAAGTATATTACCTGCTGTATCATTCTGAAAGAATTTCCAAGTTTACAAGGGTGCCCGCAACTGTGGTGGTCTGTGACTGTAACGATGATTTTTTTTCTTTGTAGGAATATATTGCTTGAAGAAGATGAGTTGCAATTACTCCACATTACTCTCTCTCTCTCTCTCTTAATCTCTCCTGAAGCTGAAATGTAATGTTTCATCATTACATCATTTCTCGACTCGAATTATGGAGCCACATGAAGAAGACAATTTCCCTCAACTGGACCGACTCGCAGCACCCAACAGCAGTTGGTCTTCTTATAGTTGGGGAAGAGTGTCTTCTTCTCATTTCCACGGAATTAAGTTTCCTGAATGGTTGGTTGCTGACGTGAAGTGTCGCCCATTATTCCAAGCCCTGTGGGCTCGTCAACGAAGCTATATTCTCGCCCAACAGCAGTCATATTGGCGTCATTTCGCAAGAAATTTAGATCCCTCTTAGGCAATTAGCCTCTGTTTGTGTGTTTTAAGGTGCGAGGGGGGGGGGGTTGATGTAAGATCTTCGTTCGTCAACCGTGTAGGCCAGTAAGGAAGAGGAGCAAGGGGTGGTAGGGGTAGTCGTCATTTACTTTTCATTGCGCTATTCGCCTAAAGATAATAAGGGGAGGAATAGTGTCGCCATCCGGACATTACGTATTCTTATGAGTGAGTTTCTAACTCAGCGGTTCTCAAACTATTTGAGTACTTTTCAGGACAGAAATTCATCACGGAGCATGAAATAAGATCTTGTCTCTTATTAACGTCCATGGTTCATGATAATACCACAACTTACGGATACGTTAAACTATCAAACAATAATTTCGACAAAGCGGATACTTTCAAACATCTAGGATCAACATTAACTAATCAAAACTATATTCAACAAGAAATTAAATGTGGACTGAAAACAGAGAGTTATTATTTAGTCCAAACCACTTTTTTCGTCTTCACGAATTCTATCGAAGAATTTGAAGCTTAAAATATACAGAATGATACATGTTTGTTGTGCTGTATGGTTGTGAAACATGATCGCTTACTTTGAGGAAAGAACGCAGACTGAAATTATTTGAGAATAAAATCCTAAGGCAAATATATATTCGAACCCAAGAGAGACGGGAATGGGGAATAGCGGATCAACAAGTCAAGAAGTCTGAGGTGAGCAGGTGATGTAGCTGGAATGGAAGAAAGTAAAAATCCTTTCAAAATTTTAACTTGAAATTCAATAATAAAAAGACAATTAAGAAGACCTAGGCACAGGTGGGAGGATGATATTAAGATGGATTTCGCAGAAATAAGAAGACAAAGCAGGACCTGGATCCAGTTGGGTAAGGATAAAAGTCAGGCGAGAGCTTGTGTGAATGCAGCGTTGAACCTCCGAGTTCCAGAGGCCACAGATTTAGTTAGGTATTAGATTTGTTTCTCGGAGAAACACGGTATTTTTCATATTGAGCTATCTTCCTGAGAAAATTGCAGTAACGCAGATTTAGATCCCTCCCTCTCTATTTTTTTTTTTTCAAATTGACGGGAGCTGATGGAATAGTATTTGGATTTGATTACACTAGTTATTGATTAAGATCAGTAGTTTGCATTTGAATAGAAAGTACTCCAGATAATGTGAGTGAACTATGATAAAAACATATGTTGATTTGTTTTTATTTGTTGTTAGGTTGGGATTTTCTGAAACGTTAATGACGTTTACAAGGCAATAAGTTGTACTTCAATTTCTTATTACGGTGGATTTATAACTCTGTATAAGTAATAATACTTATTGTAATCAAGCTACTTACAGTATGTGTGTATAGAATGTGTTACATATGTTAGTGAAAAAAATGTCAATAATAAATGAGAGTATATTGTAATGATGGTGTTGCTGTGCAGTGTCACGTATACACCTCGTGAAGGAGTTTGGTTTGTATGGCGTGATATTTTCTCAATTAATATTGAAACCGGAAGTAGTAGTAGATTTCTATTACTTCCGGTTTTAAGTAGAGATTAACGTGGAAATGGAACGTATGGGAGAATAATGAAAGTGACTGAATGCTATGCAACCAGCATCACGTCTACATACGACTGGGTTGCATACTGCCAGGAACAATTCTCCTATAACAATCCCTTATGGGAATGCAACCAGCATCACGTCTACGCACGGTTGGTTTGCATTCTGATAGGGGCAATTTCCTCTATCAATCCCTTATGGGAGAGGGGACAAATCTTCAGATCAACTGGACGGATCACCTTTATTAACGAACTCGACTGCTAAATCTTGAGCCTCTATACCCTGGCCAAACTTGATAGTGATGCCTTAAGTAGATCTTAAGATCTCTGTATAGAGTTTTTGTTGCATATTAAATTTTTCTTCATTACCAATCAAAGTGTAAAATTCGCCCTTCTCGCTTCTCTCTGTGTAGATCAGTATTGAAACCGGATTTTTCTACCATTTCCGGTTTTAGTAGAGAGATAAGGGTTGAGATCGTATCTATTCTTGGGACGCTGATTCGATTAAAAAAAAAAAGCATCTGCGCTCTTAGCGTTGGAGACCCAAATTCAATTCTCGCTGGGAACTTGTCTTTAGCTTTAGGCCCACCATCTCATAATTTAGCCTCGCTGCTGAAAGAGACGCAAAACTCAAATTAAATAAAAAAAATCGATTAAAAACAACTTCTCCTTGCTATATCTTGCCGGTTTTGCTTTGTGATGGTCAACATTGAAATCGGAAATGGTTGACTTATACCACTTCTGGTTTGTGTAGAAGGTTAACAACTTGTATTCCAGTAGTTACGTCATGAAACAATTTTTCTGAATGTTTCCTCTCTATTTCTCGTGTTTCGCACTGTAGTTACGCAGTAAAATCATGTTGCTGCGCTGATTATTGCTGCCATCTGCTGTATGGAAATACAACTAACTCTTACGTAATCTAGTAAGTGAAAATATAGTGAAAACTTACTAAATAATATTTTGTGTGCAGGATTAGAGTCAAAGTATTACCTTAGATACACAGATACACCATTTTCTTTTACAGAAGAGTCTTCATCCCGGCGAAATTAAAATACCGCTAATTTTACAGTAATTATGTGATATCTTCAAATAGATAAAAGATAATTGAAATGTGGAACAAGAGTGCCCTAGACAATATTATTTTGCGTGAGGTACCGTTATCACAAGTCACCTAGTGGCTTTCCGTTTTCAGCTGTTTAGAAACGCGAAAATAAATGCCGATTTTCAAAATGGCTCGAAATCGAAAGCAGATAAGTGAGTCGTGATAACGGTTTCTCATGTAAAATATTATTGTCTAGGGCGCTCTTGTTCCACATTTCGATTATCTTTTATCTATTTGAAGATATCACATACTTACTGTAAAATTAGCGGTATTTTAATTTCGCCGGAACGAAGACTCTTAAAGAAAAGCTGAAACCTATTATTCGGACTCTGAATCATATCAGTCATACAGATTAGATCTGAATTATACAAACGGATATACATAGCCGTTCTATAAGATTTCCTAAATTTATGAATGGCAAATCATACCAAACCACTGGGAGTAACAGCTCTTTCTGTGTACCTGAGTTGCTGTAACACCATCTGCTAGCGATTCTGAACTAGATCCAGCCTTCCGGCGAACTCGTGTTCAGTACGCTGCGGTGCCCTCTCTAACTGGCGTATCAGTAGCTTTCTATGTATTTTATTTACGTGATTCCCCAGTTTGCCTCATGACGCTGGGTGGGCGCCGAGAATCACTGAGCGGGAATCGAATCCAGGACCACGCAGACATGAGTCCAACGCTCTAACGAATAGCATGATTTCGAAATCTAAAAATATCATATTGTTGTAATAGGCTATAAATTATTTTGCTCACCAGTAATGTGCTTTGGAAACGCGGTTCAGAGGTTGAGAAACACTGATTTAAATATAAAAAAAAAAATATCAATACCAAAATCTACAACAAAGGTAAGCAGAGATTTTGATGGGAATTTCACAGCATGACATTGTATCAGATGCATTTTGTATCAAATGCCATTACAATGAAAAAAAAAAAAAAACAGTATCTAGTTGTACTGTTCGTTAAGCATACCCTTGTTAAGCATTCGAGCTACGTTGCCAGTAATTTCATCCTGTGTATTACTTCCACATTGGAACTGATATGCTTTGAATCAAAAATTAGAGTGTTGATAGATCCCTGTGACGTGGAATCGTAGTTGTGTATGATAATATCATTTCTCGAATGTCCCCAGTTACTATGACAACTGCCAAATCGTTCTCTCCTCGTTCGCCTCTGCTTCTTGTTTGAGGTTGTGGCTAGAATTCGGTAGCTTATGATTGCATCCGCACACTTTCCGTCGCCATGGCAACGTAACGTAACGTTTCGTTGTTGTTTTTTTTTACCCCAGAATATTTTTCATAATTTTTTTCTGTTTTCATTTTAGTGTGTGTGTACGACGAGTGTGTTCGGAATTATTATTATGTACATATATTCAAACGAAAGAAACGGTGTGGGTTTCAACGCAAAATGTTTTCAAAGATAGGATAAATTTAGCTTCAATTAAACATCACATAATAAATGAAAAAGTATCAGCATTTCTATCGGAATGCTATTTTCTACATTACTTGATACTTCATTTGTTAATAATAGAAGTGGTCATTCTTCGCATAGGAAAAATTGTGTATGAAAAAAAAAAAAAAAAATCTAAAAGGGAAGAAATGCGTGAAATATATATATACGTGAGGAAGGCCCCTATTGGTTTTCAGGGCATGCAACCTGCAACACAATTAAGTAATGTAGGTTGCTTTACTCAGGCAATTTGACCCTCTCGCAATTCCCTCTTGCAAAAAATAAAATATTTCATTTTAACACCCCACCAAGGGCGCCGATCCTCGGGGAGCCGGGGAGCTCCCCAAAGCTCATGTGGGGCCCCTATTGTATTTATGAATATACAATATTTGGCATAATTTGAATGAAATTTGTCTTAAAATCCTCATATATATATATATATATATATATATTATATATATATATATATATATATATATATATATATACTTTCTGCATCTGAATGGGCCCTCCAAAATTTACGGAGAAATCGGGGCCCTTGTGCCCCACGATTATGCCCTTTAGGCTAAGGGAGACGCTAATTAAAGCAAGTGAATGGTGATGGAAGAATTGGTGGAATAAGAAAGTGGGAGGAAAAGACAGTACCCCGAGAAAGCCCACGTACACGATGTTGTCCACCACAAACTTATTTGGCCATGGGTCGAACAGAGACCCCCACACACCAGAGGTAAACGCTCTACCACTGAGCCACGGTGCCCCCAACTCCCCCTTCGAGTCGAAAGTCGAAAATCGATTAGAAGTGGTGTCTGTACAAGATGTGATTCTATGCGAAAATCTGATGAGACACGCACACATACATTGTTTCTGAATGTACTCTCATTCTTATCATCTTTGCTAATTTAGCGTGTTTCGCAATACATAATTATTTTCGTCCGCCCATCTTTACATAATAAATATC
The DNA here is from genome assembly GCF_964235325.1 of Thermobia domestica. Taxonomy (NCBI): domain Eukaryota; kingdom Metazoa; phylum Arthropoda; class Insecta; order Zygentoma; family Lepismatidae; genus Thermobia; species Thermobia domestica. Next base: position 367,504,122 of record NC_137454.1, read on the forward strand.
AGATAAGAATTTATCACGTAGCAGTTGCCAACTTTTTTCTTATTTTTGTTTCCCAATAAATTGTCCACTGTGAACCGAGGCTCTACCAAAATTCCTGTTGTTGCCATACCTAAACCTCTGCTTAAAATAGACGTTGTTTAGTAATGATAATAAAATCATATACATAAACATTTATGTTATTAAATGAAATTTCGCTGACGCAAGCAAAGGATATTCCTTTGATATGCGTAATCGTCCATATTATAAATGTTCTTAATAACATGTTACATCTCCACTATGAAAATGTATTTTGATGTAATATTCATGTATGGAAATTAACAGAGTGTACGTTTCAATGGTCGATAATAATAAATGACATTATATGAATATTCAGAAATGTTATAGACATGGACATCTAGTGGTGCAGGAGCGTCATTTGAGGGTGCAAAGAGAGGACAATGTGCCCCACGTGTTTGATATATATAGTATATAACATATTAATGCAAAACAAAACTTTATTTATATCGGTAGTCTTACCATATCTTCACCCAAAGCAAAACATGAGACGATACTTTTAATCTAATGAATATATTCGGATGTTCATTTGATCTTCTCCTCCCTCGTGGCTAATATGGTGAGTCTAGCATTTTTGGCACGAGAGACCCGGGTTCGATTCTCGGTTGAAACTGACGTGATTCGGATCCTACGTTAAGCTGCAGGTCCATGTCTTACATAGCCGCACTGCTGAACGGGACGCTAAAATTCCAAATCAACAACCAATCATCTAATTTTCAAGAATTAGGGGCTATATCATGTGCTATAGGTATAGATATGGTAAGAATTGATCTGACTACGTAAAACAGAATTCATATTAATGCACTTCCGGCACGCTTTATTTACCTAAAAGTGATGCCCCAGTCTCCATATCCTATATATATGTATATATATATATATATATATATATATATATATATATATATATATATATATATATATATATATATATATATATATATGTATGTATATATATATATATATATATATATATATATATATATATATATATATATATATATATATATATATATATATATATATATATATAAGATAGTACTGTGTAACGACGCACTTTGATACTTGAATTTACGACTTATCAGATTGTGTAGCTTAAATTGATTAAAAAACAAACTTAAAAGTTGGAGATTTGGGGGTGACAAACCGTCCCAGGAATTTGTAAATTATAATCGGTAGAGCGAAAGTAATGGGACCGAACCTGAGGCACTTTATGAATAAAACAGTACATATTTAAATTGAAAGCAGATAAAAGAAAGGAGATGTTTGGAACAGGATTAATCTGCTCGGCACTTGTCTTACGTTCTTGGTGCTCTTCCATTGATGATTCCTCTGTTGGAATGATGTCCTCCTATTGGTGCGTTTCCCCTTCTCCAGACGATTGGTGATCAGATAGTTGGAATTGAAGTCTGAGGGGGTATTGACGTTTCAGCGACGATGAACTTTATTCAAATATAAACGCTCTTTTAAGAGTTGAAACGTTCGCGTCAAATAATTTGCGACGTTTTCAAGAGATGATGCCCAATGCAGACTTGGGTAAGATTTGGACTTCCAGACTGAATATTGTGGCACACGCGTCTACATTCTCGCCGTGTCAATTCTCGGCTTCAACTCTCTCGTTTCCAGATCATTCAGTTGGTTTTATCAGGCGTCCCAGGCCATTCTCTTCATAGTTCAATGGAATACTATGTAGATGATGAAAATACAAGCTACGTAGATTAATCCTCAAATAAGATGATCGTTGGAGAGTGGACAAAGGAAACAATCTGCGGATTTATTTTTTAAAAAATGAAATGAAATCTTTGAGTTTAGGTAAGAGGAAACGGAGTACCCTGAAAAAACCCACGAGCACGTTGTTGTTCACCAGAAACTTAACCTGGTCGGGGATCGAACCAGGGATCTCACACAACAGTGGTAAGCGCTCTACCACTGAGTCACCGTGACCATTGCTTTTTTATTAGTTGAGAAATACACATACATAACAACACTGTAAAAAATGAGGTGTTGAAACAACACAAAATGACTACCACTTTAGCGTGTTACTTGCGTGTTAATTCAGCACCAAACAGATCGCCTTCCAAGCATATCAGAAATAACTAGTTACTACCTGAGAGAATTTGCATTGGTATTTATCGTTTAATATGAGCAAAGCTTTGTGAAATATCTTTGGCACTTATTTCAGGTAACGAATAATGTTCCATGTTTTCTGTAATCAATTACAATAATATTGTTGTAAACCTGTGAATCGTCTGACAACAGTTGCATAGGCAACAATTCTGCCATCTTCTGTTCATACGTGCTAAGACACAAGAATAACAGACAAAGGAAACAGATGGAAGCACAACTATCTGTGTAACTGTTGTCAAATGATTCACAAGGTTTACAACAATATTATTATTACCAATTACAGAAAACATAGAATGTTATTAGTTACTTACCATAAATGCGAAATATGTTTCGCAAAGCTTTGCTCATACCAAACAATAAAAAACAATGCAAATACTTATAGCCAGTAACGAGGTATTTCTGATATGCTCTGAAGGGACGTGGCTGGTGTTGAATTGACACACAAGTAACACGCTAAAGTGGTAGTCATTTTGTGTTATTTCAATGCCTCATTTTTTGCTGTGAAGTTAACCGAAAAAATAGAAATAGTTTCGTGTCTGCAATGTAATTGAACTTTTAATGCGCTGAAAGGAAATGGAAATTAAAACATGACTTTGGTGTTAATCTGATAGTGAATTCTCTATCCATGATTTCAAATAAATAATGTTTATCATTTTTACAGAATTATGTCCAATATGCTATGTCCAAAATTTGTAATTATTACTGTTATTACGAGAGACGTCCAATATAAGTTATCTGTCTAGACAGGAAGGTTGGGGCGGAATGATGACTGCCACGCACGCCAAGGCCACTGTGGGGAACCTAGCTGCGCAACTTCAGGTCAATCGAGCTATAAAATGGTCGTGAGCAGTGTTTGTGTTACCCTGTGTAACGAATGTTTTTGTGACGCCGCGAACAATGACAAAGACTATTTTTTTCTTTGATTTTTCTTCGCTGCGACAAAGTGGCGACGGTAGGCCTCCATGGGGTCTACATCGAAAAACAGTGATAGCCAAATGAGTATATTTATATTCGTTCCCTTCTAGATAGCTAACTTATTGGACGCACCTCGTATTATGTACAGGGTGGCCCAAAAGTAGGTATACACCCCTACATTGATCAAGTATAATATTCTATCTTACAGGTTTATTTGCTTCGGCTGTTCCGGGCTTAAGATATAAGTAAAAACACATTAAGAACAAATAATAAAGAAACTAAGTCTACCTGATGGATAACAATAAGAAAGGATATAAAAATCAATGAGTCAATCAGTACGGGACTGTATACCTACTTTTGGGCCACCCTGTATAATTCATCGTGAGAGCATGATACCTGCACAGTACCACTTCTTAGCGTTTCCAATGATTTTACTGTCCAATATCTAACATGTGATTTTGTAGAAATTTTTGCGGTGTCTGACTGGATTACGTATTGTAACCTTATATATTTGTGTCAATTCTCCTCTCGCCTTGTGAACATTCCGATATAATTAGAAACACACAAAAAGTAATAAACAATAGTACCATGCAATATATTGTACTTCCCTTACTAATGTAATTCCAGCTTTGTGTTCTTTTTTTAAAAAAAAAAATCTGCAGAATCAAATAATTAATGAAATGCAAAATATTTCTTCTGCGTATATCCTGTTGCTTTTGTCTTGTGTTGTATGTATATATAGATATAACGTGTTATTACGAAAATAAAAGTCTAATACTCAGTTTAGTTTATTTTGGGGAGATAGCGTAGCTAGTATTATGTAGAACATGCCGAGCTGAGCACGTAACAACTTGCTTTTTTTTTTTTTAAAAAAAAAAAGTAAATTAAAAAAAAACACTTTCACCACTTTCCCTGTCCTTTACCCGTTGACCGCCCCTTCTTGTTGGCCGATGTTCTATGTTTCATCCGGCTTTTATTTGGAATCCAATATTAATGAGGAACGGATGAGAGGAAAGGGACGCTTTTGCTGACCGCCGTTTCATCTCTAATGCCAGGTACTGCAGAAGCACTTTGGCTTTGATCTCGGCTAACTCAATTGTCATTTGTGCGTCTGTGCTGTAGTAATGGTCTTCCTTTGCCCCCTCGTTTCATCCGGGGGATAATTCTTTTAGCAGTTCCCATGTTTGTAGATGTAACTCGTAGCTGTAAAAGATGCTGTATTTGTAGTTCTGTTCTGTACAGCCTTGTTCCAAAATAACTATTGGTCATTTTTAAAAAAAATTTACATTGTTCTAAACCTATTACAACCCTTAAATAAGCCGCTGAGAATAATAATCCGGATCTTTACCTGCGTATCCAAAATTGAGAGGGGGGCATACATGTGGCACTAACAATGAAACATGAAAAGCTAAGAAAAATGTTAGATATGGCTTTTAGTTGAAGGTGGCCATATTTGTGTTCGCTCCGAGACTATGGAAAATTCTGGAAAAATCTCATTCCGAGTAACAAACCTTGCCATGCGAAGTGAAGTCCTCTATTGTTGGGCATATTATTATAATGAATGAACCTAGAATTGAAATTAATTACCAGATTTAGATACCTAATACCGAAGTAACCTTTGTCTCATACACACAGAAAAAAAGGATGTATTCATACATTATAAGAAAACTGTATTTCAAATTCCGTTTAAAACTTAAAAGAGGCTGTTATATTTTTTCTCCACGTTTTAAATATTCCTTCTGCAGGAAATTAATCACAAGGTAAGTTTACAATGAGTGAAATTTTGTTTAAACCCTGAAAGAGCTAACCTACGTATTAGGAAGAACGTTTGTATTCGAACATTCGGGTAAAATGTTGCATAAGGTAATTTATGTGACAAAAATTACACTATCATGAAAATATAGCGTAATTTGTACGATGGTCTCCCCTACGCTGCTCAAAATGTCTTTATAAGGTAAGATTTTGACGTATGTTCTTAAACGTTTCTTTAACCATTGCTCTTACGTAAAATTGTCACATGTGCGAAATTGTCAATCATGGAACTATTGTAATATTGCACTTTTAATTTGTATCATCAATTTTGATGTCAAAATAAGTTTAAGTAGTTTGTACAATCAATTTTGGAGCCAAAATTAAATTTAAGAACTTTCTATTATAAATTTTGAGTCAAAATTAAATTTAAGTAGTTTTATTATCACTTTTGGAGTCAAAATTAAATTTAAGTAGTTTTATTATCAATTTTGGAGTCAAAATCAAATTTGAGTAGTTTGTATAACCAATTCTAACGTAAAATTTAAATTCAAGTAGTTATCCTATAAATTTTGACATCAAAATTAAATTTAAGTGATTGGTACAATTAATTTTGACGTCAAAATTAAATTTAAGTAGTCTATATCATGACTTTTGACGGCAAAATTAAATTTAAGTAGTTTTTATCACTAATTTTAACATCAAAATTAAATGTAACTAGTTTGTATGATCAATTTTGACGTCAAAATTAAACTTAATTAGTTTGTCTAATAAATTTAGAAGTCAAAATTAAATTTAAATAGTTTTTAACAACAATTTTGACATCAAAATTAATTCTAAATTGTTCGTATAACCAATTTTGACGTCAAAATTAAATTTAAGTTGTTTGTACCATGGATTTTGAAGTCAAAATTAAATTAAATTAGTTGTATCATCAATTTTGACGTCAAAATGAAATTTAAGTAGTTTCTATCAAAAGTTTAGAATCAATTTTGACTTCAAAATTAAATTTTAGTAGTTTCTGTGATCAATATTGTTTGTACCGTGGATTTTGAAGTCAAATTTAAATAATTTATGTGATCAACATTGGCAAAACAGAACGAAATAATGGTTCAGATTTACAAAACGACAGCAGAGTAGATACGCTCACTAAAACACCATCATTGCCAGAACACTTTTTCAACGTTAATTTCAACGTTGAACAGATCTCTTAACGAACACTGTCATATATGTTTTTTTATAACATTTATGGTCAAAAGAAAGAAATAAAAAACAAAAATAAAAGGTGCTACTTTTTTTTTTTTTTTTTTTTTGCTAGATGGCGAAATATTGCTAAATTTTTTGCGAGAATTTTCTTCACCCGTTCCTTATAAACAGGCAGTTGACACAAAAGCGTGTTAATATTATCCGAACAGTCATGTTGGAACTTATTTTTAAAAAAGTCCTCTCTTAGCACATAATCTTGTAGTGTCCTTCTCTCCGCTTACATATAATCTTTTTATAGCTACTGTGAGTAGACCGTGAATTTATTTTTATTGCCTTCGACATCGTTGACTTAAAAAACAGTCTGCTCTTCATGTTGACGTCAGACAAGAAAATTGTTAACCTTCCCCCTCCCCGCCCCCTCCCCAATAAAAAAGCACTTGAAAAGGAAAAAGAACCAGCTACACACGTCTTCGATCTGTACGAATAGTAATATCTACTTAAAGAGTCTTCATCCCGGCGAAATTAAAATACCGCTAATTTTACAGTAATTATGTGATATCTTCAAATAGATAAAAGATAATCGAAATGTGGAACAAGAGCGCCCTAGACAATATTATTTTACATGAGAAACTGTTATCACGACTCACTTATCTGCTTTCGATTTCGAGCCATTTTGAAAATCGGTATTTCTTTTCGTTTTTCTAAACGTCTGAAAACGGAAAGCTACTAGGTGACTTGTGGTAACGGTACCTCATGCAAAATAATATTGTCTAGGGCGCTCTTGTTCCATATTTCAATTATTTTTTTATCTATTTGAATATATCACATAATTACTGTAAAATTAGCGGTATTTTAATTTCGCCGGGATGAAGACTCTTAATATAATACAGTAATAATAATATGTTAGTAAAACTTTGCTGAACTGACCAACATGGAGAAGGGTTGTTTGGTTCGTTCATTTTGGCGAACAACCTTCAAATAGGACTTATAAATTTTATTAATTAAAATACAATATTATATTCATTCTGTTGTTTGAGAATTTTCAGATATTGTGACTCTAAATTATGAATATTAAAAAAAAAATACATAATTTCCACACGTTTTGCTAAATTTTCTTAGAATTTTTACAGAAACCTTGACAATCTATACTGCTAAATGCCTAATTATCACAGTTTAATAATATTAATTTGGTTTTAAAGAAATCAAAAAGGAAAAAAAAAAAACTGTTTATTCACCTGTATCTATATGAGATTTTATGCAGGATAATTCCATTTTTTTTTTTGATTTTTGGAAGGAAAGCAAAGGGGATCATCTGTATCTATATAAGATTTTATGCAGGATAATTTCTTCTTTTTTTTTTTGTTTTTTTTTGTTTTTTGGAAGGAAAGGAAAGGGGACTTGAAATACAGATCTTAAGCAGCGACGTAGTTTAGATTTGTTTATTACAAATAGAAATAATTACGTTAGTTTTATTTTTTTTTTAAAGGTGAGTAGGTAAGTAACTCGGTTGCACCGCAGTTTAGTAGTTACAGCGTTGGACTCACATCCACGTGGCGCCGGGTTCGATTCCAGGCGGGCATTTCCAATTTTCGGTGTCCATTCAGTGTCATGATGCGAACTGGGGAGTCACGTAAATAAACGACGTGACGGTTATTAGGTCTAGAAAGTAGAGACAAGGCGACGCAGCGTGCTGATCATGTTAATCGTTAGACTGGATGTAGTACAGCCAGTCACTAACAGATGGAGTTGGAGTGGCTTGGCCCGCAAAGGGCTGTCACGCCAGTGGCTTACTTTTTAGATAAATAAACCAATTTAAAAAAAATGAATGACTTGTTGGCTAATCTTCTCAAATATATAGTTAAGTACAGACTTGTTACTATTTATTTTGAAAGGGTAAATTATGCCGTAAAATTGTATCTATTGTTGATACTGCAACTATCTGACTGAAATGTAAACGTATTCAGTGGAATAAAGCCTTTGGAAATAACTCTTACTACTTACATTCAGTGGGATGAACTCTTACTACTAGTTCTCAACTCTAATCTTTCTTTAATTAATGAAATGAAATTAATGTCCCATAATTATTCCCTTTAATCTAAGGGAAACGATGAATAAGGCAAGTGAATGAAAATGGAAGAATTGATTAAATGAGAGGAAACGGGAATACTTCAAGAAAAGTCACAATCACGATGTTGTCCACCACAAACATACTTGGCCGCGGATCAAACCATGGGTCTCAGCACCAGAGGAAAGCGCTTTACCACTGAACAACCGTGTTCCCACACTCCCTTTTGTATAGGCTGTAAACTCTAATGCTACATTTGGTCCAGCAGTGTACATGTACATAGTGTATGTTATCCAGGGTTCGATTTCAGTTTGGCACACATTGAATGTAGTCTGTCCCGGTAAGGGCAATCGGTCGAAAAAGTGTAAAAGCTTTTGCAGGCCAACCATCCTGAGTCAGGTTTTCCTGGGGTTTTCTCATCCACACCAGGCAAATGCCGGGATGGTATCCGACATACAGGTCTCAGACCGCTTCCTTCCCTTTCCTCAGATAGTGTGATCGCCGATTGACATCATCCCTCATACACGAGGGGCTAGCATGGCCTTAGATGCCGAAAGCCCAGAAATCTAATTCCTAATCCTAATCTTAACATGACCATAGATGCCGAAAGTTCAGAAATCTAATTCCTAACCCTAATCCTAACATGGCCTTAGATGCCGAAAGCCCAGAAATCTAATTCCTAATTCTAATCCTAACATGACCATAGATGCCGAAAGTCCAGAAATCTAATTCCTAATCCTAATCCTAACATGACCATAGATGCCGAAAGCCCATAATCCTAATCCTAACATGACTAGAGATGCCGAAAGTCCAGAAATCTAATTCCTAATCCTAACATGACCATATATGCCGAAAGCCCAGAAATCTAATTCCTAATCCCAACATGACCTTAGATGCCGAAAGCTCAGAAATCTAATTCCTAATCCTAATCCTAACATGACCATAGATGCCGAAAGCCCAGAAATCTAATTCCTAATTCTAATCCTAATTGTAATGTGTTCTTTTATCATTTTTGAAGTGTATGGCATGATCTGCCTTTTCCTTCCAGGTCTTTCACGTGCTTTAAATTGCAAATTATTGGTTTACAAGAAGAGAATTATGGCTCAGGACGTTCATATCTAATGCAAGTCATCTGTGGTTCGAGCCCAGGTCATGTGACTTCGTAATAGACCAGGCCTGTCCATGAATTGGCTCCCGGAGCCAAAGCGTGAGCGAGCACGAGCGAAGATAAGAACAGGTGAGCACAGGTGCTGCTAGCTTCGCTTCTTCCACTGCATCCGATAAGTGTTGCCAACCATACATGATGGCAAAAAACCTATGGCCAAGCCTGGCCAGAAATTCGCACGATGATAAGCATTGAGCAGATGCAAGCATGAAATGTGCAGGTGTGCTCTCCCCCTCCCCATTTCGAAAGCAGTGACGCGAAAACACTGCAGGAAATAAAATTGGTACGTTTTTTGATCGAGGAAGACGCATGATAGAGGTTACAGTTAGCGTTGAAGTAACTAACAAATGAAAAAGAAAGAAAGAAAGAGAGAAACTAATATTAAACATGTCATCTTACAGACGTAAAAACGACTGAAAAAATCGGAAACGAATTGTTTCAGACCTTTTTAGCTTGCTTACACGATTCGTGACGTTGTATTACATTAGCACTCGGTCTGTAACTTGTCACTCGCTTCACGTTTGCTAAGTTGTAAACGCCTTTCGTTGCTAGATTGATAGGAGAACGACGGGAGGTTAATAATAATAATAATAATAATAATAATAATGCGTATTATTATTATTATTATTATTATTATTATTATTATTATTATTATTATTATTATTATTATTATTATTATTATTATTATTATTCGGACCAAAGAGGGATGAAAATGGGGATTGGAGGAAATTCATAACTAGGAATTGCGTAGTTTATACCGCTCACCTAACATTATTAGGGTTATTAAGTGTAGAAGGCTCAGGTGGGCAGGCCATGTAGCCAGAATGGAAGAAATTAGAAACGCTTTCATAATTTTAACTGAAAACCCAATTGGAAGAAGACCACTAGGAAGACCTAGGCGTAGATGGGAAGACAATATTAAGATGGATCTTGCAGAAATAAGAGTACAGAGTAGAAACTGGATCCAGTTGACTAAGGACAGAAGTTAGTGGAAATATTTTGTAAACGCGGCATTGAACCTTCGGGTTCCATAGGCCATAGAGTTAGTTAGTTATTATTATCTAAAAGAAATGTTCAAATGTTTTTAAGAGACAATTACACAGAAGAACTGAGTTCCGACCAAACACTAATTTGCCGGAAGGAAATTCCAGTGCAGTCCAGCCTACTTTAAGCGTTATCCGTGCAACCCACGTTTCATGTTCAAGACATTGGGAATAATTGTTCGTATCATTCAGTTGGAACGTTTCCTTCCGAATTTACGCTATTACAGTAGACCTACGCTATTACAGTAGGCCTACGCTATTACAGTAGGCCTACAACATTGTGACTTTCAAAATCAGTCAGTAACTATCAAAGAAAGACAAGCGTGTAGCTTCAGTCGTTGAAATGATTTAACATTCTTTTTCACTTTTAACAAGCCACCGGCAAGCAACCAGCCAGGGACAATACATTTTTCCTTGTTAAAAAGACACTCCTTGTTACAAAAAAAAAAAAAAAAAAAAAAAAAAAAAACTAATTGCAGTCACTAACGGTCACTCTTAAAAATGGAAAATCTCTTTGGCTCTCTTAATATTTTGTTTGATTCTTTGCGATCAAAGTAACTTTAAAAGTGGAGTAAGAAATACTATTCTCCTTATTGATAGTGTAATAGTGGCTTCTAATCTCCACAACCAACCCCTTGCTAAGCCTATTCGTACACACATACATGCATAAGCTAATTTTCTGGAGATAATACTTAGATAATTACAAACAAGTGCTACAGTTTTTTTTTCGTATCAACAGATTATCTCTTTTCCTAAAAAGCGAAACAACATAATATAACAAACCCACACTCGGATATAACAAACCCACATCCTTCTTTAACAAAAGGAAAGAAAAAAGAAGAAAAGGAACGTACATAGTTTATCATTTGATTGCTCTTACAAGTTTGTATTTTCTATAGTTAATGGTTACCACATTGTAAAAAAAACACTTTACACTAAATGGCAATCAGTTACCATACATACTTTTTTTTTTTTTTTTTGGTAAGCTAGTGATTACCGCCAAGGTTGACAACACTTCCGCTCCTCTAAGGACGAAACCCGAAGATCCACGAAGCACGAACAATGGTATTTGCCCGTAGAATGCTCGTGAGCGTTCACGAGGAGAGTTTCCACTATCTGCTCGCCGTGGGCAGGGCTGTAATAGACAAACACTTGTTTTTGCTCCAAGTTCTGCCGTTTCCTTCTACATACTTATCCTCAATTATTCAATTTCATTAACCAAACTCCTCAGGTATAAACATGAATTGTAATACTAGAAGCTTAACAATTTTATTGGTTTTCAGTTATAATTACAATAAAAAAAATATCCCGACGCTAGTATTGAGGACGCGACCTTTATTGAACGACGCTCCTCTAGTATCTAGAATATTAGTCAACTTCAGATACTACTACTACTACAAATACAAAAAAAACGGCCAGTTTATGAAACTCCGTGCTTAGTTCTCTTCTGAAATTAATCGACAGTTTCAACAAAAACGAAAGAAAGTAAAGAATATATATAAAAATCAAGAAGAAGAAGAAGAAAAAAGAGGATTTATTGATGTCGGCTTTTGTCTGTTGACTCAGAGTGCAACCAAAGTTGGAGACAAAGGGCCATCGCATCGCCGCCATTTCAAAGACAAGACATTTCTTGCCTGTAGTAATTAACTTGGGTGGAGCAGAGTTTAAGAGATTGCGGTCAACACAGCGTATTAAACGGAAACTTCGTAATAGTTCACTACGCAGACTAACTGGCAAGTTAAAAAAAAAAAAAAAAAAAAAAAAAAAAAAAAAAAAAAAAAAAAAAAAGATTCATGTTGCCAATGAAAAAGAACAAAATAAATTCGGTCGGACGTTTGGTATTAACTGCGGGAGAAGAAAATGATTTTCTCCTACGAAATGTCAAATTCTTTTTTTTAAGTGTCATTAGTCTGGATTTGAAATATGTAATCTATTGAATAGTTAGAGATTCTGTCCACGAGAAATGTTCATAACATCACACCGCAAATATGTTTAGAACACGAAATTATCGTATTGAGCTAGGCAAGCAAAGCTCTTTGTGGTCCATTTTTTTTCGCCTCAAAACTCTTAAGGTGAACACTCCTCATCAAACTTTTTTGAAAGGATTAGAAGTTATTAAGAGACCTAATCACTGTAAAATTAAAATACCGCTAATTTTACAGTAATTATGTGATATCTTCAAATAGATAGGCCTAAAAGATAATTGAAATGTGGAACAAGAGCGCGCTAGATAATATTATTTTGCATGGGGTACCGTTATCACGAGTCAACTTATAGTAGCTTTCTGTTTGGAGCCGTTTAGAAACGCGAAAATAAATGCCAATTTTCTAAATGGATGGAAATCAAAAGCAGATAAGTGAGTCGTGATAACGGTATCTCATGTAAAATAATATTGTCTAGCGCGCTCTTGTTCCAAATTTCTATTATCTTTTATCTATTTGAAGATATCACATAATTACTGTAAAATTAGCGGTATTTTAATTGTCATTGAAAAATTTTGACCAAAAACCTGTCTCCTTAATAGACGAATTACAATCTTTGTCACTGCACTTATAAACTAGTTCAATACTTTGTCACAAAGAAACAGAACTTGTAGTAATCTGCTACATCTTTCAACTTAAGTTTGAACTTCATGCGTAGTGAACTTTTAAGCTTTATCAACGCTGGTACCGTTGTTAAAATCTGAAAACCAATTTCGAACCTTTATGTACCGTTTTTGCATTAATATTTAGTTTTAGCCAACGTGAATTGTTCTCTAAGCAATACTTAATATAGAATTTGAATTATATTGAAAATTGGTGTATCCTACGGAACGAGCGCCTAAATTCGTCGTTCCGTCGAATGTACTGTCCGCAGAAGAAAACCTGCAACATGAACATGTAAATTTATTGTGAAACTACGCCTAACAGCGCAGAGAATCAACACAACGTCTAAGTGGCACGAATCACGCCAGAAGAAATTTCGGCGTCCTCCCCTGCTCACTTATTTTGGAGCAAAAGAGTTCGTCGTTTTACAATAAACTTACATGCTCATGTTGCAGGTTTTTTGGTGTGGACTGTACCATCGATAGTCCAAGGACAGCTAGTTTCTAGGCTTACAATGGGATGTGAACTGAATTCCTATAATTCCTGTTGATAATGCGTTGATATATTTAGAGTTGGCCGTAACGCTAAATTACACAGACTTATAACAATAAATATTAAAAAATTATGGCTAGATTTTGCAGCTATTGACTTAATAAATGAAGGAAGTATTTTGTTCCGTAGCGTCAAAAGCAATAAAAAACACAGTCTGGTTTGTACCTCTATGGAGAATCGATTCCGGGATCACGCTAGTGACAAGACCAGCTTTAATTTCTTCGGGTAGGGTAGGGGGTAAACCGAGGGGCAAAGAAAATTTTGTTTGAACAGTTATCTTTTGTATACTTAAAAAGGTCTTTTTACACTTGACCTGCACATGTCTGGATGGCAGACGTAATCATCAGGGGACGTCTGCCCCCGTGTTCCCTCTGGCATCGTCATTGGACCACGCGCGTTAGCCACTCAGAGGCTCACCTTCGGTGCGAGCAGTCCCGGATTCGATTTCCGGTGGGGACACTCGCTTGAAAAAGTGTACAAAGCTTTTTCAGGAAAGCCATTCTGAATGAAGTTTACCTGGGTTTTCCTAATTCACACCAGACAAATACTACGGTGGTACCTAACATGTAGGTCCCAGGCCGCTTCCTTCCTTCCCCAATCCTTCCCCCGGGTAGTGTGCTCGCCGAGGGACGTCATCCTTCAAAACGTGATGGACTTGCATGGCCATAGTTGCCAAAGCCCAGAAATCTAAATCCTAATCCTAATCCTAACATGACCATAGATGCCGAAAGCCCATAATCCTAATTCCTAATCCTAATCCTAAGATGACCATAGATGCCGAAAGCCCAGAAATCTAATTCCTAATCCTAACATGACCATAGATGCCGAAAGCCCAGAAATCTAATTCCTAATCCTAACATGACCATAGATGCCGAAAGCCCATAATCCTAATTCCTAATCCTAATCCTAAAATGACCATAGATGCCGAAAGCCCAGAAATCTAATTCCTAATCCTAATTCTAACATGACCATAGATGCCGAAAGCCCAGAAATCTAATTCCTAATCCTAATCCTAAGATGACCATAGATGCCGAAAGCCCAGAAATCTAAATCCTAATCCTAATCCTAACATGAGCATAGATGCCGAAAGCCCAGAAATCTAATTCCTAATCCTAATCCTAACATGATCGTAGATGACGAAAGCCCAGAAATCTAATTCCTAATCCTAATCCTAACATGAGCATAGATGCCGAAAGCCCAGAAATCTAATTCCTAATCCTAATCCTAACATGATCATAGATGCCGAAAGCCCATCAATCTAATTCCTAATCCTAATCCTAACACGGCCATAGTTGCCGAAGCCCAGAAATCTAAATCCTAATCCTAACTCACTTACAATTAGAGGCAATTTTGTGAGAGGTAAATTTGTAAGATTATATAATGTTACAAGAGGGAATTTTATATTCTGCTGTGGCCCCTCTAGATAAAATTCTATGTATGCTGCATTTTGTGATATTTGTCATAAGAACATGAGAATTCAAGGGAAAATGAATAATAATGTAGAGGCAACGTAACAAACATAATAATAATAAAAAAAAAACAGAAACAAGTTTTTGAAAAAAAAAAGTCCGAGACAGCACAAAGATGCGCTTCTTTGTTGGAAGGAAGTGTGTTATTAGCTGCGGATGCTTCCACGCGGCATCTCACACAGAGACATTTTCCCAAGACGTTGGCGAGATAAGCCCGCGTTTTCAAGATGGCTAAGACGAATGGCTGCCATTTGTATATCTGACAACAGCAACAATGGCAGGCGAGCCCAGTATGGTGTCTCTGTGTTAAGTGATTAAGAAGGGAAATGTAGCGACCTTTCTTCTTTCCCTTTCTAAAAAGACATTTTAACCCTACTCTCTCAATTTTCTCGTCTGCTGAAGAGGGATAATATTCAACAACATGGCCTCTATATTATGATAACATTCTACCATTAGTTAAGTTACATATTCATCTGTTTTTTGTTATGATTTTCTTATGTGTATATGTATATATATATAAAAAAGAACGCTTTACATATGTCGTAGAGCTGTGTTCCCTAATTGTTCGAAACCTCAAATGCAACCACAAGGCTCTCTGTTGACAGGCAATAAATGAATTTTTGGCGGAGACTCAAAAGCTTGTTAAAGGCTAAATTGCAGAAGGAACAAAGAACACTGTGTTATCAAATTGACATAAACAAATTATTAGCAGACTGCATGTGCTTGATCATTAACTAAGTCTATGGCTTAAGCAGCTGAGAAAACTCATCACCACAGAAACAAAGCATCGGACCCACTCACTGCCTCTTCAAAAGTCGAAAGTTTGTTCTTACTTACCTCCTTATGTCAACCGCCATCTTTATTTTTTTTTCTATCCACAAGATCTCTTTTCCAAGGATTTTCAACTAGAACAGGATGCTCGCATTTCCCTATGCAAGTGACGTCATCTTAGGTTACCTTGATCTTGTAATCTTGACGAAAAGTAATCATGTAAAATGACATAAAATGAATTTTTTTTAGTTTAACGTCCCACGATTATACCATTTAGGCTAAGGGAATGATGATTAAAGCAAGTGCATGATGATGGAAGAACGTTAATGACACGTTTAATTTAATGTCTCGTTGTACTCTCGCTGTAGACCTAAATGAGTTGGGGATAGATTAGAAAGAAATACAAGTGATTGTAATGGAAGAATTGATGGAATTTAAGGATATGGGAAAAGATCAAGAAAACTCATGAATATGGCGCTGTCTGCTCACATGGTTTATCGCAGTAGCGTTTATTTCTGAGTAACTTAAGGGATGGTGCTTCACTGTCACATATTCAAGTAAAGATATCCAGATCCGAGAGGGACTCATGAACGATGCCCATGGTTTACGGTCAACCAACATATCAACCATTTCCATAACAGTTATCATGTTCCCTGAAATATTTCGATTCTATAACCTCTTCTGTGTTTTAATGGTTCGTTATGGTCTATCTGAGAATATTAGTGTTTGTGAATACAAATAAATATATAAATAAATACGGAAACATTGTGAATATAGTCTATAACATTCTTTAACTAACATACCTTGTTTCTCTCTTTTCTAGGTAAGCATGATTGGTGAGCTCTACCTGCAATCAAGATCAGGTTTGTAGCACCCGTTGTTCTCATGTTCTCTAAATGGAAAGAATATGCCTTAATAACTTAATGATTCATAACTTTTTATATGTAGAAAGTTGTAGAAGGTAACATATGAAGTCAAAGTACTTCATGCTTACCTGAAACTGTCTGAATTACTAAGTAAATGAACATTTTGTGGTAATCTTTTGATCAAATTTTGAAAGTTAAAATATTTTATATTTCCATATGTACGAGGTGTGGCAATTAAATGACGAGACTGGTGTCATAAATGTGATGTATTGCAAAGAAAGTTACAATTGACTGCTATCCCCTTCAATATACACTCCTCCCCTATCTATACACCGCTGCAAAATTGCCTTCCATTGTTCAAAGCAATGCTGTAGGTTATCAGATGTCACCCTTTTCAACAACTCTGCCGTTTTTCGCTTCACCTCTTCCACAAGCTGAAAATGTGTTCCCTTCAATGCACTTTTTACTTTTGGGAATAGATAAAAGTCACAGGGAGCCAGGTCTGGGGAATACGAAGGATGGTTGAGCACAGGCATGCGCTTGGCTGCTAAAAACTGCTTCATAGATCGTCGTTTATAATTTTCAACATCCGCCCTACCTTCTGAAAATTGTTTGTGCTATTCGAAAACTCGCGCATGTGACATAGCATTATCACCATACACCTCTTTTAACATTGCACAACATTCCGTCGGTGTTTTCTTTTTAATTTCACCAGAAATTTGATGTTAATGTTCCCATGATTCCGGCACTACTACAGAACACTGTTCTCTTCATGCAAGCCTGCAAAAGAAAAGAAAAGTTTTCAGAATCATGAAACAAACAGTGGCTGCTCATGAAGGTTCAAGATCAACAACACACCATTAGCTGCGCAACAGGAGGTGGGCAGTCTCGTTATTTAATTGACATACCTCGTAATAACATTATTGAATTATGAGATGTTTTCCTTCTCCCTTATTAGACTTATGTTTAATCTTTTATTTGTTCATACAAAAGAAATAAATTGAAAATTTAAATTATAGGATAACAATATAAAAATGTTACTGATTTATAAATAATTTGATCAGAGCATATACTGTTCTTATTTATTAAAATTAAAATATGTCATAACCGTTTCAATAACTTAACGTTATCTTCATCAGACGTTAACTGGCAGAAATATCTTCGTAACATTAAATTAATATTGTTGTATAATTTTAATTATTTCAGTTTATATAAATGGGAAGAAGGAGGCCTCAAATTTATAAAAGAAATCGGCCACCGTCTATCAATTAAATCAGGAGATAATCGAGCAAAAAGTTTCCTGATTCAACGCATAAGCATAGCCATTCAACGTGGGAACGTGTCGGCTATAATGGGAACGTTACCCACTAGTAAAGAGCTAGAAGAAGTCTTTCTTCTGTAATTGCGGAGAAGGGAGGTTAGGAGAAAAAACAAACATCATTGGTGCATCAATTTATGTAGCAACCGAGCAAGGAGTATGAAGAGACAGCTCACAGTCCATAAGTTTATATATATATATATATATATATATATATATATATATATATATATATATATATATATATATATATATATATATATATATATATATATATATATATATATATATATATATATATATATAAACAGCATGAATGCTGTACCGTACGTCAAGACAGTGACATAACATGACAGGTTGGAGCCTTTGAAAGCAGAAGATTTAGTAGTACCTGCCGAACATCATGGGAACAAAGTACCGAAGAATAGATATTTACTGTTTTATTTGAAATTTTCATTATAACAGTTTTTTTAATAATCATTGTTATTTTACAATTCTTATGTAATTACTTATGGTTGTGTCTAATAGCATCCAATAAAATTATATATAATAATATAAAAAAAGTTATTTCAGTTTATAATTTTAAATTTTTAATACGTAACAATTACATAAATAAACAGTTTTACTAGAAATTTAAAATAAAACCGTAAATTATAACAATACCTGATTGTTACATATTGAAAATTTAAAATTATGAAATGAAAAAGTTACAATTATACAATTAATTTATATTACATTAATATTAATTTAATGTTATGACTAGAAACCGGATGTTAGGCAAAATGCCTATTCTTTGATATTAAAGTTATGATCAAAAATAACGTTTTAAAGTTTATATGGGTGTTAGAATTTCTATTTAAACTAATTTTATTTTACCTATTTTGCCTATTTCGCTCCTTACTGCCTAAATAATTACTTTAGCGTCCAATGTTGCCTATTCCATACATAAGTCCTCATTGGGAAAATATGTAATTTATATAATATAAATAATATACGCTTGTATATATATATATATATATATATATATATATATATATATATATATATATATATATATATATATATATATATATATAGATAGATAGATAGATAAAATGCATATCATGCTTCGTTTTATATATACAGTAAAAGAATACATTAACAAACAGGTATGTTTCTATATTCTTTGAACATTATCTATGACTTAAATCAATGTTTTAATTGTATTGAATATTATCCTCATTATTTCAAGTTACGTTTTAGTGCCTATCTTACCGCCTATTTTTTTAAATTTTATTAAATGCTTATTCGTCTGCCTATTTTAAAGGTTTTTAATTCCTAAACATCCGGTCTCTAGTTACGAAGATATTTCTGTCAGTTAACGTCTGATGAAGATAATGTTAAGTTATTGAAACTCTTACGATGTATTTTAATTTTAATTAATAAGTATATACTCTGGTCAGAAAAGCTTTAATTAGTTAAGTAATAGTACCAGAGTGAAGATGAAGAAAGGAACAGATTCATATATCGATATATTGATTTTTTTGTGATATTTAATATTTTCATATACATATTTCGATATTTTTATGTTTTATTTTACGAGATTTTTTAAAAAATATTTCGATGTTTCTCGACATTCAATATTATATTTTATTTTTTAAAAAAATCAATCAAAGTTTTCATATCTTCAATATCGCTTTCTGGTATTCTGTATTTTCATACTTTGACATTTTTCGATATTTCGATGTTTTCTTATATTTAATATGGGCCCATATCGATATTTTTGTTATTTCAATGTATCGATGAAGTATCAATAATTTACTGATATCGAGTATTCATATTCCATATTTCCATAGTTTTTCAATGTTACTCAATATTAAATATTTTTAATATTTTTGTACTTCGATATTTTGATTTATCCATCATATTTATATATTTTGATGTTTCGATATTTTCATATTTCAATATATTGTATATTTTGTTATATTGTCAGGTTCAGATATTTTACTGGTATTAATTTTTGATGTCCATATTGTACAACCCTAAGTGCGACCAAAAGCAATTTTCTATAGAGAGATGGTTAATGAGATATAGCCCAGTATACAGTATGGTTAATGAGATATAGGCCAGTATACAGCATAGTTAATGAGATATAGCCAATTGTACAGTGGTTAATGAGATTTAGCCCATGGTTAATGAGATATAAATCAGTATACAGTATAGTTATTGAGATATAGCCCAGTGTACAGTGGTTAATGAGATATAGCCCAGTATTCAGTATGGTTAATGAGATATAGCCCAGTATTCAGTATGGTTAATGAGATATAGGACAGTATACAGCACAGTTAATGAGATATAGCCAAGTGTACAGTGATTAATGAGATTTAGCCCAGTATTCAGTATGGTTAATGAGATATAGCCAAGTGTACAGTGGTTAATGAGATTTAGCCCAGTATTCAGTATGGTTAATGAGATATAGCCCAGTATTCAGTATGGTTAATGAGATATAGGACAGCATACAGCATAGTTAATGAGATATAGCCAATTGTACAGTGGTTAATGAGATTTAGCCCATGGTTAATGAGATATAAATCAGTATACAGTATAGTTATTGAGATATAGCCCAGTGTACAGTGGTTAATGAGATATAGCCCAGTATTCAGTATGGTTAATGAGATATAGCCCAGTATTCAGTATGGTTAATGAGATATAGCCCAATATTCAATATGGTTAATGAGATATAACCAAAATTATAACTAACTCCTAAATTTTAATTTTCGTTTAACTATATTATCCAAAGATTATGCAAATTTTTCGATTGAAATCAATCGAACATTCATTATACTATTAAATAGATCACATCGAGCTAAACAAAATGAGATGCTTGAGTATGAATTCTCATGCGTAGTTTTCGAGAAAAATACTCTTATATCCCTAAAATGTATGACGTTCGTTGTCAATATCAATTAATAATCTTTATTCTATTGGAATATATTCTTTATTTGTTCATGTACTGTTTATGTAAAACAAAATGGACTGTTTAGTACGAGATTGTATTTGTTGTTGTTGTTTGTTCGCTTCTAACGGTGGTACACATACTCCTAACACTAACACAAATACTCCTAACAGAGACACACATTCTTCTAAAACTGACACACATATTCTTAAGAATAATATACGTTTTCATAAAGAGTGGCACACATTCTCCTAACATTGACACATACTTCTAATAGTGACACACATTCTGCTAACAGAGACTCATATTTTCCTAACAGTAACACAAATTTTGCTAAGAGTGATACACATTCTCCTAACAGTGACTCACACTTCTAATAGTGATACACATTCTCCTAACACAGACTCATGTTTTCCTAACAGTGACACACATTTTCCTAACAGAGACTCATATTTTCCTAACAGCGACACACATTCTTCTAACAGAGACATATTATTCTAACAGTAATATAAATACTCCTCATAGTAACACACATAGTTCTAAAAGTTTCACTTATACAAGCTCTATCCTATTTTGTAATTTTGATTTGCAAAAATGTTAGGAAGTCAAAATGTAATTATCAAAAATACGTAAAATACAACAGGATTTAATGGTAGAAAATTTATTGACTGATTTATAGATGATCACTCTAGCTCCTACCTTTGGATGGAAACAAAATTAAAGGAATAATATTTGTACTACTGCTAACCAGTGAATCCAAATTTGGTACGATCTTTACTTCCAAATCCAACACCAATAAAAGTTACTTCGTGTGTATGACCCTTTACTAAACCAAAAAGAAAAAGAAAAGAAAAAGAAAGAAAACTTAACAAGAAAGATAAATTTTTCATCATCATTCATAATTTTCATCAATTTTTATATTAAAATCACAATAGAAATCAATTTCATAACAAACTCAGCGATATGGGTGACTGGTATCTACGTCTGCAGCTGAAGATATGAAACCTTAATTGAAGTTAAGAAAGAATAGGAAAAAAAAATATTCTTTTTTAGTTTTGACTTCTTTTCTTCTGGCAACCCATAAACCTACCAAATCTTCTTCACGTAGCGGTAATAGTACTTAAATCCGATTATTCTCGTTAAAAGAAAACAAACCTTCCCAATGTCATTGGCTTAATTTTTTAATGATGAGAATAATTTAATGTTACTTTCTACATATTAAAAAGAAGAATAAAAAGAGAAGAAAACGAAAGTAGAATAGCTTTTAACAAAAGAAACGAAGAAAAAATTAGAGCTCTACAAAACATTTTTTAAAATTATATTATGAGCAGGAAAGAAGCTGATTTTAGGAATCTGAGTTCCTGTTGCTGTAGCGACTGCACTTAAGTTCTTTTTATATTGTATTTTGGGTTTCTTTAAAAAGTCAGTAACAATGTTAGTATATATACTACTCATCCACTGTCGACCAAATTTGTATATTACTCATCCAGTCTTGACCAAACTTGTATATTACTTATTCAGTCTTGACCAAACTTGTATATTACTCATCCGGTCTTGAGCAAACTTGTATATTATTTATCCGGTGCTGATCAAACTTGTATATAACTCATCCGGTCTTGACCATACTTGTATTTTGCTCATCTGGTCTTGATCAAACTTGTATATTACTCATCCAGTCTTGACCAAAATTGTATATTACTTATTCAGTCTTGACCAAACTTGTATATTACTCATCCGGTCTTGAGTAAACTTGTATATTATTCATCCGGTGCTGATCAAACTTGTATATAACTCATCCGGTCTTGACCATACTTGTATTTTGCTCATCTGGTCTTGACCAAACTTGTATATTACTCATCCAGTCTTGACCAAACTTGTATATTACTTATTCAGTCTTGACCAAACTTGTATATTACTCATCCGGTCTTGAGTAAACTTGTATATTATTCATCCGGTGCTGATCAAACTTGTATATAACTCATCCGGTCTTGACCATACTTGTATTTTGCTCATCTTGTCTTGATCAAACTTGTATATTACTCATCCGATTTTAAATACTTGGAACGGTGATATGCCTTTACTTCCCAAATCATGTAATATCATGGTTGGAATTTGTATTTTGCTAAATTTTAGAAGAAATTTGACAATACAAATATTTTTATTTTAAATAATTTGACTTTTAGAGATTTTTAATGGTTTGAAACAATCTTTAAGATACTTAGAACAATATATATATATATATATATATATATATATATATATCTGGCGCCGCTACCCCGCCCGCTAGACCCGTTATTACTTACAAATTTTTTAGTGTTAACGATTTTACGTAGAACCAGCTGTTCGTCCTCGTTGATGGGTCAGTTTGGTTACATCTCATACTATAATTTTTAAATCAATTCCAATACTAAAACAATTTTAGTGATAAAGTCGACATGCCTTTATAGCTGCGACCATAACGGTAAAGATCCAAAATCATTGAATTAAGTATATATTTTAATGGCCTCGTACGGAAGCATTTTTTTTTTACTATTATTATTTTTGCTTTTAACTTTTCTATAAACAGAGATATTTCGTTTCTTTCAGTAAATTGTATTCCGGCAAAAGACCATGTTTGTTAGGTTCACTTTTACGAAGGCATTATTTCAATATTTTATTGTGTTTCCCTTAATATTTCGAGTAGTTCAAAGTTGCTTAAGAAGTCACTAATAAAACGTTACCCTCCCTCAATTCCTTCTTGTATATATGGAGAAAGAAGTTTTTTTTCTTCTTTTTTACTGTTCTTGCTAAAGTTAGTATTCAAAGCATAAATGAGGTAGGGAACTACGTGCATACATATCAGTATTGCTTTGTAGTTTAACCCCTATTGTAAGCATAATTTAAAAATCTCCTTGCTACACTGTATTGGCTTATTGGCTGATTATTTTGTCTGATAGCTCAAAACTGACTGATGTAGGTATCCGTAGATATTGGATTGTGGGGTGGAATATGTATATTTCTCATTTCTTTTTCCCTTTTTCCTATATTCTTTTGAGAGTTTTTTCGTCTTTCTTTAAAAGTTCTTTTCCGTTTTCTGAAAATGAAAGCCGAACGGTAGCGAGTAGTAGTAGGCAGGCAAGAAAAGAGACAGAAAAGGGAGCGCCTAAGGCAAAATTGATATCCATTCACCACGCCTGAATTATCTTTCCTTCATTCCTTATTTTTCTCTTTTTCTTTCCTTTCTTCATTCATCTCTCTCTGCATATTCAACCTAATCCACTCTGGGCGCAGTCTTTACTTATTTTTTTTTTCGGAGAGAAAGGGGAGGAGAAATCGTTCGTTTTATTTCTCTATGCCTGATATATATTCATTCCCCCTTTCCGGAAAATTCATTCTTGCGTACTTAAAACATTCGGTCTTCTATGATTGTTCAGGCATTCCGAAAGCCTTTCCATGCGAGTACATGTGCAGTAGTAGTAATTGTGATTATGTGTTCTTTCTATATGGACCGATTGATATTCCCCTTCTCCTATTCTATTATTTGCATCCCCAAAAATCCCTTTAATATTAATTCTTTTCTGAAAAAAAAGACTGCACTATTCACTTTTACAGCTGAAAAAACAGACTATAAAGATCTCATTAAATCTATTGTTTTTTTCCTTGGTTAGTAAGAGTAGAATGGGACCAGACTGATGAGTGATGACTAACGCTTTGTTGAAGAACATTGTGACATTATTTGATCAATAGACGGTACTTTCGTTCCTTTGTCGCCATGCCTAAACGGTAATTGTCTAATAACGAATCACCTACGTCAGAACAGAATTATTACATCTTTTTCCGTTCCAAATAAAAAGTTAAGGGTGACAACAGCGTAGTCTAGTCACCACAACTACCCAATTCTGAGCATCCATCCAGTGTCGTGAGACAAACTGGGGAGCCGCGTGAATAAAAGTTGAGACGAGAAAGCTCCTAATACTTCTGTTAGAGGCTGACGCAGGACGCTAACTACATGTTCGTCGTTAGCCTGGACATAGTTTAGTCGGTCACTAACAGATGGCGTTAGAGCGGCTTAGGCCCATAAAGGACTGTCATGCCAATGGTTATTTAAGTGAAAAGTTAACAAAACACACACCAAGTAATACTAAACAAGCCCATTTTCCATGTGTTTTTTGGGGGAGAGCTTGTTTGATTGCGAAAGGAAAATATAATCGTGAATTTTGTTAATTATTTACCTCAGGAATAGGCCATTTATAATGCATTCCGAGCCAGGACAAAATAAGAACTATGGTTACGGGGGGGAGGGGCATTTTCCATTTCAGTTTTTCTCCCATAATGTTCATTGATTAGTTGTATAAGTCATTAATTTTCTGAATTTTTGTTCAATTCTGCGTATCCTCCTTCTAGATTCGCGTGTCTAGACCAGTGATAGTCAAACCGTCGATCGCAAGCTACTAGTACATCGCGGGGACATTTTTTGTTGGTTACGTTAACGCTTTGGTTGGCTAACCTTGATCAGTGTTGCCAATTCGGGGCAAAAGTCGCTAAATTTAGGGGATTTGACTTCCAGAATACCGGCAAAAAATAATATTTTCGATTAGCGACTTTTTTTGGGTGATTTTTAAATGACGATTTGGAAACTTATTTACAATTCTAGTGCCTTTTGTATTGTGAACAAATCAAGCATTATTAGTTTGAAGCGCCTTTTAGTTCTTGAGTTCCATCCTTCTGATTACTAATAAGTCTGATTAAAAAATTGTTATTACATTGTTATTTATTAATAACTACACTTTAATTTCTTTCTTATGTACAGTTCAATTTCAGTCTCTTTTTGTTATATACAGTTTAATTAAAATTGATTTTATACTTACTAGAAATATAAGTTTGTAAGCAATAAACGAATGTAAGATTTTTTTTTTATAAAGTTGGTAGTTGTTTTTATTGGTAGTTCACAACAGGATTTAAAAAACCAATTAGGGCCTGAACGTTTGAAAGTAACTGTATGAAATTTAATTCTTCCTCCCCGAGAAATCGACCTAGTATTAAACAACCTTACCATGTAGAACGGACTTGACAACCAAAAGGTTGGAGAAAATTTTCTTACGATTGAAAGTCATGTCTTAATTCAGGAATATTATTATAATGGTCAGTTACACTCTCACTGTTAAGCATACACGGAGAGAAAAGTCGAGTGAATTTATAAGGAAAATATGTAGGTTCCGGCTACAGGCGTATTTTTTCTTTTTTCGTTACTGTTGTCGTGTAAGGAGAACTACGATCTGTGTTGTGCCGACTGTATGGTAAATTGCTGTTGATGTATGCTTGGTATTTAGTGCAAACAATTTTGAAGAAATACATTCGTCCATGTTGCCGTTTTTGTTCTAGACCATCTGGTAGCTGTTTTGTTACCATCCAACCCACAATTTTGCGAATCACTTTGAATTTGTTTTTCTGTTTTTATTTTAAAATGTCCTTTTAAACTATGTGTTTCTTTTGTATGTAAATAGAAAGGAACAGAATCTAGACAAATGTAGACTGTTATATGGAGGATTCTTTGACAAAACATACAATGATAATTCAGTCATGAGACATTATTTCTGCATGCTGAACTGCTTTAACAGCCGAATATATTAATATATAGGGTACAGCGGGGTAATTTGAATAATTTCAGATATTTTCTCATATATCTCGGAAACTGTAATTGGTATTCAAATATAAAATTGTGAACAAAAACTTTGAACCTTACTATTACTTAACAATTTTTCTTAAGATAGTGTCTGAGATACATCATTGTGAAATTTGGATATTCAATTTCCCCGCCGAAATTTCGAAAAACGTAAATGTAAGGGGCAATTTGAATAACGAGTGGGGTAATATGAATAACCAACAAAATAAAGGCGCGCTGTTAAGATCTTCTTCCCGAGAAGACTGCTCCTTAAAATGTATAATAAGGCCATACGTTTCCGAAGGGGAGAATCGAAATTCTTCAATAGCTTATGGACTAAACTGGTAGATACCAGTATATGAAAACCAATTAACTGCCAGTCCAACAGAAGCTGTGCACTTCTAGGCTTCAGTGAACAAAATGCAGAACTGAGATTTACTAATCACTGACCTCGGGTTTTAGTGAATCCAGATAGTTGCCTCTTGGTGGTAATTGGCTTTAAGGGCCTTAAAAACAGAGCGATCGAGTGGTTATAATACGTGTGTTGTGTCTGGAGGTAGGTAAAGCATTTCGATGTCATGACTTTGGTAGAACTCTAAGGACAAAAGTTGTGAGTGAGATTTTGGGTTTTAAAGTCCGGACTTAGGCGTGCGCCTTTGAATATTACTACAGGAGGTATAAAAGACCTTCTGGCATTGCAGCATGCTATCAGCGTTACATTTTCCCCTCGCTCAACAGATGTTAAACTTACCACCTCTTTTCTACCCTTTTCTGCAAAAATTTTAGGGGTCTGTTATTTAGAGGAAGATTACTTTCGTCCATATTATAAATATGGTTACGATGGTTTATGGAGATCATACTCGTTCATTAATTTTCCCAGTAAGTCAAAATAAGAATTCACAGTTTCTTTGTTAACACTAGAAGCTTTCGCTTTTGACAAACAAATATAAAATAGTAGGTCTATAGTTTTAATTTCACTGCTATTCAAATTGCCCCGTTTTGAATTATCCAAATTGCCCCGCAGTCGACGAATATTCCATTCAGAACGTGGTATGAAAACTGCTGATTAGTTTACGCCAACGTTTACTATATCAATGCCCCACATGCTACTGATACGAATATAATCCAGAGCGGTTTCATTTTATCCAGTTAATAATAAGGAAAGCTTAAGGAAACAACGTTGAAAATTATAACGACCTAAAAATACACACATTCGTACTTACCTTGCAGCAAACAAAAAATCGTATAAGCCTTCAGAATCGGAGGAATAATTTGTATTTCTGAGAACGACTTCTGCAAACCACCACCTACAAATCCACCACAGATTCACTAATATGGCGAGCCGCGTTTCCAATCTAGTTGGCAAAATGCTTAACATTATTCAAATTCCCCGCCTATTCGAATTACCCCGCTGTACCCTATATATATTTGTTCATAGATAAAGATAGCAAATTTGCAATTGAAAAGTTACATTATCAGAAGTAACAGTATTTATTAACTACCAAAGCTTGCCCTTAGAAAAATCTAATTGAATTCTCATTTCGATTCTACCATGTTGTTAATCAAAAATGCTGTAGCAACTACGATGAGTTTCATCTTGTAATCTTTCTGGAAGAACATAAATTGTGTCCGCATGATTTCCACGAATACACATCAGCAGTTTTTTTTTTTTTTTTTTTTTTGACTAAAATAAATGGGAAATAATATGAATACAGGACGGTGCAGCACCAAATTTATTTTATGGTGATTTCAATAGGCGATAAGAAAAATAACTCTTCATGATTCTATTGTATTATCATCGTGCTTTATAACGAATAGCGCTTTACAAGCGGTTTGCAAATCACAAGAGAACAATTGTGTAAGATTTTCTGTGAAGACAGTAAATTCATCTTACTGTATATGGTACCGAAGACCGTGAACAAAGATGTACAAGTACTTATACCAACAATTTTACTGTTAGTAACTTTGAATATGTATTGGAGATTATATTATGTATTATGTATGTAGCTGTCGGTTAGTGTATGTATTATATGCACCTGAAATTCTTCCATTCAAAGTGTCCAAAGAACTCGAATCTCATAAGGCTGGAGGTCAAGACCTTCCACATGACTTATCCCTGTACGTACGTATTCCATCCTAAGACCTTTTAATACAAAAGGGAAAAGAAGAAGAAGAAGAATGTTACGAAACCGTAAAAATAAAGATAACCCTGACATCTGCTGAAAATTTTATGTACTTCGCTATTGTCGATTACAGGGCTTTTCAACCTGGGGGTCGCGAAGTTAAGCGGAAGAGATACATATAATTAGAATCTAACACCGGAAATATCTTTAAATATTACTTTGAATTTTGTTCTGATACACATATTTTAATTTTTATACATACTGTTAAGAACAACAACAAAAATTAGGTCTACTAAATATTTTCAACAGATGCAGAGTTGTTCAAAAATCAATTTTAAATGAAAGAGGTATGATATGAAACCAATGAGATAGAAACCGCATATCGAAATACCAGAAAAATACGGATGCAACAAAACCTGCATATTGAAATACAATTAAAATTGAAAGCTAATGAGATACCTGAGTATGGTGTGATTTCACTAGTGCGGCAATGTCCGGTTCAATCTTCATGATACACATTTAAAATACTCACTAACTTTTTAAACAACTATCCAAGTTTTTTATACCAAAATTAGAAATCACTTTATTTTTTTTTATGATATGGCCCAAACTTAAGGGAGTTAAGAAGTTTTACAATTTTCAAACAGCCTCTGTGTTGAAACTGTATGACGGATCGGATTCGATATTTGTAATAGAGGGTGCCCGGGAAATAAGGACGAATTTGAATTTCGCACCATTTTGTCATATGACGGTTGGTAGTCGTGATTTTACCATATTTGTTATCCTATATCCTTCCGATTAGTAGCCTGTGTGGTGAGCATTGTTGGTTGGTGTTTATTACGGCATGGAGCGTTTGACAACAAAGCAACGCATCCAAGTGATTAAAAGTTATTACAAAAACAAGGAAAGTCCCACGGCAACCGTTTGAGATTTGCGTGTGACACTTGAACGCAATGTTGCTCCTACTGAATCATGAGTTCGGAAGTTGGTCCTGAAGTTTGAGACCACGAGGTCAGTGTTAAATGTTAAGCAAACTGGAAGACCGCGTTCTGTTCGAACAGAAGAAAACATTGCTATCGTGCGTGACAGTGTGACCGTAAGCCCCATGAAATCAGTTCGCCGACGAGCTCAACAATTGAATTTATCACCAAGTTCACTGCATGAAATCCTGTCGAAAGATCTGAGAATGCATGCATACAAGATTCAACTTACACAAGAGTTGAAGCCTGCAGATCATGGAAAGAGACATCGATTTGCTCAATAGGTATTGGCTTGACAAGCGGAGAACGAGAACTTCACGACAAGAATAATTTTCTCAGATGAGGCACACTTCCATCTCAGTGGGTACGTCAATAAGCATAACTGCAGAATTTGGGGTACAAACCACAGACAATACAACAACTGAAGGATGAAATTAAGAGGGTTATTAACGGCATCACACTAGATGTTTGTGAACGCGTCATCGCAAATTTCAATGAACGCATTGCTCATTGCCGTTCAGCCTTGGGTGGTCATATGCCGGATACAATTTTTCATACATAAATGTGAGAAAATTACCTAATGTGTATGTATTCATAAATGGGAGAAGTTACTAAATGTGTTTATAAAAAATAATTCAATATATTTTATATTAGTTTTATAGCACTTTAATATTCGTCCCTATTTCCCGGACACCCTCTATGAATGAACTGACCAAATTTGGTTTTAAATCCATTCGCTTTTAGGGATGTTACTGTACCCATTATATAAAAGAAATGGAATCTACTATTATAGAAATAGATGGATATCGTGAGATCTCCGCAATAGGTACAGAATATATTAAAAATTCCACACAAGATTGTTACAAACTAGAAATTATAAGGGGGTCGCTGGCAAGAGGATGTGATAAAATGGGGATCGTGATAGGAATTAGATTGAAAACCACTGGTCTATTATTATCAATCATAGGCAATAGTAAAGTACATAAAATTTCCAGCACATGTCAGAGTTATCTTTATTTTCACGGTTTCATAATATTCCTGTTAATCCTCACCAGTTTCTACTAATTTATACACAATAGTACGAATACTTAATAATTTGATAATGATAATGAGAACCGTTTTAAGCAGAGAAAAAAACGCTTTGTCGTATTAATTCGCTTTTATATTTTAGTGAATATATATATATATATATATATATATATATATATATATATATATATATATATATATATATATATATATATATCAAGGATCTTATAAAATAGAGGATCTACCCTTACAACAAAATCTTGAAGCCATACGTCACAGTTTCGCCACCCCTACTCTGCCCACTCTGCCCAATAGGATCGCAATGTTTTGAACCAATAATCATATCGGAAACGAAAGTAGCCAATCAGACGATGGCAGAAACAAGAGTAGCCAATCAGACGTGCCGATGCTCGGTTGCTTAAGTTCAACCAAAAGTTTTGTCGATATTATTTTATTTTTTTAAAATTTATTTTTTATAAAGAATGAAAATATATTGAACAAATGTTGCCAATAAGTCACAATTTGAAATAAAATCTGAATTTACTTTCCCCTGAGAAGACGAGAGCATTGATGTTAGTTCTCCAAACGTTGGACGACGTAGAATTTACCTGTCCAAACGTTGGACGACGTAGAATTCACCTGTCCAAATTCCCCCTCCCCCACCAGCTCAGAACACAAAATCCAGCAAAATTTCGCTGCTTAAAAATCCAAATTTACCCATAATCTTCCTAACAAATAAAGCTAAATAAAATACTACAAGTTTTATGTTCCATCGTATGCCGGGGGAAAAGGAGAACCCCGAGAAAACCTACCGTCATGACAATGTCCACTACAAACTCTCGATTGTCTGCGAACTAATGTGCGTTATCTATATATAGACAGCGTTTGAAAAGTATGTTCATTCATGTCCAAAATTATTATCGCATGTCTATAAATATGCTGTTGTAGGAATATAATTTTAAAACGAATTCGCCCGGTATTTCTTATAATGTTAGTATGTGTATAATCGACAAAGACATGTATGTGGCAAATTTCATGTCAAAAGAACAGTAAATAAGAGCAATAAAACGAACGAACATTTAGCAACATTTTGTTTTATTCATTCTAATTTTCGTACTTATAATTCTTTACCTATGAAATTTACCACAAATATACATTTCCCGATTATACATATAGTATCAGTATTAAAAATACTCTGCAAACTCATTATCATATTATATTTCTACAACAAGACAGTTATAGATATGTGACAATCATTTTGGACATGACTGTACCTACCGGTTTTAGAAGAGTTAAAACTCGTGATTAAATATATTATTGGCACGATTAATCTATTTTAGGAAACCGCTTCTTGCTATCTATTACTGTTTTTGCTCTATAGTGATCAACGTTAAAAACCGGAAATTGTTTATTTCTACCATTTCCGGTTTTGGATATTACATTCACCAATTAACTTGTTTTCTAACATTTGGTCCTCTGTATCTTGACCAAAATTGACGGTCATTCATTAAGTAGTTCTTAAGGCTTTTATCCATCTCGCGCGGACGGACACACGAACAGGCAGGGAAAATATATAAAGGAGTTTTGGTAAACTAAAATCCTTAAAAATAATTTTCTTAAAATAGATTTCTTAAAACAAAAAATGTACTCGCATGCTTTTGTGTGTCCTGAATATGATCTGAATCTTTAATAGACGCCGCGGCCGGTGCGTTTTATAATGACATGAGCATACTGTGTTAAGCTCACCTAGTAAACACCAGGTTATAAACTAGACTTCATGAGCTGAGTATAGAGTGGGTAATGTATGCTGTGTCGAGGCCAAGACGAGAGCGTGACTTTGAGACCATTTTTAATGTGTGATAGTGGTAGGTTGATGGTGTGGGTGAATGATGAGGGAAGAGGGCGAGAAAGTGTTGCAGGAGATAGATGCGTGTCTTCGCATCCCCCGTCTGTTCCCTTGGCGTCTTCCACCACTTCTTGTAAGCGCGTATCTAAATCATCATTAAAGCTCTGGTCATGGATGAAGGCGAAAATGCGTGTACCTAAAGAGGTACGTGACACTTCAACCTCTTTATTTCCCCCTCTTCTTCCTCTTCATATTGCGTGTCTAAATAACTATATGAGTGGAAGTTACACATACATATGTGTGTGTGTGCCAGCAAAAGAGGACGTCGTAGTTAATCTTCGCGTCTCTTCCATGATTTTTCACTATAACGGGAATAATGAATTATAATGTAGCATTTTTTGGAAAAAAGAAAAAGAAAAAATAATGTACTTATTACTTTTTTGATAACTTTAATACAAAATGTCTAATTTTAAACTGATTTCATATTGAGACTAGTGGTACAAAATGTTTAAATGGATTTCATATTGACACTAGTGATACAGAGTTTAGTTTGAACAGATTTTATATTAATACTTGTGATAGAAAGAGTTCAGTTTAAACTGATTTTATATTGATACTAGTGATGCAAAGAGTTTAGTTTAAACAGATTTAATATTGATACTTGTGATAGAAAGAGTTCAGTTTAAACTGATTTTATATTGATACTAGTGATACAAAGAGTTTAGTTTAAACAGATTTAATATTGATACTTGTGATAGAAAGAGTTCAGTTTAAACTGATTTTATATTGATACTAGTGATACAAAGAATTTAGTTTAAACAGATTTAATATTGATACTTGTGATAGAATGAGTTTAATTTAAACTGATTTTATATTGACACTAGTGATTCAGTGTTTAAACTGATTTTATATTGGCACTAGTGATACAAAGTGTTTAGTTTAAATTGATTTCGTATTTCTATCCACGATACAAGATGTAACCAAATTCTAAGAGGAAATTCGGGAAGCTGAAAAAATTGCCGAAAAAAACATATTCGGTGGCAGTCTTAAACGTTCGCTGCGTTTCGTGTCACGGTAGCTCGTGCGATATTTCATTTCTGTGCTGTGCCGTTTTATATATTCTATTACCTCTGTTCGTTTGTGGTATTTTCGTTTGTACAGATTTTTGAACATTACTAGCATCTACGTGCTATACAAGTCACCGGTGACGCGTTACTCGTATAGCTCTGAGATCCAAACTCAGTTTTACGCTGCTACAGCGAACGTGTTAAGATACTCTTTATAACGACTCTAGAATTTGTACATATCACATTAACGCAGGCAATATCGAACATATGTTCGTTGCCATTTTGGTTGCAGTTCGTGCTGTAAATATTGAAATAAATTTATACAATTTAAATATCGACAGTCGACGTCAGTGTTTCTTCCAGATATGTTTTTGGGGGCACTGCTGCCCCGGAGCTCTCAAAGTGCCCCCCAGACGAGACCAAAATAATACGTCTATAATATAATAATAAATAAAATAGTACCAGAAGTGCCCCCCCAGAATTCTACGTGTGCCCCCCGGAACATTTTTCTGAAAGAACGACTGGTCGACGTTAATTTATATCCGTGACAATAACACCTTTTATAGATGCTAAAGAAGAAAATTGACTTATTATTTTTAGAAAAATGGAAAAACAGAATGATTAATACCAAAATGATGTTTTCGTTAAAAAATAAATAAATAATATAAAATAAATCAGTGTTAATAGCATTGCAAACTCATTGAACAGTTTCGATAACTTCTGTCATCGTCGTCAGTATTGACTTTCAGATGAATTAACCCTGCACATAGGTGTATAAATTATTTAATACAACTAATTCCACTGTGATCTAATACTACAGAAGACAGTTCTGTATGGTGCCAAGATTAGTGGACTGAAACTTTAAAACTTTCTAATAAATATTTAGGATATAGGTAAATTTCTGGACTGTAGTCTGCGCCTGTAAATTAAATTTTGCCTCAATTTCAGAGGCTGCAAGAAACTAAGTATGCTATATAAGGCATAATGGCATAGAAAATTAATTATAGGTACTGTACTATTTAAACCCGTGGATTAAGTTCATAGACCTGTAGAATATATTTTGAACCTGAGTACTCTAGCACATCTTATACCTTTAATAATGTCCCTTGCTTTTACGATAGCTCTTTCTCAGTGATTGTCCCGACATTGTTTATATTGCATCTTATATTCTTTGCAGATTTTCTTCAAGTTCTCTAACAAGGCAGAAAATTATAGAGAGGGTGAGATCCTAATTCGTCTCACCCATCACTGTGCGTCACGCATCTACAGTCACACATTATGCTCTTTACCAGGTGTATTCAACACACGTAGCTATAAAAAAAATCCCACCTGTCCAGAAGCGGTTCTCATGTTTTAAAAGTTGCCGTGTGGATATGAGTAGAGTTCTTGGTGGTTCATTCTAAAACTTCCAGAAGACTCTTATCTACATACATAAAATGCTGACGACGAGCTCTTCCTACCCGAAATAAAATAAAATAAAAACTGACTGGTTGTATAGATGTTGTCTCTCGTTAGAGGGAAAGACCATTAAATCAGTCAGCAGTTTTTTGAGGGTCCTTTTTCCCTCCTCCTCGAAATCGTTACCTCATTTCCAAACAACCAATAAGAATCACATATAATGTGCTAGGAGCCAATCGGATGTTTTATTCAATTGGGTGGATGCACAGTGTCCTATCATCGACCGCCTGCATATATACAAACATACGACTCTTAAACAAAATGTACAGAGTTTGTTGGTCTTGTGTTTTATAGCTTTTATATAAAAGCCGGGAAGTTCTTGCTGACGAATTTGTTTCATTTCCCGCCCATCATCATTCTGTGGGTATGTCGTCCAAGTGTACCTTTATTGGCCGTTTTATCTTTGCTATAAAAACTAGCAAGCAACGATGTGCTTGTATCCTAAATAACTTATGCAAGTGTCAGCGGAATACTTTGCATACAACTTTACAAAACAAATGCATTACGAAATTCGTAATAGCTAATTGCGTAGATGTGTACACAGATTTCATTTTCCTAATAAAATTAACATCTTGTCACATAGGTGTTAATCATTTGAGGAAACGTGCAATCTATCTGCTATCACTGCTTTCGGTCTACTTTAGATGAATCATTGCAATATCCAGTGTATGCAACTCAACAAGTGTTCATTATTAAGATGATGCATTAGGGCCTCATTCCGTAGCGTTTTACGTCAACGCAACGCAAGATATGCGATAGTAGGCACAGCAGCTATATAATTACTTTTTCCAATATTTACTTTAAGTTGCGATCCGCAAATTTTGCGAAGACCGTTACGGAATGAGGGACTCTAACAGGACAGACAGTAGGCTCATTGGTCATATGTTGTGATTGACACATTTGCCGATATTTGCCAACCAACGAAATCCTTGCAGAGCACTTCTGGTTTATTGTTCCCATTTTTTTCTTTTTCTTTTTTTATTTACAAAACTTTCTGAGTAATCTTCACTGAGTCTGGCATGATGTTAAAGCTCACCGAGGGGAAGTTGTTAACCTGAATTTATATGTTAGTTGGTGAAACTGTCACACACATTTATTATGTTTAAAATAAACGTTATTTTGCTCAGCGATTTTTATTGTAAGTTATTTAAGATAGCAAAACTAGTATGAACCAATTAGTTACATGAATCACTCGATCGATCGATAGTTCTCAAATATCAAAATATCAATACTGTTGATATTCTTACTGATCGATATTTCAGTGTATCAATCAATCAACCGATCGACATTTTTCAGATATCGAAATATTGATACTGACAAAAAATTTGCTGATCGATATTTCGATATATTGATCAATCGATCGATCGACATTTTTCAGATATCGAAATATTGCTACTGACAAAAAATTTACTGACCGATATTTCGATATATTAATCAATCAATCGATTGATCGATATTTTTCAAATATTTATGCCAATACAAATTTTACTGATTGATAATTTGATATATCGATCATATTTCGATGTTTTGTCAATATCCAAATCTTGAGTTAAATAATGCAAGGATACTTCACTGATACGCAGCGGCGTATTTAGGATTTTATTTCGGGCGGGCTATGCACATTCTCCTCAGTGGGTATATATACTGGGTCTACGTAGGTATTCAGTTATTATATACTTATACTATATATAAATTCATTTATTTCAGGGGGGCTTGAGCTCGATAGCCATCCCCTAAATACGCCACTGCATACGACTTTTGTGGAACTAATGATTTTTTTTCTGAAACAAGGAGCATGCCTACATTCATTATCTTTGTACACATATGAAGTAAATCTTAATAGAGGTTGTGTTTAGATGATTTGTTGATAGCAACTAATTCCATATAATTTCCTTGGAGCGGGAAATTTGAATTGTAAACGAAACAAAATTTGTATCGACAGTCTGTTAATCTACATCATACTTTTTAGTTCCTAATTTTTGTCATCCTAAAATTAGTTTCCTAGCACCACCTCTGTTCTGTTTTCACTGAAACGTAGAAAAAAAAAATCCATATAATGGATCTCAATATCTTGTAACGAAACAATGGTATGGTCGTAACTTTGTGTTTGACAGACAACAAATTTATCTTTGTATATATATTTACAATAGGCCGATGATAAGTTTTTACTATTTACGTACAATATAGTATTATTGTGGAAATGCAAGATAGGGCTTCTGTAGTTTTCAACTGTGTTGTAAAGTACACAAAAACTAAATAAAAAAAAAGATTTAGTGTACATTTTGTCATGAATTAATGTCAGCTTTTTTAAAAACATTTTAAAACCTTAAAATGGTGTTGAAACAAGTTTCCCTTGGGGGTGACTAGCAGAATTCTTCGTAATAACGTTACGATAATTACTGGTATTTTGCAATTACCATTTGGTTCCGCGGAGAATTGACCCCTGCCCTCTTCTCTCTCTCTCTCTATGAATTGGCAAATCAAATTATGAAGTCAGAAAACCATGTTTTTACTTCGTTTTCGTTTCCTCTTCACACTTTTCCCACCAATATTGTAGTTTCAATTTGTGTCTGTGTGGGTAGAAAAGTGTGGGCGTCCGTAATAGGTTCCCAAAAGAATTTAAAATAAACACACAAATTAACAGGTCTTAAATTGTTATACTGTATATACATTAAAAATACTAGATGAAATAGTGACATTGCATTGCAGTATAAACATAATTTATTATGAAATTATTGTTTATATTATTTTAAGAGTTTTCGGTATGATTTATTGCCCTGGCTGGTTTCCCTACAACCCCGCTAGTAATTCATTTCCTTTCATTTGTATCATCTTTAAATGCAGGGCCGGCCTTAGGGAATTTGCTGCCCTGTGTAATGGCATCATTTGTCGCTTTGCCTTTCTCCAGAAAGAACAAACCTTAAAAACAACAATTTTAAGTATTCTACGACGGAGAGAAAAAGTGCACTTGCACTCAGAAAGGCCTAAACATTGCAAATACAATCTTGCTGTGTCTGTATTTTCCCTTTAAACAATAGTTTATTATGGTAGTGAAAGATAAAGCTAACACATCTGCAGAGGAAATATGATAATCCTTTTTATAGAATTCAATATCGAGCTTCAATCTCACAGTGCAACTAGCTCTTTTATATTCATTTCTTGATTTTCCTTCTACATCTATTAAAAATTTTAAGAAAAACTTGTTTCCACCTTCAATGGTATGGAACTTGTTTGTGACAAAGACAAGACTAGTTTGCATATCAAAACTGTGATAACTAACTAAATGGAACAGGTGTTTGCTACTGTTCGAGAATTGAGTTCTTATATTTGAGAACAATCAAGCAATTGACTGTGGTATTTGTTTAATCATTTGCTTTAGCACTGTCTATGTAACCTTAAACTAATGCAACCTAAACATGATTTATGAATGTAGTATTCAAATAGAAGGCCAGCTTAGTAAATTTAACTACCATCATCATCATAGAGTCTGCTTCCACAAAAAAGAAATATTTATTTTAAATAATATAGTTATGACAGATTTTGGCGCCCCTCGAAATATGGCACCCCGTGCAAATACACATGTTACACTTAGGGTAGGGCCGGCCCTGTTTAAATGTAGACAAAAAGGGGTTCCTGTTAGACCTACTTTGCTCCGCCTATTTTCCCGGGAGAGGGATATAGGGAGATTGATTCGTTATATTATCTCCAGCTTCTATCATCCAGTTTACTAGTGAAAAGAAAAATATATAAGAAATTGAAATAGAAGTGAAGCTAAGTTTCTCTACGGAAGAAAAATAGAAAGTACTGACGATTATTGATATTGGTGAATAAAACATTAAAAAAATAAAAGAGGAGCAAAGTAATAGAAAACATGTAGAAAAATGAAATGAAATCTTTCAATTTTACGTCCCATGATTATGCCGGGTAGGTTACAGGAGATTGTGATTATATGAGTGAATGAAATAAAGGAATGTAGAAAGTGAATGGAAACAAAAGAACCCCGAATAGACCGACGCACATGGTGTTTGTCCACCACAAGGCTTACTTGATGCTGCGCTGGGGAGATCGAACCAGGGGCCCCAATGTACTAGAGATGAACGCTCTACCACCGAACCACCACGACCTCACACTGGAAGGTAAAATGTGGAAACAAAGTAAGCAAAAATACTTTAAGATTTTCATACTAATCTTGCATATTTATTCCTGTTGTAAAAAAATGCTTAATTTTTAATGTCAGCATAGAATTTCTTAGTAAAATAGTAGAGAAGCGACCGACCATTATTGATTATTCATAGATATCTTAGTGTATCAGTTGTTTTCGCCATTCAAATAGTTGAATTTGGCATATCAGCGAAAATACAAGCAAAAAAGACAAAATTGAAGACTGGCATATAATTGGAATTTATCTTAGCAATTCACGTAGCCAAACCACTAGGAGAAGAGGGGAGGGTAGGGACAATTTTTTGGGGAAGCTAACTTGAGTTCATCTAACATCAATGCATAGTTACGAACAAAACAACTGAAAGTTTTTAACAGGGATGAAGATGGTCGGAGAAGGAGCTTAGCTCCCTTGGCCATCCCCTAACTACGGACCTGGCTCCCAGGAGCTTGTCCTCCCTCCCCCGCGAAAGCACACGTAGAAGAAATAGTCTATAAGTGCTGCCAAAATGTCTTGAGCCGTGGCAAATATGCGAACTAAAGCTCACATCCACGGTTGAGCCAATAACGGTTCAGCTGTTACTAAGCGGGAGAGCCTTAGCCAAAGGGAGTGAAATTCCCTCAGCCGATAGCAGCGCTCGGAACGGAAGACTAGGTGTCAAGTCAATGTGGTATATCCATAGTACCTGGGTTTTATATAATAATTTCGATTTAAATATGCATCTTACGAACTCTAATCCCTGCGAAATTAAAACACCGCTAATTTTACAGTAATTATGTGATATCTTCAAGTAGATAAAAGATAATCAAAATGTGGACAAGAGCGCCCTAGACAATTTTATTTTGCATGAGGTACTTTATTATCACGAGGATTATCACGAGTCAAGTAGCAGCTTTCCACTTGCAGCCATTTAGAAACGCGAAAATAAATGCCGATTTTCTAAATCGCTGGAAATCAAAAGCAGATAAGTGAGTCGTGATAACGGTATCTTATGTAAAATAATATTGTCTAGCGAGCTCTTGTTTCACTCTTCGATTATCTTTTATCTATTTGAAGATATCACATAATTACTGTAAAATTAGCGATATTTTAATTTCGCCGTGATGGGGCCGCGTAAGGGTGAGTAGAAGGGCTTCATATTATCCATATACCTACTTTTTTCTGTGCAAAGATTGGACATTTTAGCTATTGTTTAAAATAAAATTAGATGTAGCTATAGCTTTGAAATTACGTTCTTTTCTTTTTTTTTTTTTTTAATGAACGGAAGTCACAAATTGAATTAGTTTTGTGTAAAAGAAGATAAAATAATAAATAGACTTAAAATAAAGAAGATGACTACAAAATTAATAGGTGAAAACAGCAAGAGGGTAAATTTGAGAAATAGCCTCCATAAGAACACAATTACTGTATCATGGAAGAAGAGGAAGCAGGATGATAGTCAATTGTTTTTCGCAAAATGTGCTAAAGGATAAAAGAGCTGGAAATCTTTCATCTGCTTCGTTATAACGTATACTTATCACTCGGGCCTTAATTCTGTTTTATAATACCCTTTCTAGGTAGTATGACGAAAATATAATATGTGTTTGAGGGATAAAGGGGAGGGGTTTGCGCGAGAGTAAGAGAGGTAGAAAGAAAATAAAAGAGCAGATAAAGGGGCAGACGCGGAGTGAATGATTCAACAGGTATTAACAACTTGCCAAAACATTAAAAAAAATGCAATGGAACGAACTCAAAGGGGTGTGAGAAGTTAAGGTTGAATCGAAAAAGACAGGAGGCCATGTTGGAGTTGAATCCCCGGAAGGTTGTGTAGGCATTACCAAAAAGAAATGACGGATTGAAGGAAGGGAAAGAAAGAGAGGTTGTATCCGTCTTTTTTTGCGAGGAACTAGCAATTAATTTTAACGACTACCTTTATAACAAGATGAGACGAACGCTGTCGAATGAACAGGGAGTAAAATTACGGATCTTACATTCTCAAACTAGACACACACCCCTCCTGCTTTTGTAGTGTTTTCTTAACTAGAAGATAATTATGTCCTTTTAACGTTACCCACACACATTGTGTAAGTACCAAAGAAATTTAAAAAATACAAAAAGGAAATAAAGAACTTTCTAATGTCTTAAGAAGAAAATCTATTTTTCTGGAACTCCTCCTACTATAGATGATATAATGCGACAAAACAATTGTTTCGTCGTATGTACGGGACGAGAGTGTTGCTTTTGTAAAAGCTTAAGAGGCTCCATCACGACGAAATTAAAATACCGCTAATTTTACAATAATTAGGTGATATCTTCAAATATACAAAAGATAATCGACAGGTGGAACAAGAGCTCGCTAGACAATATTATTTTACATGAGATATCATTATCACGACTCACTTATCAGCTTTGATTTCCAGCGATTTAGAAAATCGGCATTTAATTTTCACGTTTATAAATAGCTGCAAACGGAAAGCTAGTAGGTGACTCGTGATAACGATATCACATGTAAAATAATATTGTCTAGCAAGCTCTTGTTCCACTTTTCGATTATCTTTTATCCATTTGAAGATATCACATAATTACTGAAAATTATTAACGGTATTTTAATTTCGCTGTGATGGGGCCTCTTAATAATCCATCATTTTCAAAAAGCTGTTCGTTCTGTCTTGGCGGGATTGTAGGTGTACAAATGAGCAAGGGTCTAGCGTATTTTGAACGTCTATGGCGAAAGAGTTTCTTGCCATTATTGTGAACACAGCACCACTTGTTATGCTGATGTTAGTATGATTATCATTTTTCTCCCTTCCACTGTTTCTTTGTTGCTTTTATTTTTCCTCTAATGCTTGTGTTGATGACCTTGCAAAGGTGGTTGGTTGGTTAGTAAAAGAAGACAAAATGGCAGCCTCGTGGTGTGTCCATTTTCTTCTTCCTCTTCTTTTTTTCTTCACCACACAAACGAAGATGAAAAAGATTGAAGCTCGTTACACACAGGACTGTAATTGTAGTGTTTGGCGCTTTCTCAAGTACTTTATTTTCTCTCTCTTATTTTCTTTTCTTTGATTTTTGTTTGACAAGCACCTATAATATGAAAAATAATAAAGGCTTTAAGCACGAAAAGATCAAACATATTTAATTATATGCGAAAACTATTACATAATTCATGAATGTATGATTTTAATATTCATATTATTATTTTATTTTTCTTGTTAAATGCAAACACAGCAGGTGGTGCAGTTGTCTAATTTCAGGTCAAATACTATGGGAGTTCATCACGAAGTATACGTGAGATAGATTCGTTTGGCTGTGAGCATTATTTAAAAGAAAACAAACTTTTCATTTTCTGTCTGTCTTTAGATTAGTAATTACATTCTAACTAAGCTTATTAAGTATGAAAACTGGCAGCACCTTCTGGAAATAGAATACGAGCTTTGACAATATGCACAGTTTAAGTTTAAGTAAACATCCTATCTTCTTTGCTTTGTATGTGTTTATGTTTAAATATTCTTACTTATTATTTGACAATGTGCACTGTTTCAAGTATCCTTAATTACTTGTTTACTAGGGATATACACGAGACGAGTCGAGACAGGATTTTCCTGACAAAATTCGAGTCGAGACGGCTCTTCCAATAGAGAAATATACATTTTTCGAATCGAGACATCACTTTTACAGCACATTTTCGACACGAGACAGCCACAAATCTTGTCTCGTGCGCATCCCTATTGTTTACACACTTATTTGGTTAATCATAATTATTGTTTACCAATATTTTGGTTATTTGATTTGTTTTTTTTCTATCTTTACTTATTTGCTGACATGCTTATTTCTCTCGTTATTGTTACCCAGTGGTGAATCTTGCCCGAGGCGGGGGACCTAGGCCCCCCAGTTTTTTGAGGAACAAAAATAATTTAAGGTATTGTTTATGTTCAAGTAAAATCATTATATACCTATCATAGTCTGTTGTCTAACTGCCCCCCTCCTCGTTTTTACCTTCTAGATCCGCCACTGTTGTTACCAGCTATTTCACATTTCCAATGTCTTGGACTATATATACGCTATTAAGAAATGAAACAAAATATTTTTTTCCGTGTTTTGTCCAACAGTTAATGCAGTGTAGGATTTTTTGGAATGAAGGGGTCGGTGTCAAATATAGAAGTAAGAAGGCAGAAAATAGAACATATGACTAGTTTTCGATACCTGGGTGATATTATTAGTAATGATATAAAATGAGAACATAAAGTAAAAGAAGGATAGGAATGCCGAAAGAAGCATTTAATAGGAAGAAAATACTATTTTGTGAGTCCTTGAAGAAAGAGTTTAGAAAAAGACTCATAAAATGCTTCGTATGGAGTATTGTGCTGTATGGGTCAGAAACATGGACATTACGTAAAAATTATCAAAAATGGCTGGAAGTTTTCGAAATATGAGTGTGGAGAAGAATGGAGAAAATGGCTGGGTCGAGTAGAAAATGAATTAGAAGGTGTTAGAAATGGTGAAAAAAAAAACAATTTTAAATGTTATTAAGAAGAGAAAGTGACACTGCTTGGGACATTGGTTAAAAAGGAACTGTTTCTTGAGGGACGTGCTAGTGGACATGCTGGCAAGAAAGAGAGG
The DNA here is from genome assembly GCF_964235325.1 of Thermobia domestica. Classification (NCBI taxonomy): domain Eukaryota; kingdom Metazoa; phylum Arthropoda; class Insecta; order Zygentoma; family Lepismatidae; genus Thermobia; species Thermobia domestica. The sequence goes on from NC_137454.1 coordinate 367,547,838, forward strand.
GAGAGGGTGAAGGAAACTACAATTAGTGGACGATATGAAAACAGAAATCATACGTGAAGACGAAGAGGTTAGCGGAAAACCGTGGAGCATAGAAGCTTCTCAGTTGCTGCAAGTGATCTGAAAATATTGACAGAATACCTATGATGATTATGAGAATGAGGATAAAGGAGATCGATGAGTTAAGAAAGTGAATGTTTGTGAAACAATAGCTGTAGTGTGAATATGGGAGTTGACGGGGAACACCGAGAAGGGCCACGATGTTGTCTACTACAAATTAGTGTCGGCAGGGATGGAACTAGGGACTCCTAGCACGAAAGGTGAGCCCTCTACCACTGACTTACCGTGTTCCCGTATACTATATTGATACCCTTACTTGTTTCTTTCCATATTTGTTTATTTAAGTATATTTATTATTATTTGAATATACTTTGTTATTTAATATGTATTGTTTAAGGATGTTTACTTATTTGTGTACATATTTGCTATTTAATAATCCTTACTTACTATTTCACAATCCTTTGGTTTTCGTTAATTATATTTACGAGAGATGATAAAAGCTTACAAAGCCTATTATTGTTTATGTGTGAGACATAGCTGGAAGATCACAGTTTTTGTTAAATCGCTTATCACAATGGTAGATAACGTTTTCTATACCATTTGAACAGAAATCTGTGTCAAATTCTCGTAACCACTATGAGGCAGCTTTTTTTTTTTTTTTTGATTTAGAACAGGGAAAGGATGAAAGTCACTGGGGCTATGTCAGGGCTGTAGAAGGGATGCTCCAATCGTTCCAAGTATAAAGTCAGTGGTTGTAGTACTGGGTCTACCGCTGTGTCCAGGGTTGTCATTAAGGTCGGACGGGAGGGATGGTCCGTCTTTCTTTGAAGGTACGACACCACTTCCCTATATTTTAGTTTGAAATTTAGCTCTCTCCATGTACTTGTACAATCTACCTATGAATGTTAGCAGGTGTAGTGTTCTTGGCCCACAGACACATCATCACTAACCTCACTTTTACTCTTGTCTAATTTTCCAGATGAGTCATCATTTTTAATGCCCACTTCTCGGGTATACCTGATCAGGATCAGAAGTATTCAAGCCTGGATTAAGACAGACATGTTATTAATCTACAAATAAATTTTCGTTAAGTTATAGAGAATAACATAAAAGTTTTATGCTTTGTAACCTCTTTTCTCGATCATCCCTCGTATATTTATTTCTAGTCCAACTTTGAGGTCATGTCCCCATGGTCGGATACATTTAAAAGTAATTTCTCTAGATTTTGCTTCTTAAATTGGAATAAAAAGCGTAATTAGAAGCATATTCCGGCGTTAGTATTTTAAAATTGTATTAGCGAAAATTTTTAAATATCAATATGCATGTCAACAGCAATATTTAAAAATCATGGAAACAAATATATATGTAAACAAATAAGTAAGATTGGCTAAATAAGTAAGGATAATTTAGTAAGAATGTAATGGAATAAGTAAAAATACTTTAATATGTAAACAAATAACTAAATTTGATTAAATAAATAAGAATGAATTAGTAAGAATGTAAAGAAATAAGTAAAACTACTTTAATATGTAAACAAATAAGTAAGACTGGTTAAATAAATAAGTATGATTTAGTAAATATGTAAAGACACAAACAAAAATACTTAAATATATAAACAAATAAACAAACCTGGTTACATAAGTAAAGATGATTTAGTAAGTGGATAAAGAAATAGGTAAGGATACTTTGGTGTGCAAACAAATCAGTAAGGTTCGTAAATAATTAAGGATAATTTAGTGAGAACATAAATTAATAACTAAATATAATTCAATATGTAAACAAGTCAGTAAAAATGGTTAAATAAGTAAGGATGATTTAGTAAGAATATTAAGAAATAAGTAAATATACTTTAATATGTAAATAAAGGAGTGAGTCAGGTTGAATAAGTAAGAATTATTTAGAAAGTATGTAAATAAATACGTAAGGATACTTTAATATGTAACCAAATAAGTACATCTCGTTAAATTTGAGTAAGGATGATTTAGTAACAATATAAAGAAATAAGTAAAGGTACTATAATGTGTAAACAAACAAGTAAATCTGGTTAAATAAGTAAGGATGATACAGTTAGTATCTAAACAAATAAGTAAGGATACTTCAGTGTGTAAACAAATAAGTAAGTCTGGTTAAATAAGTAAGGATGAAGAATGCTTTAGTAAGAATGTAAAGAAATGAGTAGAGATATTTTAATAACAAATAAAGCATTCTTTGTTATTGTTGGCAATCTCAAGACTAATACAAAAGAAGATCTAAAGATATTATAACAGTCATACCGTATCTTAAATGCATATTTTTTCAACTATAAGTCTTACACTTCATTTATACTCAAAAATACAATTTGATTTTTTAAATGCTTATCATTCTTGTAGTTTCACAGAGTATATAAGCTTTGAACAAGTAAAGAGTGACGTAGTTAATGCATTTTTTTAAAATCTAAAAATGTTCCATTAGTTTTATAGATCTGTATAAACTTTTAGCTTCATAAATACTACGAAATGTCAATATGATTATAGACATAAAAGCTGATGTTTTCGTGTCAGTTTATGGGGTCAGATAGCCTCGTAAATAATAATAGACTCCTCTAATAGCAAAAATCATTACGTTGGCGGAATATTGACTACCATTGATTGATTGTAATATACACGTAAATATTTACAGATGCAGAGGTGAATATGGAATACCATTTTGTTTTCCACAAATAACTTGGTAACTAATAATAATAATAATAATACAGTGAAACCTCTCTAAAGCGGACAGCCGTGGGGAATCAAAAATTGTCCGCTATAGAGGGGTGTCCGCCTTAGAGAGGTTTCAATATCTTCTTACGTAAATTAGTACAAAGTACTATGCAATTATTAATAGAAAAAAAAATACTTTTGCATGAATCATGTATTTATGAATATTACCAAACGTTACTGTACCTGCATTATATTGCGCCATCCAATACTCTATGTTCGAGGCAGAACATGGAAATAAGATGTTATAGTTCTCTGTATCTTACACTTATCGCTACTTACTACGTTTTCGGTATGTTGCTTTAATTGGTGAGTCACTTGCAGTCCAGTAATGACTTTTTTTTTTTTTTTTAGACAATATGCCTACCGCGGTCAAAAAATACCAAACTTCTCTTCTGCTTGGTCAGAGATTCCAGCGGGACAGTAAAATGACTTGTCATCCCAAACGGTGGCAACTGTCAATCACTTTTATGTCTAAAACAGGTTGGGTGAAAGTGAAATGCAAGCAAAGGACATGAGAGTGTTGTTAAACGGAGACCTTTCCTCTGGGTTGCTGAGCAGACAGTTGAGGAGGTAAAATGTTGTCACGCTCTCATGTCCTTCATTGCTGACACACGTATGGATTACAAAAAATGTATTTATACTATAATTTTCAACTTGTTTGCAGAGAAAGTGTCCGTAATATGGAGGTAAATAATACCTATAAAAGACAGTAAAGACTGTCCGTGTCCGTACTAGAGAGTGTCCGCTTTAGAGAGGTTTGCCAATATGCTTTTTCCTACAACAGTGTTTGGGGATTACAAAATTTGTCCGTTATGAGAGGTGTCCGTTAGTAGAGGTTTCACTGTAATAATAATAATAATAATAATAATAATAATAATAATAATAATAATAATAATAATAATAATAATAATAATAATAATAATAGAGTCATAGACATTTTGTACATAGATAGATCATTACGAGATGTAATCGCGTACGAAGTCGTTTTTTTCTATTTTTGGCTCCAGGGGAGACACAGGGAATCAAATTTAGACGCGCGTGGGAGACCCGGGTTCGATTCCGGGCGGGAGCTCATGTATTTCGGATTCCACGTTAATCATTAGTTCCACGTCTCATATAGCATCGCTGCTGAAAGGGACGTTAAACTCAAAATCAACTCAACTCAACTCAAATTTAGACGCGTTTCTAGTTATTTTTAAGAAAGCTTTTCCTGAATGCAACCAGGAATACGTATTTGTTTTGCAGGCTTACAATACATAACAGAAGAGGATAAAGGTGTTGTTCTGCATTATTTGCTTATTTCACTGAAGCCTTTCAGTGGAAGAAAAGTCTCTTTTGTGGGGCCTTGAATAAAGAGTTGAGAAAAAGACTCATAAAATGCTTTGTGTGGAATATTGTACTGTATGGCTCAAAAACGTGGACACGACACGAAAGTGATGAAAAGCGATTGGAAGCTTTCAAAATGTGAGGGTAAAGAAGAATGGAGAGAATTAGTTGAGACGAGCGGAAAAACGAATGAGAAGGTCTTAGAAATAGTGAAGGAGAAGATAACAATTTTAGATATTATTAGGAAGAGGAAGATAAACTAGTTGGGACATTGGCTAAAAAGAGGATGATGAGGGACGTACTAAAGTGTATGGCAGCAGGAAAGAGAGGGAGAGGACGAAGGAGACTACAATTAATGAATGCGTATCAAAACAGAAATTCTTACCTGAATATGAAGAGGGTAGCGGAAGACCCTGGAGCATGGAAGCCTCTTAGTTGTGGCAGGTGATCTGCGAATGTGACTGTGGGAGTGGTATACCATATGCATAACTTAATAATAACAATAATAATAATTTGTAACAGTTTTGTCTTTAAATAGGTCATATTAATAACGTAGATATCATACAGCTGCCAAATTTTTTGTACTGAAATCTAATATTGAGTAGAGTGATATGACAATATAGAAGGTCAAGAAATGAACTTTCTTTTCAGCATGGAATCTAGAAAAGAAACATTTGCAAATATCAAGAATTTTAAAAGTTTCATGTTTTAAGAAGAAAAATGAGTGCCAATAATTACATTGTACCGTACATTACATCTTGTTTTGTATTTTTGAAAACTTTGTCATAACTCACAAGTATTCTCGTATTTCCTATATGGTCCATCTCTCCCACAATGGCAGATGATCATCTATCCCAAGAAGAAGAGATAAGAAGGATAGTTTACTTTTTGCAGTTTTTGAACACAGGAAACATAATTGCTTTTTTCTTTTAACTGACTTTCATTCCCATCTGTCGATGGGCGGGCCGTAGAAGGTTACGCCTTCTCTTTGGCCAGTGGTGTAGATTTATAATTGTTAAGTACTGTAGAGATGATCGTCAGGTTTCAATAAGATGCTGGAGAACTTAAGGTAAAAATGTCAAATTTGATGCGCCTGAGAAAGGAGTGGTTAGCTTAGGCTAAAAGTCGTGGCCTATGTGCTCGGATCTTTATCGATAGAGATGTTGATGGGTTTGGTATATATTGCGCTCGGGACTATCATATCCTTTTCTGATGAAATTGGTTAGAAAAGAAACCTGAAGAAATCTACATCGAAAACGTTGAATATTATTATCAGTGAAATGTAGTCAAAAAAAAAAAAAAAAAAAAAAAAAGACCTACATGAAATAAATCTACTGAAGAAATGTGTGGACTTTGGCTTCGGGAAAACACACATTGTATAACATACATCCGTCATGACACTACACCAATATTCACGCTGCACTCTGGTGGATAGCTTACGAATTATGACCTGGTTCGTCTCACACAGGGAATCTATCTCTACCGGACTTACCCTACATCTATTTAGCACCAGTTTGTGTCAAATTATCACTATTTCCATAAGGCCTAATTTCCCTTAACACGAAAATGTTGTTAGTTCACTCTAGTTTCAGACAGCTCAATATCCCTTAGGAGCTCTTGGCTTTTTGGGCTATTTTTGAGACTTTCAGTCAAGCAGCTACTGCATCGTCACTATTTATCCTAGGATCATGGTTCATACCTCATTTTCTTCAGAATAGAGCTGGCTTTCAAATGGTACCACTTGCATGCTCATACCATATACCGGAAGCGGGAAAAAATGTCAAAGTGAAAATTTCGGAGGGAAAGTTTTTTTCTCGAACTTTGGCCCCCCCTGGACCCCCTCCTGTGAGATCGTAGCCATCTAAAAAAATCTGATAAATAGTACTTGGTATACTGAATGTGTGTGCCAAATTTCAAGTTTCTATCTTGAATAGTAAGGGCGGGAGAATTTTTATAAAAAAATCCCACAATGCCCCAAATCACCATAAAACACTATGATCTCAGGGGAAAAAATTCCTGAGACATCCCTAATTACCCTAGGACTATAATCCGCCAATCATTCTCTTCAGAATAGAACTGTCTTTCAGGCGGTACCATTCACATGTCTCCATCATGTATCTAAGGCGGAAAATTCCTGAAAAAAGGGATTTTTTGGGGCAAAATTTCCCTTTTTCAATTTTTGCCCCTCTGGACCCTTCCTGTTTTTACGCAGAAATCGGAAAAAAACTTCTGGTAAATACTACTCGGTGGACTGAATGTTTGTGCAAAATTTCAATCTTCTACGTGAAAAAAATAGGCCCGCCAGAAAAAAAATTCCCTACCATGCCCCACTTTTACCCTATACAGAAGTATATTTGGATAAAAATTCACTGAGACGGTTCGAATTACCTTAGAATAATAATTTGACCGTCGTTCTCTTCAGAATGGAACGGCCTTTCAGACGGTATGACTCACGTGGTCCTATCGTGTATGTGAGGCGGGAAAATGACGAAAAACGGGATTTTTGGGGTAAAAATCCCTTTTTTAACCCTTTGCCTCTCTGGTTCCCCCCCTGTTTTAACACTGACATCAAAACAAAAAATCTGGTAAACACTACTCGGTGGACTGAATGTTTGTGCAAAATTTCAATCTTCTACGTTCAAAAATAAGCCCGCCAAAAAATATATATACCGACAATGCCCCATTTTTCCCTATATAGAAGTATATTTTTCAAAAAATCCCTGAGACATCCCTAATTACCCTAGAGTAATAATTCGACCGTCATTCTCTTCAGAATGGAACGGCCTTTCAGACGGTATGACTCAAGTGGTCCTATCATGTATGTGAGGCGGGAAAATGACGACAAACGGGATTTTTGGGGTAAAAGTATCCTTTTTTTTACCCCTTTCCCCTCTGGTTTTCCCCCTGTTTTAGCACTGATATCGGAACAAAAAATCTGGTAAATAGACCCTACTACTCGGTGGACTGAATGTTTGTGCAAAATTTCAATCTTCTACGTTCAAAAATAAGCCCGCCAAAAAATAATGAACATAGGCTTAAAAAGGGAAAAAATACATTTTAAGATTATGACGTCATCACCTCCCATGTCTGGACGCAAGACGGTCTGAAACCATACGTAATGTCTTCTACAATGTCTCTGGACTTGAAAAACGAAAAAAACCCGGACGAAAAAGCTCAAATAGAAGAGAAATAACGCAATGTACCATGAAAAACGCGTATGGTACAAAATGTACCATAAGATCCCCAAAGGAATATACCTGTTGTATTTTAATCGAGAATCGAATCCGGAACCAAAAATTCTCGCTCTTACTATTTGCTGACATGGAAACAAATTAAAACACTATATAACAAATTGAATTCTGTTGGTGTCTTATTACACACATGTGATAAATACACGAATTCTTCACATACTTATCCTCGATTGTAGGATTTTTTTTACATCAAAACATCTGGAACGCGATTGTGAGGATCACAAATCTGTCACACCAGTAACTACAACAATGTCCAACTAAAAAAAAAAAGATATAAAAGACTGTGGCGTTGCTAGAGCAATAAACATCATAAAGTTTTTAAAAAATAATAAAAAGAAAAAACTTGTAAAAAATATATGGAAGAAAATAAAAATAAGTGGAGAGTGATTTATTGACAACGGCCTGGCAACATTTCAAAAGACGTCATCCGTCCAATAGAAAATAGGCTGGCTGCCGAGACATGGCCGGGAAGGAAAAAAAAATAAAAAATAAAAAAAACGAGAGAAGAGATAACAAAAACAGATAGGACAGGCTGCATTCCTTTTTTATCTCTTGTCCTGAAAAGTTATTAATTATTGGAAGATGAAGTTACGTTGCCAGGTAAATTGTATAACTCACTACAATCTTAGTTATTGTGTTCCAAAAATCTGACTCAATGTAATGGTTTTCTTTCTACGAATTCTTTTGTTTTTCTTTTTATACAAGGTATTCCGCTTTTGTTTCGCCAAAAGGTATTGTCAGGATATCAGTACAAAGAAAGGTGCGGATTTATTATACAGATCCTTATATAAATGCATTGCGTATATACTTATTTTTCAGTAAATCGACTTTTTTTTATATCTTAAACAATCATTTTTTTTGGGGGGGGACACTTACATCCCTTTATACACATTCATTTTACGGGAGCTTCAGTCTACGTACATGATAAAAACTATCAAGCAAAAGACTCTAGCCAACTTGTTCTAAATGGCAACTAAAAAGCACAAATACTATGAACAAGTCAGAGAGGAGCGCAGCATGACGCTCGAGCGATAGCAAGGGGATGATTTCGTACGTAACAGGCGCGTCGGAGAGGGTGAGTATGCAAATAAACGAGAATAGCATAAAACACAGTTTATGGCGTAAAATTACATTAAGTTTTGAATTATGGATTTGTCCCTTACTAAAGAAGTTTATAAGATCCCGATATGTTTTCATTTTTTTTTGCATACTTGTTTTTCAAAGTAATATAACATATTACTAATGTATATTTTACAATTATGTGGATCCCTTAACGCAGGCCTGTATCCAGGGGGGATCTAGGGGAAGCCGGGCCGCCCCTAAATTTTCGCTGGCCCGCCCTAAAATTTTCACGGTAGGTTTGCAAATGCACTATAATATGGTGAAGAACTTTAAATGGTTGGATCGGGCCCCCTCTACATTTTTGGGCTGGCTACCGGCCTGCCTTAACGTTCAGACATTTCTATAACTCCGTGTCATGAGTTAGCACATTGACTTCAGACACTTCACTTGTATACTGTGGTTACTTGCTACCTTATGGGCAAATCCGTGCATAACAGGTTCGATTTTTGTTAATATATTATGCATCTCACAGGTAAGAACACAGCATATTTAAGTTATTTACATATAAGACTATTAAGATATAATTACAAAGAGTGCGGCCAACAAAACATTAACTTTTAGTCCCAATTTCATTTTCCCATGAATTTGCTCGAACTTGAGAGTAAGCGATAGCGTCCGATGCATAGAACACGACTCTGAAGGAACCAGAGTGGTCAGATACACCGTTTCTGCGTTATTGCGTTCCAAAGTGTGGGATGTCACGAGATGGCGCCAGTATCGAGGCGCAGCTCCATGATCACCTCTTAACGTTTCGAGGGTATTTGTATAAAGCGTGAAGCTACCACGTTATAGTAGTCACTGATATAACTACGTATCATATTAAACTCATTGATCAAGCTCGTTGTTGCGAATCTGGAGTACGTACAGGAGGATGTTCACGCATGACCACCATTATTTGATACTTCTCTTACGGCCACAACTATGAATTTGTTGTGGCCGGTCACCAATAGTCCAACCTTTCTCTTCAGGTTGAAAATGCTTCCGATGATGAGGATGTTTCTGATTGAGTTTCATAAATTAAAGTGCCACGTCGATCTCAATCTCATTGCTGGCGCCATCACATGGCAACCCACACTTTTGGAAAGCGATATCTCAGGAACGGTGCATCTAAGCACTCTGATTCCTTCACAGTCGTGTTCTACGTATCGGAAGCTATCGATTGCAATCACGTTCGAGCAAATTCATGAGGAGATGAAATTGGGGTTAAACCTGGAAGCACTCTTTGATCTGTAAATTTCACAAAATTGTGGAACCTTACAGTAAATCTGCACCCAAAGAAATTTCCGCTTCATCATCCGCTTTGGTCTCCACAGATATTGCAGAAATGAAAAACTAATGTAAAAGTTTATCTAGGTAATTATTTATCAAATAAATTTTAAACATTACTCCGTAATCTAGATAGTATTCTTAAGGTCCTCTTTGTTCTCGATTATTTCATCGCCTAAGCGTTAAGACATACTTGAATTTAAAATGTATTCTACGACAGTGGGGAACAGTGTTTCTTCCAGACATTTTTTGGGGGGGCACTGCCCCCAGGAGTTCTGAAAGTCCCCTCCCGGAGGAGACCAAAATAATACGTCTATAATATAATAATAAATAGAATAGTACCAGCAGTGCCTCCCGGAATACTAAGTGTGCACCCCCGGAACACTTTTTCTGAAGAAAGAAAGAAAAAAAACGACTGTGGGGAATATATCAACAACACACTATTTCACTAAGTTGTATTTTCTGGATGAGAATTCTAGTATTATTATTGGGTTTTGCTGACAGTGTGAAAATATTTCAAGGGTATATTCGTAAATAGAAATATTACATGCACTTAGATTTCGTAACGTATAAGAAAAGATTCTGGTGCTGGTATAGTTTTGGCGCACCACATTATGGAAGATTTACAGATAAGTTTGAATATTGCGCATGAAAAGACATGTTTATAAGAAACAAATTTCTGCAGGCGGCAATATTAAACACAGAGAGTACAGTTGTATTTTAGGCTTACAAGTGTAGTGTTACTAGTGTAAACTTATTACAAGTGCTTTACAAAAAATAAAATAAGTGAGTGTATATGAAAGTTGACTCTAAGATGCTATTTTCAACGGGCGGTATATATATGCACAGTGTACAGAACCTGTCTTATATCTTTACAAGTGGGGCATCACGTGTGAAACCATGACAAGTGCTATTGAAACTCGTATCATTGCCAAAATCCACTTGTTTTCACTACACTAGGTTATGCGAATACCCATACCCACTATCACTGACGCGCCTGCTCCCTTCGGGCACACTCACGAGCTTCGCTCTGCTCTGACTCGGTTAGTTTTCGTGCCTTTTAGAGGCCACCTAGCACTGTATTGGTTTGTTTTTGCTCTATAATTTTTACGCCATACATCCGGCAGTCTTATTTATATGCAAATAGTGAAAGAATTATAAATTTTCAACAAGTACTTGTGGTGGCCCCCTTTAATTTTACCTATGCCAAGTGAGACATTTTTATGTCGCCCAGTGGAAACCTTGTAGGAGAGAATTAGAAAGAAGTTGGTGAAGGAATTAGAATTCTTCAACAATTCTTTCAAGTGGTGCGCCAAAAATAATCCACTCCGAAAATTCTGCCGGATTTGCAATATCTCTAAAGTAGGGATGGGGAACCTTTTTTCTTTCTTTTTCTTTTCTTTCTTTTCTTTTCTTTTCTTTTCTTTTTTTTTTTTTTTTTGCTTCAAAGGCTATATTGACAATGCCTATTTCCCAAGATGGCCACATATGATCGATACAATAGATCTTATTTTTGTAAATATTTTACAGTTATTAGTTACATCAATAATGTACATAAAATGTTGTTTGGTATAAGGAACTTGAAAATTATATTTCTTATATAATTTAGAATTTTTCACAACATGCTGAGAAGGTCGCACATTATCGCTTTGAAGGCCGCATGTGACCTTATGGTCGCAGGTTCCCCACTCTTGCTCTAATGATTTATCATACCAGCTCGAAAAAATGCTGATTTCTCTTGTGAGCAATTCATTTCCTAAATACTTAGAAGCTAGCCAAATAACGATATGTAGAAATATTCTATACGTTGTCCCATATAGGACACCAAATTTAAAAATTAATTAGAAAAAAAAGGGCAAAGCTTCATGGAAATGGTTGTATTTCACATACATGTTATTAGTAACATCCCATTTATAAATGAAATAGGCTATAATATCAAGCATATATTGATCCCTACTAATTCTACATACATTTGCCCACTCCACAAAATTATTTCTGACCTTCAGTTCCAAAATAGTGTGTGATTTACCTGCGATTTCACGAACTCTCATAAGAAGAAATGACAGGATGTTCCTGGCCACTAAGGAAAACGAGATCACAATAAAAAGCATGTTTGTCATTAGTAAACTGTTTCAAGATTGACAACCAAAACAGACGAGTCAGAACAACTGAAAAGTTATATAATCGGAAAGACAACAACAGCAAGAACAGGTCACATAACTTCAAAACAAACAAGAAGAAGAACAGGTCTCCTAACTTCAAAACAAATAACAACAAGAACAGGTCTCCTAACTTCGAAACAAACAACAGCAAGAACAGGTCTCCTAACTTCGAAACAAACAACATGAACAAGTCTCCTAACTTCGAAACAAACAACAAGAACAGGTCTCCTAACTTCGAAACAAACAACAAGAACAGGTCTCCTAACTTCGAAACAAACAACAACAAGAACAGATCTCCTAACTTCGAAACAAACAATAAGAACAGGTCTCCTAACTTCGAAACAAACAACAAGAACAGGTCTCCTAACAAACAACAACAAGAACAGGTCTCCTAACTTCGAAACAAACAACATGAACAAGTCTCCTAACTTCGAAACAAACAACAAGAACAGGTCTCCTAACTTCGAAACAAACAACAAGAACAGGTCTCCCAACTTCGAAACAAACAACAACAAGAACAGGTCTTCTGACTTCGAAACAGACAACAACAAGAACAGGTCTCCTAACTTCAAAACAAACAACAACAAGAACAGGTCTCCTAACTTTGAAACAAACATCAACAAGAACAGGTCTCCTAACTTTGAAACAAACAACAAGAACAGGTCTCCTAACTTTGAAACAAACATCAACAAGAACAGGTCTCCTAACTTTGAAACAAACAACAAGAACAGGTCTCCTAACTTCGAAACAAACAACAACAAGAACAGGTCTTCTGACTTCGAAACAGACAACAACAAGAACAGGTCTCCTAACTTCGGAACAAACAACAACAAGAACAGGTCTCCTAACTTCGAAACAAACAACAACAAAAATGCAGTCAATTCAACTTATGTTAGTCTTCCAGTAATGTATCATATTGTAAAACATCGTGTATTTCCTTATTGTAAAATAGATATACTCTCTTTCTCATTACGTATAATGTAGCTATTCTTCCCTTAAATGATAACACCTTTCATAATACATTTATATAGAAAATCCACTGAAGCTTGACCTAATATTTCTACGTTTAAACACATTATTTACGTAATTAAATAGACAAAAAGTGGCTAGAACATACTATTAAGCCAATTATGGTCCAATACCTCATTGGTCTAGAACACTTATTTTAGTATTGGTTGAATATTTTGCGACCTTGTATGGCAGTATCCGGTCAATATGTTTCACTCTTTGCCTAGTTTTTGCGACCTTGTATGGCAGTATCCGGTCAATATGTTTCACTCTTTGCCTAGTTTTTCTTCCCCTTCCAGTGAGAGTCCCAAACGGTGGAAACAGCGTTTTGAGAAACTGGTGACGTGGGCCTACGATTCAGATCTGCTGGAGGCTAGATAAAGAAGTGGGAAATGGCCTCATATTGGATACTTACGAACTGCGCAAGATTTAATCCCCACTCATAGTTTCGCGTCTCACGTTAATGGTTTGACTCATTCTTTGTGGCCTTGTTGTTGCATAAGGAAGGGACATCGTCTAGCGGTTAGAGCATTGAACTCACATCCGCGTAGTCCCGGATTCGATTACTGTCTGGTGCTTCCCAATTTTTGGCGTCCACCAAGCGTTGTGAGGCAAACTGGGGAGTCACGTGAACAAAAGACATGACGAGCACTACAGGTTCAGAAACTCCTGATACGACTGTTGGAGACAGAGTAACGCAGTGCAATGACCACGTGTTATTCGCTAGGCTAGACGTAGTTCAGCTGGTTGATAACAGATGGCGTTGGAGCTGCTTCAAGCCCACAAGGCCTGTTACTCCGAGTGGTTAGTTGCATAAGGATGTAAGAACCCCAAAACTCAACACTTTCTAGAAAGATTGGGATCCGATCCACTGACTACACACTTTACCGTAATATGAACCCTCGGTAATCAATTACGCCAGACAGGTTAGGTTTTGCTTAATAATAGTTTAGAATGAATAAAGATACTCATATGGGATCGATTTTGTCTAAACTCTAAAATTTCTGACGGTCTACATACGGCCCGCGGGATACAGTTTGCTCATCAGCTACTGTATAGTTTATTTCACTTCACAGCGGAAGTAACATTTTGTGGTCTCCCCCATAGTAGCCAAGACAATTAAAGTTGATGTTTTACAATGTACAGTACAAGAGATCTTTTATTTGAAAAAAAGAAAAAGAGAAATTGTAGATTGAACCCACACTGAACCTATACTACTGTAATTCAGAGTCTGTGGTAAGCTTGTGAAACCGTATGTGTTATTCTTTCTATGAAGATATTTTCTTTTCTCCCTTTGTATATGTGTATGTGTGGCTATCTCGTAGGTAATATGTATGTGTTTGTGTGAGTGTGTATGTGCAAACATAGTGTGAACATAAATTACTGGTGCGGCTATTTGTCACTTTGAATTATTAGCTGCAGCTACTACCGACCTAAAGTTGGGTAACTGGACGTGAAAAAAGTAGTGTTTCTGCAATGGAGAAAGAGTAGTCCCCATTAAATCATACACTACGCGAAAAAAAAAAAATATATGTATCACAGCTGAGAATACACAGCGGAAGAAGTTCTCTACAACACATATAAGCCTTAGATATGGTTTGTTACGAACGGACAAGAGCTGTAACATGAAGAAATACATATTTAAAGGGCCCCATCACGGTGAAATTAAAATACCGCTAATTGTACAGTAATTATGTGATATCTTCAATCGAAAAATGAAACAAGAGCTCGCTAGACAATATTATTTTACATGAGATACCGTTATCACGACTCACTTATCTACTTTTGATTTCCAGCCATTTAGAAAATCGCCATTTATTTTAGCGTTTTAAAATGGCTGCAACCGCGTGACTATTAGGTGACTCGTGATAACGGTATCTCATTCAAAATAATATTGTCTAGCGCGCTTTTGTTCCACATTTCAATTATCTTTTATCTATATGAAGATATCTCATAATTACTGTAAAATTAGAGGTATTTTATTTTCGCAGTAATTAGGCCTCTTAAGAGAACTTCTAGGCTATGTGATTGTTCCAGTGCTGTTTCGTTGCATGTATAAGAAGTCTCTAGTTCAATTTTAGTGAGATCCCGTCTCCATTAGCTTACATAGTGTTGTTAGTTATATGAATACTCAAATCCGGATTACATGAAACATCTACAGTTGAGACCAAAAGAAAAAAGAAAATAAGAGAAAAGAATTTTCTAACCCCGTGGTTGTACCTTTTATGCTAAAGGAGGTGGGTGATTAATGAGGATTCATGAAATAATTGGTGGAATGAAAATATGGGAGGGAACAACCTCGAGAAAAACCCACAGACATCATGATGTCCATCACAAACTAGCGTGGCCGAAGATCGAGCTAGATATCTTTCACACCAGAGGTGAGCTGAGTTCTTGACTTTTTGTACTTATGCAATACCAAGGTCATAAAGGACAGGACCCATTGTTAATCACGACCACAACCTGAATCTGATACAGTGGCGGCTCAATAGGTCATCGTGATCAAACCTCAAACCTCAAACTTATAAGTCGGTGGACTAATAGATTAACGTACAAACAGAACAGTGTCCCATGGCGCACACAAAGACTCAGTGACGGTTAATTCACGCATAGTGTGCCGTGCTCATGCTTCTTCCGTACCACGGTCGCGACCATTGACACATATCATTGCGAGCCGTGCCACCACTGGTTTCTATATCATTTCATTTGATTCTGGCCAACTTTGTGTCGCTTTGTGCGCTCTGAAAAAAAGCCCAAGAATGCTACCGAAAAGCCACGACTGGGCTGGTTTCTCTTCAGGGCAGCCTGTCGGGGCATGGCACGTCCTGTGTGAATTAAGAAAAAAAGAGAGAGAAAGCTCACTCCTAGTACTGGGGGGCCCTGGTTCGATCACAAGCAGAGAGAGTTTATGGTGTACAACATTGTGTCCTTGGGTTTTCTCTCGGTATTCTCCCGTTTTCTTCCACATTTTCATTCCCCAGATTCCTTCATAGTCATTCATCTCCCCTCATTATCCGTCGCCTTAAACAATATTAATTTAGATAATGAATAATCATTTGAAAAATATTATATATCTAATGAATAATTATTTGAACAATATTATTATATAGTGAATAATGATTTGAATATTATTATAAGATAATGAATAATAATTTGAATAATATTATTAGATAATGAATAATGATTTGAACCATATTATTAGATAATGAATAACGATTTGAATAATATTATTAGGTAATGAATAATGATTTGAATAATATTATTAGATAATGAATAATTATTTGAACCATATTACTAATGAATAATTATTTGAATAATATAATTAGATAATGAATAATTGTTTGAACAATAATATTAGATAATGAATACCAATATTATTAAATAATAAATAATTATTTGAACTGTTATCAGATAATGAATAATTATTCGACCAATTATTAGCATAAATAACAATCATTTAAATTTATGGTGATTACGAATATGTATCTAATGAGAAATAAGTGTTGAATAATAATATTTGAATGTTAAATAATGAATATTGAATTATGAATATTGAAAATTAATATTTGAATATGCTAATACTTCAAGAGCACTAATATGTATCAGATTATGTATTCTATTTATCTCTGAAGCGCAGGCCCGCAACTAGAGGGGGGCCTGGCCCCCCTAAACTTTTCATGGCCCCTCCAGGCCTTAATACAAAATGCTATTATTAATACTAAAATCACAATTTAGATATTTATAAGAAAAATTTTAATGACTTGGCCCCCCATCTTATTCATGCCCCACCCAAACTTGTGTGTCTGGTTGCGGGCCTGCTGAACTGTCAAGCCTAGTAACAGAGAATATTTCAATAGTATTGTACGTACAAGGATTGACATTTGTCTAAATAATTTGTAAAAGGCAAAAGGAAATGATAGTCTAAGTAATGAATAAACAAATAAATAGAATCCCAATTCCTGTTTCTTACACCACTTTACTAGTGGTATTAGAAACGAAAAAACAAAATCGAATCGAGACCTCTTTTGCAACATCCTGCAGAGTTTTATGAACCTCGAAAGGAAATATTCTTTCATCTGTTAGAATACTCTGCGAAGTTCATTTTTTTCATTATTATCTTTGGTCTTTGACTTGTCATAAATACGAGAATGTATATGTATTTCAAACAGACAGAATTTGCCATAAAAGTTCATTTTCAAAGATGGTCAAAAATAAATAAAATCTTTTCTTTAAAAAATATGAACCGATACCAAAAAAAAAATGCACCAAAAAGCACGAAATAATAGACACTAAAAATAAGACGATAATAATAATAATAATAATAATAATAATAATAATAATAATAATAATAATAATAATAATAATAATAATAATAATAATAATAATAATAATAATATAAATAATATAAAGCGTAAAAGTAGAAAACAATTTGTTACTATTATCTATAATTTTTTTTTAAGTCGTGCCAAGCCGATCAAATTAGTGCCTAATATAAAATTATATCGATTGTAATTTTAATGAAACTTGCACTATTACCTAAGTTACAAGATACCAAAATCACTACAGGAAGAATTGTCACAATATGATTTATAGATCTGAAAAATACATGGAGAAACATACATACGTAACATACATTCATGAACTTTGGTACATTTGCTTAGATGCCCACATAGTCTAAAATGTGTTAATGTTACGCATTTCCAATAATATTACATACATACACGTCAACTGGATAACTGCCTTTTTCTTTAAGTTGGTTTAGAAAGAACTTGGGATTGACCATAGTTTAGAAAAGAAATGTTTCGTTGCGATACGAAAAAGAAGGGGATACTGCACAGTAACTTTTATTTCCTTTGGCTGGTTCCAGAGAATAACCGGCTAAGTCGACTTTTTTTTTTGTTTTGAAAATTGAGATTTTACAGGTATAAGCTTCTTTTGGTGAGTTCTACATTGTGTAGAAGCGGCTAAGACGAATTCTTAAAATTGAGGAAGTTACAGGATGTGTATAACCAGTTATGTCACAATTAACCAGGTAAATGCTGTAGAATTTACCTTTAAGGTTAGTTTAAAGGGATAAGTTTTGCCGATAGATGTCACTACAGTTTTTGTATCTCTCTAGTGTATTTTTTTATCTTCCAGGAAAATTCACGATTTTTCTTACAAATTTCAACCAACAGACTTCAAATTTTTAGAGAAGGAACTTCATAACCTATCGGAGGCAGCAAACCGTGCCGATTTTTTATTTAGAATTTTCTTCATTGTTGAAATGGTTTGATTGTTGGAATAGATATCCAAACCTTTAACAATGAAAAAATTCCAAATAAAAAAATCCTTGTTACCTTTGATAGATTATGAAGTTCCTTCTTTAAAAATTTGAAGTCTCTAGGTTGAAATTTGTAAGAGAAATTGTAAATTTTCGTGAAAGGTAAAAAAATACATTAGAGAGATACAAAGGCTGTAGTGACATCTATCACCAAAACTTGTCTCCTTAAACTGCTCTTTTGTAAAATTTACTTTTCCCGACTTAACCGGTTACTCATTGGAACCAGCCATTTATACTTGAATTTAATATAATTGTGTTTAATTACAATTTTATGTTTACAGGGAATTTACATTGAACTTATTTGTTTTATTATAGACCTAAAAAAAATATTTTTTCTTCCTTTACTTTTCCCGTCTAAAATTTTCACTGATTGCATTTTAAAATGAGAATCAGGATCAAAACGAGGCGACGAACGACACTATTTTTTAACGCCATAAACATTTTGTTTTCCTCGCTTTCCTCGTAAAGTGCATATCAGAATTTACCGTCAGACATGTCATTTTGTTTGGCTTGTTACGACTTATCGATTGATATATATATATATATATATATATATATATATATATATATATAGATAGATAGATAGATAGATAGATAGATAGATAGATTACGATAATATATATGTCAAGAATCAATACTTATAAGCATTATCTTGTTAATAATACTATTCACGGATGGTCAAAATTTTATGGAATCCGAATTCCGGGTAAAATATTTTTCGGAATCGAAAATTTCACTTTCCGGATTTCGGGGAAAAATCCGGAATTTAGAACATTCCGGAATTCGGAAAAATCCGAATTTAGAAAATCCAGGAATTTTTCCGATTTTACTTTCCGAATTCCGGAAAGTAAAAATTCCGGAATTGGCTATCGTAATATACATTGCTGGTATCGTTTCATCTTAATAGGTGGCGTGGATATCGTACATCGATTTTTATGTTTACAGAAGATAGTCTCTTTCGATTTTCTCAAAAACTACGCATGAGAATTCATACTAACCCATATCACTTCGTTCAGCTCACTGAAATCTGACGATTGGTGTATATCTCCTTCTTTTCGACATCTTTTCTTTTTGTCGTTAATATTGTATAAACTCAGATTACAGTAAAGTATAACTATTTCGTAGTCAATGTCCACTTTGAATCAGGACAATCCGTCATCTGTTAAAGATGAGAGCAGCTTTCTTAGCTACCCTCAAAATTGTATTATTAATTCTAAATGGTTGTGTCTGACAGAATCTTGAGTTTTCACTCATAACTTGCAAATAGTCAATTCATGGAGATAAAGAGCCGTAGCGTCATGTCAGGTTTTCCCAGGATGGGCCTAGATGGCCCATCGACATAAGAGTATAACCTCTTTTTTGTTGTTGTTGTTTGTTAGTACATTAGTATACAATTCATTAAAATAAAGAAGAATGCGTTTCTCAAACTTAAGAGTCTTCATCCTGGCGAAATTAAAATACCGCTAATTTTACAGTAATTATGTGATATCTTCAAATAGATAAAAGATAATTGAAATATGGAACAAGAGCGCCCTAGACAATATTTTTTTGCGTGAGGTACCGTTATCACAAGTCTCCTAGTGGTTTTATGTTTTCAGCTGTTTAGAAACGCGAAAATAAATGCCGATTTTCAAAATGGCTCGAAATCGAAAGCAAATAAGTGAGTCGTGATAACGGTATCTCATGTAAAATAATATTGTCTAGGGCGCTTTTGTTCCACTTTTCGATTATCTTTTATCTATTTGAAGATATCACATAATTAATGTAAAATTAGCGGTATTTTAATTTCGCCGGGATGAAGACTCTTAAAGGTAGGGAGCATTCTCCCCTGCCCTACCCAAATTACGCCTCTTGATGAAGATACTAAAAGTTATATAGACTACTAGATTTTCATTTTTAAGCAAGCGCACACGCAGAAAGTTTTGTTATGGAGTGTCAAAGCTTTGGGGGGGGGGGGAGTCCAATACTACAAGTCACTACGTCTATGTAGCATTGAACGAGTATCATTCTGAACCCAAAATAATTGTAAAATACTTCCATCAATATTTGTAGGAGAAAAGATAGAACTAAATTGTTTTCATAAGAGAAAGAATAGAGATGAAGTGTAAGATCAAATTTTCATGCTACATCAATCATTTCCCTGTTAAACAAGTATACTTTTATTGAGAAACTATAAATGTATGTTGAGTTAAGAAGTTCTTTTTTTGGGGGGGAGTGTCCGGACCCGGTGAACCCCTCGTGAGTGCGCCCCTGTTCTTAAGCATTGTTTTGTTATTATTGTGGCTTGTTCTTATATAACTAACTTACTTTGCTGTCACAAAAATTTCAGTTTATGTGTTGATAAACATTTAATTTCAGTTTATTCGTGTGAAAGAAACTTGAAAAAAATATTAATAAGTAGACAGAATATATGATATTCACCATGTGAAAGAAACTTGTGATAGACAGAAAATGTAGTATTCACCATGTGAAAAAAAAACTTGTGACGAATAAAATATTAATAAGTAGACAGAGTTTGGGTACAAAACCTCGCGGCGACAACCGCGCGGACCAAAACCTCGCCTGGTCAAAACCTCGCCTCCCAAAACCTCGCCGGGCCGAAACCTCGCCTGGCCAAAACCTCGCCGCCCAAAACCTCGCGGGACAAAATCTCGCCTGGACAAAACCTCGCCACCCAAAACGTCGCGGGCCAAAATCTCGCAGGGCCAAAACCTCGCCTGGCCAAAACCTCGCCTCCCAAAACCTCTCCTTGCCAAAACCTCGCGCCCCAAAATATCGCCATACCCAAAAACTCGCCTGACCAAAACCTCGTTGTAATGATCTCACGACACAGAATCTCGCCTGGTCTAAATTAAGCGTGACGTAGTGTCGCCTGGGAAGAAATGTCGTCACGATAAAACTTCTTCATGACGATTTCTTCAATATAGAATGTTCTATATATTACTATATGTATATATTTAGTAATAACACATAATTACATTAAAATAATGACAAGAAAAATTCTAATGCATGCTTTGGAAATCTATATATATATAAATTAAATGACTATGTTTGTTACATTATACCTCTTGAGCCATACTACCGATCTCAATCAAATTTTCAACATAGATGAGGTTCGAGCCTAGGATGTCTTTTATAATTTCACTTTGTCGGCACAACAAAAGGGAGGGGGAGGAGGATATATATATACAGAGGTTTTGGTCCGGCGAGATTTTGTCCCGCGAGGTTTTGGGCGGCGAGGTTTTGGTCCGGCGAGATTTTGTCCCGCGAAGTTTTGGCCACTCGAGGTTTTGGGCGGCGAGGTTTTGGCCCGGCAAGATTTTGTCCCGCGAGGTTTTGGCCGGCGAGATTTTGGGCGGCGATGTTTCGGCCGCGAGGTTTTGTCCGTATCCCGTAGACAGAGAATATGGTCGGAGAATAAGTAGACGCAGAATATATATATATAGAGCTATGCTATTTTTGCAAATTATGCTTCATTTTAAATTTAATAAATAATGGAACGTAAATATTATTCTGAATACCATATTCTCTGTCTACTTATTAATATATTATTTATCACAAGTTTTTTTCACATGGTGAATACTATATTTTCTGTTTAGTTATTAATATATTAAATAAAATATAATGTGAGTTACTGTAATAATTATAAATATTATTGTATAGTCGATATTACCAACCTTTTTATTTTTGTATAATTAAAGGTGTATCTATCATTACTTATATTTGAAACATTTTCATGCATTATATGTTATAGTTAAGTTAGTAAAACGTGAAATTTTTACTGGAGTTAGTTCCAATTTTCCTTTTGTTACCAGATGATTTTTACCAGAAAGAAAAATCTAGTAAGTGTGTATAAGAAAGACAAGAAGAAAAGAAAAAGAAAGAAATATTATATTATTTGTTTTCAATCATATTTATTATTGTCCCCTGCTGTGTATATTTATATTCATCTTTTCATCTTTTCTTTCTTCCTTTTCTGATCCTTTGATTTTTCTTCTTTTGCAGGCTCAAAAATCCATCACGTGACCGGCCGACCAAGGCTCAAACCATATTATTAAGGGGCGCCATGTCTGGGTGAGCGATCGGCACGCCGCCAACGGTCAAGAATGGAAGTTGCAGCAATGAAGTGAAGTGAAGTGAAATCAGATTGGGAGAGAGAGAAAGAAAAAAGCGGGAATTTGGTGGGTGCCCTCGACTCTTTACATCGCGAGCAAAATGGAAGAAGAAAAAAGGATAACCGTAAAGAACAAGAAAGGAAATGGACATTAAGATTACGAATTGAATTTTTAAAAAAAGGACGGTCAGAAGTAAAATAAAGAAAAAAGACTGAAGTAAGTACACGGTTCAAAATATAAGTAAAAGAGAAACGTTACCAATGGTGGACCGAGTTGACTTGGCAGATTTTTCTTGCTGTATTTATAATGGGGCATGATTGCTTTTTAAATTGTGTGTAAGTGTGTATAGTGGTGTGATCGACCATTTTTCCAACAAATTACAACAAGAGAGTAAGTCGGTAGAATCAGTAAGTCATCATTTTTTTTTGTTTACGTCAAATCCTTAGCATCACAAAACACGAAATTAAAAGAACAAAAAAATTGGTGGGTCCATTTCAAATGTGTGTGTTGTTATGATATGAAAGAAAAATGAAACGAAAAGGGGCAAAAATTAACGAAAACAATATTTGTTTATATCGTCATGAGCAAGGCGTGAGAAAACGTTTAGATTTTTTTTACAAAATGTGTACAAGGGCACACATACAAAAATCGACTAAACTAATATATTTGTGATGGTAGTGAAAACATAAAGTGAAGACTGATTTTTTGTTGTTGTTTGAAGAGGATTGTAAAACAAAAAAAAAATATTAATAAGAAAAACAACAAGAAATATTAAGGCGAGGAAAACCTGTAAACGAGCGTGCCGGTCGTTCTTTCTTCCAGCGTAAAGAGAAGCCCCGTTACCTTGGTGGAACTGCATCAGTCAGTATATTGCCGATAACAAGATGGAAAGAGTGTATAATGAAAGCCGCTAGCGATTTGTGGCATGTAGTGGGCGGTACTCTAGCAAGATGATGTAGTGAATGTTGCAGGTGTTAACTTTTTTCAAAAAAAAAAATCTTCTCTCTCTCTTTTTCTCCGTACTTTTTTTTTAGTTGTTGAAAGAAAAGAAAAGAAAACGAAAGCACAACTTAAAGAGATCATTATGCATGGACAACAAAGACGAGTATTAAAGAGGAAAAAAAAAAGTAAGATACCCTCTGTACATTCTTGGCTTGTTAACACACACACATAAAAACACATGTGTATGCATCATGTACACAGATCAAAGCAACAAAAATAATAAACTGAGTATATGTGTGAAACGTTAAAAAACGAAAGAATTTTCCAAAAAAAAGTTCTAAATAATAAACAAAAAGTAAAGCATCGTCATCATCAATTTATATAGTTTTTAGTGTTGTAAATAAATATTATGCAGTTTCTCCCACACACCCATTTATACCCCTCCCTGAAATAAAAATACATAAATGATAATTTTTAAAAAATAAAGAAATACATTTTCAAAAATTCTTTGAATGGATTCTTTTCTTGTTAAAAGATTTGTAATATAAGTGCGTGTATGCATTGAGCATGTTTGAGAGAACACATTGAAATAAAATTTTAAAAAAGATACAAAATTCATTATTTATAATAGATGTAAAATTTTCCCGTCAAAAACTTTTTTTTTAAATCTTCCAAACAAATTATGTGTATTTATTTTATTTTTCCTTTTGGTTTGGGAGATAAATAAGAATTCAGCGTGTGTGTAAGTGAATTGAAAAATATGAATACTTGTATGGATGAATGCATTGATTTTAATTCTTAGACACAAAAAATGTATCGCTTTTTTTCTGTGAATTTTATATGAAACTGACTAAAAATATATATTTTTGTTTTCGTATTTGACTATAATTGATGTGAGCTTAATTGAAGCAAATTTGTATTAGTTCTGAAAAGAAACAAACAAATTTATAGTCTACCGATCGTCCTCTGCTTATATAGCATGTAACAATCGTGTAATACATAAACTAACAATGTTTTTGAAAGTTTGAAACGAGAAGTTTTAATTAGGAGTACCTGCCAAAGCAACTTATATTTAAAAGAACATATTTGAACGCTAATATGAGGCACGTTATTGAGTTTTGATATTACACATCAATAAGTTATATGTTTCCGATAATATTAATATTAAAATTGAAAAGGTATTTTTTAAATAAAAAAAATATCGCTTGCCTCTCCTTGTTTAATAGAAACACATGAATTAAGAGGCTTAATCACTGCGAAATTAAACTACCACTAATTTTATAGTAATTGCTTGATATCTTCAAGTAGATCAAAGATAGTCGAAATGTGGAACAAGAGTGCGCTGAACAATATTATTTTGCATAAGATGACGTTATCATGAGTCACGTAATAGCTTTCTGTTTACAGCCATTTAAAAACACAAAAATAAATGTCGATTTTCTAAATGGCTGGAAATTGAAAGCAGATAAGTGAATCGTGATAACGGATCTGATTTAAAATAATATTGTCTAGTAACCCCTTGTTCCACTTTTTGATTATCTTTTATCTATTTGAATATATCACATAATTACTGTAAAATTAGCGGTATGTTAATTTCGTCGTGGTGGAGTTTCTTAGCATACCAACTTGCTTCTGTATTTTTGTGAATACCAATAAAATGTTATAATTTTTTTGTAGTAAAACGAAAAACCAATACATACAAAGTTTTCACATTCCGTTCTTATTAGATCATCATATTCTATTAAATAAATAATAAACTCTGTTGAAAACAGTAAAAAAAAGTAATAATCAATCATGCCCAGAAGTTCCAATTTCGTCTGGTAAGGGTAAAAATCTTAAGAACGTTTCCTACCATTTATCGGTGCAATGTGGAAATTCTAATATTCTATAATTATACATCTGTGCTTCAATAATAGAAAATTAAACATTGATAATCACCCTTAATCGTTAAGATTTTAACGGATTGGCTGCATTAACAATCTCCGAAGAGGTAACCGCTCTAGCTACCCATTTAAGAACTCTTTTTGGTTCAAGAGTTTTCGTCCGTCTTAACGGACAGACGTACTAATGCCCATTAGCATCATACTAATAAAAATCCCTTTGATTAGATTACAAATTGTGCCTAGGTTGGGTTCAAGAGGTACACCATGAATCGTGTTACAAGAAAGTCTAGTGTAGAGACCTAACCTTTACCGTATTAATTTATATCTGTAAATACTGTATTTTCAGACATCAGTTTATAATTCAGCAGAGTGAATATTTTCTTCTCTTCAAAGCAGAATATCATATATGACGGTATCAGTGCTAGTTTACGGTACAATGTTTATCAATAGTTAAAGCAACATAATGTGGGTTCTGTGCTGAATTCAGGGAAATATTTTAAAATCTAGGAAGGGATTTCAAGAGTCAGTGTGTGCCTACGTCATTGTTAGATATGAGATGATGTAATGAATTTTGTCAGGAGCAAAGCTTGTTTGCCTCAATCCAACATTACACACTTTGACCATTTATAGTACGGTAGTGATAGGGAAACTTTTTCAAAAGTTGTCAAAGAAAAAGGAAAACAAACTAGGCGAGCCAATATAATGTATTATAAATAACAGTGACTTACTGTCAAATGTTAGGATTTCAATGTCGTGACTAAAGTAAATAAATTGATTTCTGATCACCAAGTTAACACAAAAGGCAGAAAGAAGGAGCAAAATAATCCAGAATTATTTATTTTCTGTAATTCTTCTTTCCATTCGTCAGATTAGGAATCAGGTCACAGGCCACATAAAACATTCGAGGTACTGTATCTGGTCCGCAAGTCGTAGTTTGTCCATTATTGGTTTAGGGACTATTTTTTAAGAAAATGCACTCCTGTCTTATTAAACGATACGCGATGTATTGCGTAACTATTTTTTTTGTATTGTACTAGCTTTCACATGTTTCTTATACTCAGTTAAAAAGGAGCGCATATATGTTATCGGCAAAGAATGAAATCTCGGCGATGTAAAGTGGCACGTAATATAATAACTTTTACTTTATCTTAGGGTAGAGTAGAGTAGAATAAAATTAATTTTAATATTATACGCATCAATAGATGTATTGGTGCAGATGAAAATACTGATTTTGTCTTAACCTAATCTAATCTAAGATGGTTAATTACACCTGTACTGTTCGGTAACTCTGCTCTCGTACAAACATACTAATATTAGTAGTAGTTTGTATTCTGATACCATACAGTCGTATTGTATTTGTACACTTGCAAACATTTTTTTCTGGAAATTACTGTGTAAGTAGAGGATAATCGGTACACATACAATTTAGTGGTGGTCATTCTTTTGCATTCAGTCCAAGTTCAGAAACAGGTATCATATATATACAACAAAAATTAGAACAGAAGGTTGTGATAAGGTGTAAAAAAAATATTATTGAAAAATGAAATATGAATCCTCACATCAATTTCTACTGACGAATAACCTTTTAAAAATAGGAAAAAGATTAAATTATACATATAATTTTTTAATAATTGTTTAACGCCTCGCAAAATACACGTTATCCTTTTTTGTACCTGCTAGTCCTTCCTTGTTGAATCTAATGCTATAAAATTCTGATAATTTTTTTTCTGTGTTGCCTAGATACAGTACTTGTTTTAATATAACGGTAACACTAATAGTGTGTAAATACTCATTATTTTAGTGCTTTAAGAAAAAGTTCTTAGTTGAAAAAAATGCACATTTTATGTTATACATAAAGTAAACTGTTAATATAGATAAATTTGTTTATATTGAATCTCTTTAACTGAATTTACATCAGAAGAATATTAGAAGAAAAGAAAAGTTTCAATAGAATTGATGCGTTGAGTCCTATTGTAGATTCTCCCTTTAAAAAAACTTAATTTTTTTTTATTTTCAAATTAACAGGAGAACATTTTTTAAAGAAATGTGGTACCCAGAAAAGTATTTCAGAAACAAAATACTAAATTTTAAAAGATATTTTTTATTCCGAGAAAATATTATCTCAATTTTATGTCATATGAGAGTTGGTTTAATTTCACAATGATAAACAATGTTTCACGCATAAAAACGTTAATCGCTGCTTCAAGATAGTATTTTTCCGAATTCTAGAGAACTACGAAGTTTAGGTTTTGAAATTGCTATGTACTTTACCGTATTTTTTAAAAAAAAATGTATAAAAATATTCTAAGTTATAGCTATATGATTAATATTTGTTCTAAAGCAAGAGTTTGATAAATATACAAATTGTAATATTTTCAATTGTCAATCCATGATGTGCTTTTTGTTAAATTCCTTACTTTTCGAAATCAACTTACTGGTTTCATCTTGAGATTAATACAAGTATTCTAGAACAATTGTTAATCTAATTTTTAAAAATATTATTCTAACTCTGAAGATAAAACAGTAT
The DNA here is from genome assembly GCF_964235325.1 of Thermobia domestica. Classification (NCBI taxonomy): domain Eukaryota; kingdom Metazoa; phylum Arthropoda; class Insecta; order Zygentoma; family Lepismatidae; genus Thermobia; species Thermobia domestica. The sequence continues at coordinate 367,575,558 of NC_137454.1, forward strand.
GTCGGTTAGAAGCACAGGGAATAAGGCTAAATAATTAAAATTAGCCTATAGTGAATATTTTAGAGATGATGATTTGAAGAATAGTTTTTTTGAAAGACGTAATTAATAATAGAAATTCATATAATTATTTGTTTCACAAATCCTAAAATGTTTCATCATCTTCTCTTAGATATTTTATTTAGTTCTCGCAAAGATTACGACGTATGAACTGATAATATAAACATTCATTGAAAAGAAGATGCCAGTTAAGGGATTCAATATAGACTGTATAAATCTATTTACAATGAGATAGGCCTATATTGGAAATATTTTGGACACATTACAAGAAATTACAAGGAGTAAATGTGATATTCTATTTTTAATTCTAATTTATTTTATTTTGTGGTATCTTTTAAAGTTTATTAAACTATTAACAATATGCAAAAGAGAATTGGAAATTGTTTAATCATTATGAAATATATATTATAAAAATTGCAACGAACACAGAAATCAACTTTCAAAAGTGTTTCAAAATTTTTTTTTCGCTGTTCTGAGAGGATATGTACACAAATAATAGTAATTTCTGTTAATTATTAATTGAAATGCTATCCATGCTTTTAAAAGTTAGTTACATGTTTGTTTTTTTCTAATGCAAATCAGTAAAAATGTTTAGACAAGTTACATGACAATGTAATAAATATAGTAAGACAGTTTTCAATTAATTTTGGTCTGGTTCATTGTCACAACTTGATGATTCTAAAACGTTTCTTTTGAGTATTTGTTGATCAAACATACAAGCTCGAATCTGACTGGTATAGTCAAATATTTTGCTTTAATTAATATTAAAACAAAATTATTTGGTCCTGTTTAATCATTAGTAAATGCTTCTTTCTATGGTATTGTTGACAGAACAAACTGAACACACCTGCCATAACGTAACTTTTTGTTATTGAAGATCGTGCAATGGAGTAGAACCATTGACAAGCAAAAATCACATTATGCTAGTACAGTGTTTCTAATTCTGTTATTTTTAAGGATACATCTTAATTTATTTTTTAAAAAATGAATATCTTATACATATCAATTTAGTAAGTGAAGAGATCTTTGGTTATTCTCTGGTAGAGAAGTTGTGATTAATTAATCTGTTATCTAAAGTCTTTTCATGATTTTTGGTGGTTTTTTTTTTTTAATTTTCATAATTAAGTATGCTGATTTGTTCGAATATTATAAGTTCAAACTATATTATGATAAAACCTTTACCGTATTATTCAAAGAATTTTGCGCAATTCATTACTTTTTTGTACGTATCTTCTTCTGGACAATATTGTTATAACCATAATTGTTATTAATAACATATTCGTGCTTTACATTTTTGATTTAACACGAATAACAGTAATAATAATAATAATTCGTGTATAATACAGAATAATACAATTTAATGGAACACAGATAATAAAATATTGCTGATATAATTTTGTCAAGCAAGTAACAATGAAGTTTGTATTGTATTAAATTATGGTATTCTGTACTACATATACAAGTTTGTTTATTATTATCAGAAAACCGAAAGATCAAAGTACGAATTTAGGTCAGAACGAAACAAGTGTGATTTGTTAAGCATATATAGAACAATCTAAGTGGAAAAATGCTACTCTTCTCAAAACTGAGGCAGTTAATTTATATGTACTCTGTACTATGATGTTCAGAATTATAAAATAATATACTATAAGTTATATATTTTTTTCTAATTGATCCTGAACTATGTATTGAATTTGAGTACTATCTTCTGGAAGATGTATATATGTATTTCGTATGTACCGGTATCCTTTTGTCTAACTTATACCTAAGTATTAGTATACTGTTATTTATTTCACATATCACCAATGCAGGCTATTCATATAAAATGGTGGTGTTTCATAACGGAATAAAGATAATTATTTTCTACAGTACACAGATGTGGTTTGTGCCATTATGAAGAACAGATGGTAGCAGTTTTGGAATGCGTTAAACATAATATTTTAATGCCACTTAGCGCACATACCAAAATATAATAGAATTTGTATTATACGCGACTAGGGACGCTGTATGCTTTCAGTGCGTGTGTTACCGGCGCACATCTACATTATGATAGAATTCCTGCTATAAGTTATCCATAGTACATCTTATCTGCTGCTGTAGTTAGCACGACGTGTATTGTCGGCATACAGGCACATAACAAAATTCTTGCTATACACAGGGCATGACTGATCTTATGATCTGGATTGTATGTATTAACCGGCCATGAATTTCATGCAGAGATGCAGATAATGGCAGAACTCTCATTTGTCTAACAAATCGAAAAAAAAAAGGAAATGATTCATTAAATGAGGTGGCCATAAGTAAAGGCAACAGTTTATCTTTTGTAATCTATATTAACATGGCTCTACAATATGCGCAAACGAACTATTGATAACATGTCTTTAGAAAAAAAATAGTTTCTTTTTATATTGTCGTTAGATATAAACAATATTTATTCCGTTACAAAATTCTACCATTCTTTTATGAATACTGTGTGTTAATCGTAAAAAGAAAATATAGAAATTTATTATAATGGCTAAATTTTTAAAAACAAAAATACTAATTTTCAGTGTGACTTAGAAGCCAGTGTAAGACGATAAAAATAGGCCTATTTTTCGTGTTTCATATCATCACACGTTTCTTCATGTCACTAACTATTAGAAGATAAAATTAACTTTCCTTATGTTTATGAACAAGAAACCTTCTATGACGAGCTGTTATTTATTATAATTTGCTTTACTTAAGAGGCCTAACCCCTGTGAAATTAAAATACCACTAATTTTACAGTAATTATGGGATATCTTCAAATAGATGAATGATAATCGAAATGTGGAACAAGAGCTCCCTAGACAATATTATTTTACATGAGGTACCGTTGTCACGAGTCACCTAGTAGCTTTCCGCTTGCAGCCATTTATAAATGTGAAAATAAATGTCGATTTTCTAAATGGCTGCAAATCAAAGCTGATAAGTGAGTCATGATAACGGTATCTCATGTAAAATAATATTGTCTAGGGCACTCTTGTTCCACTTTTCGATTCTTTTATCTATTTGAAGATATCCCGTAATTACTGTAAAATTAGCGGTATTTTAATTTCGTCGTGATAGAGCCTCTTAAAGTGAAAAAGAAAAAAATCACAAGTCATATTTTTTGTACATCAAAGCATACATTCTTAAACAGGGTAAAAATTACTATCAATTTACGAATAATAAAAAAAAGAAAATTCATGTATTGTATCAAATTCTAATATTAGCTATTACTAGTGTAAATGTATTGTGTACATATATATATATATATATATAATATAAATATGCAGTAAGTGAGTTTGACACATATTTCTGTGGTATTCATTAGTTCTTTTTGAAAAAGATAAAAAAGATATTACATTATAATTAAATGAAACAATACTGATGTTACGTTATTCTATGCAGGATTAAAAAAAAACGTTTCCTTATTAAAAACTAAAGACATCGAAATATTGAGTCCTTAAAATTATTATCATTATTATTATTATCTAAATGTGTATATGTGTGTACGTACAATTCCTTGATTCAAGTTGTAATTTTTTTATGTAAGTTCCCCCTCAAAAAAGTTCTTAAACAAGGAGATGTCAGTGATTTTTTTTCCTTTTTCTCCATTTCTCAAAAAAAAAATATTGTGATGATGATGATGGTGATTTTGAATTTATTATTATTATAATTATTATTGTTATTATGATCATTATTATTATTGTGTATATCTCTGTATATTACAATAGATGAACGCACCCACTTGTTCATCTCTCCGAAAACATTTGATGAACGAAAAAACATATGTAAACAAACATTTCGCAAAGAGAGAAAGTGACCACCATTCCTAGTCATTCATTTTAATATTATTATTATTATGTGGTTCATTCGTAACCACAGTGTATTATGTTATTATAATGATCTGTAAAATATTGAAAAAAATAATAAATTTATAGTTACTTCTTCGACTAAAGTTTTTTACAATTATTACTAGTGCTCCTTGAAATAAACAGTCCTTTTATTTTCATAGTTATAAATTGTGGTAATATCTTATCTTGATTTGTAGGTCCGTCTGACAAGGTAGATTCGTGAAGTAGCCCTCGGGATTAGTGTAAAATTGATTCAAATGCAAAATTTTTCCTCCGCCCAATGTGTACTGTACTAATTTTAGCGGCCCATACAGGGAATTTTCATGTTTATGAGTCTTGATATATTCGGATTCAATCATAAATTACTATAACGCTTGGACACAAAATTGCTTTTAGTTTTTCTTTAGATGTAACTGGATATGAATGTGAGCATATGCAAAAGAATTTGGACCAACCTACTCTGATACATGTTACCCCGGCCGCTATCTTAGATCCGCCATATTAGATCCAACTTTCGTTTTGTCAAATGGAAATAGGTGCAACTGACATATCAAATTCATGTACAATTTTCTCGGAAATTCACTGATGTTGTGAGGTTTATCGTATCTTGTACCGTTTGCTAGGTATTGCATGTTAAATGTCAGGCACTTCATGAATATTGAACCAAATATATGGGCTGCAGCACACACAGGGGAATATACATGCTTGTGAGACTTCATAAACCAATCCTGCAAGCATAAATATACACAATGGCAAGCACACTAGATGAATGTCTGAAATGTCTAACGTGAAACCAGATACGACCAGATTTGGGTGCAGACCTACCACTTCCGTATTGACTGTGTCTGTATGTATGTACGTCCAGAGAATATTTCGTCAACGATAAATCACGTAAAATGTTACATATACACACAGGGTACACTGCACAACACAACTTTCTGATCTGCCCTGCCCTGTTTCCCCCCAATTTTTTAAAGGAGTATTACAAAGTCGATGAAGGTTATGAAAAATTTAGAAAGTGAGGCAGATAATATCTCTAAAATCCTGTTTGCAAACTTTTTTTCCATAGACCAGAAATTTGAGTACTTAGTTTATGACGCTATTATAATAATTGTTTGTTACCCAAATGTATACAAAATACAAAAAGTCATGAAAGCAATTATTAGTTCCTATAATAACATTTTGCAGATACTATCGGACTCATTTGTTAAAGTTTTGAAGCATTTAATTATCTTTGAGTTATTCACTAAAATTAAAAAGAAAATGGTGGTCAGCTTAGCGTTTAAAGACTATATATGTTTCGAATTTTGGGATTGCAGTGTCATTGGATTGATCATAAAATATAATAAAAACGCTCGTATAATTAAACTCGTAGGTACATTAACTTCTCATCAGTAACATCATTTCAGATTTTGCTTGGAGAAGAGGGACAAGGATTTTTCGATATAAGTATAGTCATGATTTTCCCTAGCATACTATTGTCTTTTTGATTAAATATACAGATAAATATCGAGTGTTTTAAAACAAAATGGCGCCCACAGACAATAGAGCTCTATTATTCATGTCAAAATAAAGAGAAAATGGTACATAATGGTATACTCTCGGGGATCTCCTGCAACCGCTATGGGGAATCAAAAATTTCAGAATGTGGCAACGCCGTAAGTTAACTTAGAACCATTAACATTGCTCTGCGAATCCATCAAGTAGTTACATCGATTGTTATGCTAATAGATGGCGTCAGTGTCAACGTACATTGACTTTTAACTGGCATCTGGAAAGAATCGATGTAATTATTTAATGGGTTGGTAGATCTATTCTATGGTTCGTTATCTGCGACGTAGGCACATAGTGCAATTCGCCTCTCCAGACGAGGACCCTATAGTCCAGAAGGTATAACGTCGTTCGCTTCTCGCGCTTGAACCTGCTCGTCACTGAGGGTGTAGTAAGAGGGTAGCCAATCACCAGCAACCGTGTACTGCGCTCAGCGAGCCACGAGTAACCAAGCTGACCACTCCTCATAAACGTCACTACAACTTTCCGCGGGAAGTCAACGACATTATACCTACCGTACTATAAAAGTATATAATTATACATAGTTTTCGCTTTATTTTTGACTTGTAGAGTGGTGCTGTTAGTCTGTGGGCTTCATTTTCAGAACACCCGTACCTATGTATGTAAATCTCAAACTTAAGGGGCCCTGGAACACTAATGACGAACTTACTTTTCATTCTTATTACTTTGTTTCACAATTTTTGGAACTAATTGATAAAATAAAGTGCAGCTTATTAAAATGTAGAAAGAGCAGTATTTGTTTATTTGATAATAATGGTAATGAAGGTATGCACAGTTATCAACAACAACAGCAACATATTTAGTGCAACGTATTTAGTACAACGTAAAATATTTGACGCAATAGACGTGGTGTTCCAGAAACGGATGTTGATATAGACAAGTTAATTGTTATTATATTCGAGGGAAAAGAAAAATAATATTTGAGAACGATTTAGAGTAAATGGCCTTATTTAATTTGATTGCTTTAGTATTTGGAGTACAAACGAGAATAAAATGGTTTTGTGATAAAACTTACAGGACAAAATACAACCTGATCATTTACTGTGTGAATACACTTTGATGTTTAAGTATTTTATCTGTATCACACACTCTTTTCATCAATTGAAAAGATAGATTCCAAAAACAGCCTAAGTCAATTTTTGTCAATTTTGAGATATTGGTTCTATTAAGTTCTACTTCAGCATTTCCATATATTGAACAGTGTTTCATGCCAAAAACTCCATAAATCAAATTCATTATAGGAAAAAGAAAAAAAAACAGTGTTGTTTTCCAAAATGACCTTAGTCAACGGTATTCTGTGAAGTTATTTTCTGACTCATGCCTAAAAGCACTTACCAAACTTTTGCTATAGATGATAATTTCACCGTTATCTTACAAAAAGTAGGTAATTACAATTTTCTTTTACGTAGATTATTTTTCTTTCACTGAAATAGAATAATGGAAACACACACAAAAACTGAAAAACTTTCTTTTTTGACTTAGGCTTTTTTTTTGGAATTGGACACTCTTCAATTGTAAACTGACTACAGACTCCATACTAAGTGTCAAAATAAAAATATTGAGTAAAATGCTCAGATTTTTACTTCAGAATTGATGGCACATAGGCCCAAGCGCATTCTTCTGAAGTTTGTTTGAACTACTTCCACAATGAATAGGCCTACTAGATAGCCTGATTTTAACCCAGCAGTGTTAGGCACATAGCTCAGATTTCGACACTAAACCGAACTTATCCATTTTTGGCACTTAGCACGAATTTCATTTTCAGTCTACAATTGTGTTGCCAAAATTTTGAATTTCTCTCTCTATACTGAAAGCTACATACGTTGTATCTTTCTTATGTAAACATTCGTATGTCATAAACATATTGTGATTATTTGAGCCTCTAACAGTAATTATGATTAACATGATTGAATTTTAATTCGATGTAATTTTTTTAACGTGAAAAAATGTTAGGTTCTAGATCTGAACCTTTACCTTGTCATGTTTGAGATGTGATATAATAGTTTTGTTATGACCTTTCTACAGGAAGGAAAGTTAAACAAACGTCACAAATCTCTACAGCAATGAAATGTCAAAATGTGAGTGCGGACCTTAAAGTACACTTTTATTGAATACTTTTTATTGATTTATTCGTTGCAATTGCAGTTAAGTACACATGTTTTGATCGCTTTTCACATCTTAATTAGCTACATGTTCCCATAATTGCGCGGTTCGGAGGAAGTTAACGATAAGCGCCACCTCCATCGAAGTGCGTTATTAGGTGAAATGGATTAGGATCGGCTCACAGAACAGTATGTAAGTAGTTAAAAGTTCGGAAATGTACCTGTACATGGTAGGGGAGGCTTACTTGGTATGTTGCATTGCTTCGGAATGTTGAACTTTCTTTTTTTTCAATTTAGTGAAAAGTTAAAAAGGAAATGTCCTTACCATTACTTCCTCACCTGAGCCACACAATTCTTTCATTACGTAAAAATAACAAAATTACAAGATAATTTTACATTAAGTAAAAATAACAAAGAATATTCTGAGTAATCACACGTAATTCTTTTACTTAGACGATAGGCCTATATATATTTTCGATCTTCAGTATCAGACAGGTAAGTGGTTTTAGTGGTTTTCCGTTTGTATATATATATATATAGTTAACATAGGGCAAGGTGGTACTCAGTTTTGGAATGCCAGTGAAAGGTGCGCAAAAATTTTTGTTGGTAGGATGTAGTATTGAACGAGTACTCTGCACCCGAAAAGACTATAAGTTATTGTAAAATACTTCCATTTACATTTTCAGTAAAAAATATATATATACAGTATATATATATATATATATATATATATATATATATATATATATATATATATATATATATAGAACTAGATTGTTTTTATAAAAAAAATAGAGTACAGATGAAGTGAAAGATCAAATTTTTATGCTACATCAATCATTTTCCTGTTAAACAAGTAAAGAATTTTATTGAGAAAATGCACAAATGTATGTTGAGTTAGGAAATTCCGAATGTCCGGACCCGATCTCCGTCGGTGCGCCCCTGGTCAGAGTCCAGAGACATCTTAATGATTTTCCCAAATATAAGTTACATGAATAACAATCACTGTCTGTGAGAGTGCAAAAGTTTCAGTGTAGTCTTTTCTCTTATACTTGTCTAAATATTAACTAACTTTAGATAGATAGGTACAACAATGTGGTGAGCATATATATATATATAGGGGGATCCAAGGGGGAAGCTATAGGTGCTATAGCCCCCCTTGACGCTCAGGTATACATTGGATAAAGCGGAAATTATGGTTTAGCCCCTCGCTTGATCATATCCTGGATCCGCCACTATATATATAGTAACATACATAATAATATAAATGCCAAGTGAACTTTGTGGTATACATCATGTCTATAGGTTTTCTTGGAGTTGTCTTGTTTCTTCCAATTCTTACATAATAATTCACTTTGGTTAAACATTCGTTTTTTTTAGTCTAAAGGGCATAATCATGAAACGTAAAACTAAAAATATAATTTCACACTGGTGGTATGTAAGAGATTAAACAAAGAGATCAGGTATAATATTACGAAAGAAAATATACATGATATAAAACCTACAGCACTTTAATGTGAAATACTACAACAAGAGCGAAAGAAAGTATATATAACATAAAACCTACAGCACTTTAATATGAAATACTACAAGAATGAAAAATATATATATATATATGACATAAAACCTATAGCAATTTAATGTGAATTACTGCAAGAGCGAAAGAAAATATATATGACATAAAACCTACAGCACTTTAATGTGAAATACTACAAGAGTGAAAAAATATATATGAAATAAAACCTACAGCACTTTAATGTGAAATACTACAAGAGCGAAAGAAAATATATATGACATAAAACCTACAGCACTTTAATGTGAAATACTACAAGATTGAAAAAAATATATATGACATAAAACCTCCAGCACTTTAATGTGAAATACTACAAGAGCGAAAGAAAATATATATGACATAAAACCTACAGCACTTTAATGTGAAATACTACAAGAGTGAAAAAAATATATATGACATAAAACCTGCAACACTTTAATGTGAAATACTACAAGAGCGAAAGAAAATATATATGACATAAAATCTACAGCACTTTAATGTGAAATACTACAAGAGTGAAAAAATATATATGACATAAAACCTACAGCACTTTAATGTGAAATATTACAAGAGCGAAAGAAAATGTACATGACATAAACCCTCCAACACTTTAACATGAAATACTACAACAAAATCGATAGCCTGAAACTCGTTCATGGAATTACAATTAACGTCTTGTCATCTAAGGCATGAAATATATTAGGTCATATAAAAAATCTCCGCGGTTTTTTGGTACATTTTTGAACAAAAAAATTCTTCATTAAAAACCAATTTTAATCAAGTACATATTGACCATTATTATCTATGACCTTTTGCCATTTTTCGGGTAGCTTCATAGTCCCATCGATGTAGAACTTCTGTGGTTTATTTCCCAAATACTTGGCCAGGTGATTTTCAGTGGAGCTTTGGTCGGCCAACTTTTTTGCAGACAGTGCAAGGTCCGCGCTATACGGTAGATGCATCAAAACTTCCCAATCAAGTTCTGTCAATTTGTTCCGAGTCATCAAAGATATGTGGGGCTGCACGTTGTCATGATGGCCCTCCACAAACGACTTCAAAGCCTGTATTGTTGGCATAAAGGTTGAGTGTTTGGTGAAATTGGAAGGGAATTGTCCATTATGAGCTGCTGCAAACTGACGAAACCATCAATTAGGTTCTATACTGTGCACAATTCAATCGTTTGAATGAAACAATTAAGAAAAAGCGACCAGAATTGGCCAACAGAAAGGGCGTTGTGTTCTATCATGACGGGTGGCCACACACATCTTTAATGACTCGGAACAAATTGACGGAACTTGGGCACGAAGTTTTGATGCATTCATTGTACTACCCGAACCTTTTACCGTCTGACTGCCATTTGTTTCGGTCTCCGCAAAACTCTCTTGATGGTAAAAATTTGCCGACCGAAGCACCGCTGAAAATCACTTGGCCAATATTTTCGACGATAAACCACAGAAGTTCTACACCGATGGGATTATGAAGCTACCCGAATAATGGCAAAAGGTCGTAGATAATAATGGTCGATAGGTACTTGATTAAAATTGATTTTCAATAAAGATTTTATTTGTTCAACAATGTACCAAAAACCCGCGGAGACTTTTTATATGACCCTAGAGAGCTTTCCAATCTTCCTGTTATAAACTTTGGAAGAGGCTTTACTCACCAGTAAACCTTACGTTTGGGTGAATCGAATTGCTGACTGAGACACATATGAGAAAGTAGTACTAAATGTGGTCAGTATTTCAGTGAAGTTGTAGGTGCGAAGCTCCAGGGGTTTAGGAGATACAGCTACCAGAACATTACATGGAAGTACAGAATAGTCTTCATACAGTTGGAGGTAAAAGCTCTGTAAGACCTCTTGTAACGACAAAAGATGAATAACAAATATATGGGTACATATTAGGACTAGGGGGAAGTCATATAGTAAGCGTATACCTGACGGCGGCCATCTTGAAATCCGCCATTTTGAATAAGGTTAAAGTTTTTAAAATAGGAATAGGGTCATGTAATACATGATTTAAGGCGCAAATTTAATCAGAAGAACAATGGTGACGTTAATTTTGATATACGCGCAATTGGTAAAAAGTTACAGGGAAATTAAATATTATTGCCGCATATGTATTAGTCCTTTATCCCACCTTGTAAATTTTTGTTAATGATAATAATTAAATAAAAAGCAAGTGAATAAATATTAGGTCCATGGTAAGAGTTGCCTTGATGGTGGCCATGTTCAAATCCGCCATTTTGAATCAGACAAAAATTTTAAACAAAACGCATAACAGTGACACCTTATTAATAGCAAATTTTACCATAACTCCAACGGTATAACCATTTTTGCTTTATCATTAACTAGCACAAAATTAAATGGATCGCTCCTTACGGCTACTGCTTTGACGGAATTGTTTACGACAAATCAGTAGCGTAGCCAGGATGTGTGTTTGGGGGGGGGCAAGTGCTGTTATAGGTACTTATGGAAAAATTACAAATAAAAAAATATATAAACATAAAAATATATTAAAAAATACAAACATCAAAGTAACGAAGTACATTGTCGGACCTCTTTGGGGGGGCGGCCCCTCCGGGCCCCCTTCCCTACGCCACTGCGACAAATGTGTCAAGTGTAACTCGATTGCGTTTGTCAGGTGTGCTCACTGTGAGCAGAGCATTTGTGCAAGTCATGCACTCTTTTCTGAACTACATATTGATTGTACTAATTGAGGACTTTTCTGGAAGAAAGACCCAAATTCAATTATGACTCAATTCCACTTCGGTCATCTTTCCTTAAAGTAGCAATTTGTTTATGCGATAACAAATGCTGGTTAATGATAAAGCAAAAATGGTTATACCATTGAATTTATGGTAAAATTTGCTATTAATAAGGTGTCAATGTTATGCCTTTTGTTTAAAACTTTTGTCTGATTCAAAATGACGGATTTGAACATGGCCACCATCAAGGCAACTCTTACTATAGACCTATATTTATCCACTTGCTTTTTATTTAATTATTATTTAAATATCATTAACACAAAATTTACAAGGTGGGATAAAGGACTGATACAGATGCTGCAACAATATTTAATTTCCCCGTAACTTTTTACCAATTGCGCGTAAATTAAAATTAACGTCACCATTGTTCTTCTGATTAAATTTCCGCCTTAAATCATGTATTACATGACCTTATTCCTATTTTAAAAACTTTACCTTAATTCAAAATGGCGGATTTCAAGATGGCCGCCGTCAGGTATACCCTTACTATATGACTTCCCCCTAGTCCTAATATGTACCCATATATTTGTTATTCATCTTTTGTCGTTACAAGAGGTCTTACAGAGCTTTTACCTCCAACTGTATGAAGACTATTCTGTACTTCCATGTAATGTTCTGGTAGCTGTATCTCCTAAACCCCTGGAGCTTCGCACCTACAACTTCACTGAAATACTGACCACATTTAGTACTACTTTCTCGTATGTGTCTCTGTCAGCAACTCGATTCACCCAAACGTAAGGTTTACTTGTCAGAAGATATCGTAAATATTCTATTGTGAAGGAAAAAAAAAGTTGAAATCCTCTGTTTCTTAGCTATAAGCGTTGCAATAATAAAAGAAAAAAATTCTAGTTCTCGGTGCACAAACACTAGTAACTGTAGAAGATATGAAAAATTTTAGAGGATAGTTAACAGTAGCAGGGAAAATCACATTAGTAAAGAAGTAGCTAAATCTTACCGCTACAGGCTAAGAGAAGAAATTACCTAATGTACTAATTCTTGCATGCAGCTTTCTGAAGCTATATGAAACTTTTCCCCTTAAGCTAAGGGAAGAAATTTACCTAATGTACTAATTCTTGCATGAAGCTTTCTGAAGCTATATGAAACTTTCATCCCTTAAGCTACAGGAAGAAACTTACCTAATGTACTAATTCCTGTATGCAATTTTCTGAAGCTACAGGAAGCTATCTTCCCTAACCTTGTAGTGATAAAATATAATTTCTTACCAATGTGCTTTCTCTCAAGAGCCGCCACTGATCGTCGTCATAGCTATTCTTCCACTACTCGCATGTGACACCGCGTAGCGAAGTTGCTATAGTCCAGAAGGTATAACGTCGTTCGCCTCCCGCGCTTGGACCTGCTTGTCACTTGGGGTGTGGTAAGAGGATAGCCAATCACCACCAACCGTCTACTGCGCTCAGCGAGCCACGAGTAACCAAGCTGGCCACTTCCCATAAACATCACTACAACTGTTCGTGGGAAGCCAACGAAGTTATACCTTCTGTATTATAATTCTCTAGTCTTCTGTGCGAGCGTTGGGGACACTCGGTCGAAAAAGTATAAAAACTTTTGTGGTCCAGCCATCCTGAATGAGGTTTTACCTGGGTTTTCCTCATTTACACCACGTAAATTCAGGGATAGTTCCTAACACTGTCCCAGGTCACTTCCTTTCTCCTTCATTCTTTTCTTTCTCTTCAATTCCCAGGATAGTGTGATCGCCGAGGAACGTCAACCTTCATATGTGTGACGGCCTAATATGGCAATAGATGCCAAAAGCCCAGAAATCTAATTCCTAATCCTAATCCTAGTGACGGGCTAATACGGCCATAGATGCCGAAAGCCCAGAAATCTAATTCCTAATCCTAATCCTAGTGACGGGCTAATATGCCATAGATGCCAAAAGCCCAGAAATCTAATTCCTAATCCTAATCTTAGTGATTGGCTAATATGGCCATAGATGCAAAAAGCCCAGAAATCTAATTCCTAATCCTAATCCTAGTGACGGGCTAATATGCCATAGATGCAAAAAGCCCAGAAATCTAATTCCTAATCCTAATCCTAGTGACGGGCTAATATGCCATAGATGCCAAAAGCCCAGAAATCTAATTCCTAATCCTAATCCTAGTGACGGGCTAATATGTCATAGATGCCAAAAGCCCAGAAATCTAATTCCTAATTCTAAGTCAATGTGTTTAGTCTCACAATTGATTTGCCCATAGATATAGCTATTGAAGGGCGTGCAATTCTAAAACCAAGTTGATTTATATTTTACTTCTCATAGACTTTGTAATTTGTTTTCGAGAGTAAAATCAGCCTAGAAACTTTTTAAAACATTCTATATAGAGAACAGGACAGTAATTTTCGAAGGGGGTAGGGGGCAATTGCCCCCAGAGAAGCTCCCCGCCGTTCGAGAGGGCCCATTTTAAGACAAAATTTTCTTACTCCATATACGATATGAACATGAAATTATACGTAAACCATGAAACAGGTTCACCACATTACATAAACAAAACAGCACACAAAAGGTAAATAAAACAAAAATGAGTCATGGGCCCATTTCAATTAAAAAAAAAAGTGTCCACTATTAGAAACCCTAAAAATAATATTTATACGTATAGCTTTGGGATTTATCAATATTGTCCCTTTAGTTAATTTGTTAGTATATAGAACGGGCCCAGGGGCGTAAGGGAGAGCCCACAAAGAGTAAGAGAAAGACGGAAAGAAGGGGCCAATTTTCGAATTTTGTGGGAGGCCCAAAAACTTTTTTCAGGGGTCCAAATATGCTTGCACCCCCCCAGAAAAATCTAAGTTACGGCGCTGGTATAGAAGGATAACATTTCTTTTAATTCTCTATTTAAAAAAATACAATTATCACTAAGAGAAAGAATAAAAGAAACTTGAATTTAACTTATCATCCTATTCAGTCTATACTTGATAATTTATGGAATGGTGTTCTCATCCCCAATATTTCAACTGGGTATGACATTGCTAAAAGGATAGTATCAGTACAACAAAGAGAGAGATATGTTACTAAAAATTTACTTTATATTTATTGTGTGGAATGAGATTTATTTATGTCGTTTGTACAAATTTGACAAAACAGTGCTATGAAGCATTACTCAAGGGACACTTCAATTATATGGTTTCCTCATAGCTATAATAGAGGAGTGGCCATTATTTCAACATCTAAAAGTGAACAAACAAACAAAAAGACAAAATAGTGTTTATTGTGTAGTTGAAAACATAAAGCAGTTGGTTGGTGTTTAACGTCCCTTTTCAGCAGTGAAAATATATGAAGCATGGAATTACAGTTCAAATTTCAAAGCTCTCGCACCGAGGATCGAATCCGAATCAGAGCACGAAGTAGACTATTGTTGTTGTTTATTTTGAGTTTAACGTCCCTCTCAGCAGCGAGGATATATGAGACGGGACCTACTGTTTAACGTGGAATCCGAACGATATGACCCCGTGCCGGGAATCGAACGCGGGTCTCCCACGCCAAATGTGCGTACGCTAACCACTTAGCCACGAAGAAGCTCGGCTCAGTGGTTCAGTTCTTTCTTCTGGTGCACAATGTATCTGGTTCAATCCCCAGCCAAGTAAGTTTGTGGTGTACAACATCGTGTCCGTGGGTTTTCTCGGAGTACTCCCATTTCCTCCCTCATTCTCATTCTACCATCATTCACTTGCTTTAATCATCTGTCTCCCTTAGCCTAATGTTCATACTCGCAGGGGCGGATCCAGGACCGACCTCTGCGGGGGAGGGGGCGGGGGGTTGTCATAATGCTACTTTTAAGGGCTCTAAACTCTTGGATGGATTTTATTTACATATATAAAATAAGAAAGTTTCCTCTTCTGGGGGGCGATCGCCCCCCCTGGATCCGCCCCTACATACTCGTGGGAAACCGTTCAGACCATCAAACTGAACGGTTTCATTTTCATTTCATTTCCGTGACTTAGAAATAAAACAGGTTACACATTGAGATTATAAATTTATCACAATAAAACTTAATCGTGGTATTTTGCAGTGACAAACAATTGTGCTAAATACTGTCATTAGCTCATTAGTTATTGCTAGCGATTTACTTACGTTAATTACACCAACCATACTTGCTTGAAGTCCTTATTGCATTCGATAAGTAGGGTTGCCAACCGTCCGATATTTTACCCGACAGCTCGGTTTTTTAATCTCTTTTGTCCGATATCCGGTACGACCTCAAGACCGGACATTAAATATCCGGTAATTTTTTTTTCTCTTACTAGTTGTATTCTCTGTTCTATTAAGATCACTTTAGAGTGACGAAAGGAATCGTTTGTCGATAAACATGATAAAAGCAGAGCTTATAAATCGCCTCGAGATTGACATGTCGTGGGCGGAATTTGCTGAAGAGTTGAAGGCAAGAAAATTTACTGAACTTATCAAAACTGCTAAAGGTCAACAAAAGTACATTTTCAAGAGCGCAACTACCACTGCTTTATCCTCAGCTACATTTTCCAATTAAATAATACATCCAGATCCTGTAAAAGTATGTACGCATTATGAGACATTACCAGCCCTAGTGAAGCTAGTAAGACTTATTTTTCAAATATATTTTGTGAATGCCATAATTGTATTGCCAATTACATTTGCTCTTCTGTTTCAAAATGAAATGAAATATTTGAGTTTTACGTCTCACGATTATGCCGATTAGGCTAAAGGAGACGGTGATTATGAGAGATGAATGAAATGGTGGAATGAAGAAAGTGCGAGGAAACGGGAGAACCCGGAGAAAACTCAAGCATACGGTGTTTGTCCACCACAAAGTTCACTTGGCGGAGGCTGGGATCGAACCCAGGACCCCAATCACCAGAAGTGAACGCTCTACCACTGAGCCACCGCGGCCCCCCTCTTTTGTTCCAAATACGATGTATTATTTGATGATAGACTACAAAAATTACATGAGTCAACTCAACCAAGTAAGTAATGCTTCAAAAGTAACTAAAGTTATCAAATTCGAACTCCGAATTGCTCAATTTTACGTGAAGTAACCACTTTCAGGTTGTTCTCATTTTGGGCAAGCGATGATGTCACAATCTTCAGAATATACGTACTCGAGGGGGGGGAGGGTCCGGTATTTACACTTTCAAACGTTCGCTACCCTACCGATGAACTAGATTTAGGTCCCTAAGAACTAAACAATTATAAAAGTTACTATAAGCATTGTTTTCCCTAAAGTTGAACCAAGTGGGCAAAATACAGTTAATGCTCGTATTGGTAAAGCTATTCTTCTTACCTGTTCCGTGTGAATAGGGATGCGCATGAGACAAGATTTGTGGCTGTCTCATCTCGAAAATGTGCTGTAAAAATGATGTCTCGACTCGAAAAATGTATATTTCTCTATTGGAAGAGCCGTGTCTCGACTCAAATTTTGTCAGGAAAATCCTGTCTCGACTCGTCTCGTGCACATCCCTACGTGTGAAGACGTAATATTATAAATTCTATATTGGTATCGTATTATGCTGGCAGTCAGAAGTACTGTGTATATTAAGAAATTCTCTAGTGCTTCTATCAAGAGGTTTTTAGGTACGTGCTACAAATAGGTGAATTTCTGTAGGCACTGATGCGTGTAAAGTAGTCATTGTGGTAAAAGAAAAAGATTATGTAATTAAAAAATCAGGACAAAATGTGTTATCCTTTAAAAATGCGAAACAATATTTCGTAGGAGGTGTGATCAAAGAGTATGGTGAATAATTTTATGAGAAACAAAGTAATAAGCTTACAAGAAATTTGATTTCATCTCCTTCAGGTGAATGATTTTATGAGAAACAAAGTAATAAGCTTACAAGGAATTTGATTTCATCTCCTTCAGGTGAATAATTTTATTAGAAACAAAGTAATAAGCTTACAAGGAATTTGATTTCATCTCCTTCAGGTGAATAATTTTATGACAAACAAAGTAATAAGCTTACAAGGAATTTGATTTAATCTCCTTCAGGTGAATAATTTTATTAGAAACAAAGTAATAAGCTTACAAGGAATTTGATTTCATCTCCTTCAGGTGAATAATTTTATTAGAAACAAAGTAATAAGCTTACAAGGAATTTGATTTCATCTCCTTCAGGTGAATAATTTTATGAGAAACAAAGTAATAAGCTTACAAGGAATTTGATTTCATCTCCTTCAAAGTACTGTCCTTGGCTAGCAATGCACTTATCTCAATGTTGAATCAATCACTGGAAGCATTTCTGGAAGTGTGTTCAACTGCTCTGTCCTGGTCCTTTCAATGAGGAATGGTGTCACAACGTTGTCCTTTAAACACGGTTTTAATTTTTGGGAAGAGCCAAAATACGCATGGTGCTATATCTGGAGAGTATAGCGAATGTGGATAGACAGGAATATTTTTTCGGCCCAAAACTCTCGGATCAAAAGCAGGGCGTGGCACGGCGCGTTTTCGTACTAAAGAAGGACGTCATTTGCCTGCTTGATTGGTGTATGAAATGGTTTCCAGAGAGCATACGAGATGTTTGTTTCTTTGGGAAACTCTCGAGTAGTCATTCGCCTGTTTGAAAACATCATTTACGCTATTTTTTGTGGGCATGTTTTCATACGTTTTTAACGTCGAAAGACGTCTCGATTGTTGCTCGTTTCCAACCGACTCCTTATACCACTTGTAAACAGTCTTCAATGCCAACGTTTTATCGCCATTCACTGATTTTGACATTTCGTAAGCTTCTTTTGACACTTTTTTGCAGCTTAACCCTTAACTCTTATCCGGGCAACCGGGGCCTCCCAGGCCCAGTAGCTTCATTTTTCTAAAATTTCTCAATAACCATACATATTTCGAAGACATAAAATACTGAATTCTTCTATCTTTTGTCGAAGTTAAAATCATGAACATATCGAGTTGGTAAAGCTTTTTTTTTTTTTTTTTTTTTTAATTTGAAAATCTTTTCCTGACGTAACCGGGCAACCGGGGCCTAGGAGGCCCCGTATAACTTTAGTGAAATTCCTGTGAAATATTAGATCAAATTGTCACATAATTATATATTGAACACATGACTATTGTAACCTTTAGTCGGAGTAGTATGTGGCAACAGACATTGAATTTTGAGTGTTCTGCACTTAAAATATATACTGGGCCTGACAGGCCCCGGTTGCCCGTTTACGTTACAAAAATGTCTGGACCGGATTTGCTATTCTGCTTGGCTTACAAAAGCGTGACACGAAGTTTCGCTACTTGACAAAAATATATACCGGTACATTCTAGACTAGTCTGAACAGTAAGTGACAATAGGCATTGATTTTGTGTATTCTGCACTTGAAAAATATATATTGGGCCTCACAGGCCCCGGTTGCCCGTTTACGTTGCAAAAATGTCTTGCCCGAATAAGGGTTAACCCCTGACGTCAGAATTTTTCACGTAAACCCCGACGTAGAGTCCCACGGATTCTGAAATATAATCTATATATTTTTATACGTAAAAATAACTGTTTTTAAAATTTCATTTCTTTTGCTTATTTTTTTAATGCTTTGTGTATATTATAATGTATTGTTACATAACTGAGTTTAAAAAACAAAGGGTACACACTACATCAAAAATTCAACGAGGTTAGCAATATATATAGCCATATTACATTGGTCGCATTTTTTTTATATCTACATAGTATATGTACTGCTTCTAACACAAAATGCTCCTTTTCTCTTGTTGAAGAAGGATATCAGAATACACTGAAACCACCGCATCTGTAACAGACACGATAGTTTACAACCTGCAGGGCACAAACCTCACCAATGTTTTTGCCTTCTGCTCTTTGACTGTTTCGTACGTAATAAAATTCACCAGTAGCACATTTAGCTTTATCAGATGAACTGTCACTGTCATTTTGTGAGCGGTTACTTTGACTGACGACCATTTCATAATCCACATTCGAAAACTATACATAAGACAAATCCCTACCCACATCGTTCATTGTTCCTGGGACTTTCTCTGCAAATTTCGGTTCAGAAGCTGTGGACGATAAAAATATTTTCAAAGTTGATTGTAACGAAACAATTCAATTTCGAATGATGCCAAGTTTAAATCCGCCTTATCAGCTGGAAACAGCAAATCAGGTATGGCACAAAAAAATGTTACATAAACCCCGACATGGAGTCCCACGGACTCCGCGCAAACGCTCGAGCAACACTGAAATAAACTTTCAGCTCGCCCGCTGTAGAAAAGCGTTCAATTTCAACTAACTAGAAGGTACTGAGAAGGACGTGGAGGTACACAAAAAATAAAATTTTATATATAGGTATTACATTATTCGCGGAGTCCGTCGGACCCCACGTTGGGGTTTAAGGGTTAA
This sequence comes from Thermobia domestica, assembly GCF_964235325.1. NCBI lineage: Eukaryota > Metazoa > Arthropoda > Insecta > Zygentoma > Lepismatidae > Thermobia > Thermobia domestica. The sequence goes on from NC_137454.1 coordinate 367,595,789, forward strand.
AATAAAACGTAATGTTGGTGCGTGACAGACACTCTTAACATGTCCTCACTCTTCTGCCTCTGAAAGCCAACTAACAAACATGTCACAACTCGTTCAAATTCGACACTTTCTATACCAAATATTTAGGCTACCGGGCTTACTAGTTCAAATGAATACAACACTGATAAATGGTACTGTGCAACTACTTCACCCGTGCACCGTACTTTTTGATAACACTTTGTATTCTCAAAATAAGACAATCCCGATTAATCGAGATATATAGTCACCCGTGCTCGTAGCTCATAGCACAAAATTGTTAAAATAACAATATTGATAAGTTATTAATGTCTTTAGAGCTTGGCCGATGTAATGCGGAGGAAATATTTCAAACTATAGCATTGGATGAAAGTCCAACATTATTATTATTATTATTATTATTATTATTATTATTATTATTATTATTATTATTATTATTATTATTATTATTATTATTATTATTATTTTAATGAGTGCTCACCCTGGATAACAGTTGGGACACTAAATTATAGACATATTTTTTTTTAATAGCAATGAATGCAAAGGATATATTAAACTAGAGAAATGATCGTTAAAAAATCTTTCTGAGTAATAAGAGTACATCAAATTATAGAAATTAGTGTTTAAAAACCGCCTTCGAAGGCAGCTTGACATTACTGAAATTAATGTTTTAATGATCATGTTGAATAACAATGGGACATTACACTGTGGAAATAAGTGTTTAAAAACTTCGTCCAGGAAAACAATGAGCATTAAATAATAGAAATGAGTTTTTTTTTTTTTTTTTTAAGTAACTTCAGATAATAGAAGGACATTTCATTACAGAAATACGTAAGTGTATTAGGCCTAAAATCCTTATCGATAAAAGGGTACTTAAAAAAATTCCTTGCACCGGTATATTGGTACACGTAAGATGACTTTTAAAGTGTAAGCAGGTGTCAAAATGCTTCTCAGTATGACCTCGAGCATTCATCCTTTGTCGCAACCTGTTACTGGAATTTTTAACTATTAGATGGTTCTCTCCAAACCAGACAATGCTATTAAATCATAAAAGACAATGTTCTTTTAATAAATATAATTATTCTGCTTACTGTTTGCGTTGTTTCTTCTAGAATTGTTTGTTTTTAACACGAAAGAAGGCTGGTTGATCGTGGAAAGTCACCAACCGTTGCTAACATTCCCTCTTCAACATTTATATAAATACACCCACTGCGAAACAATGGCGCCTCGGTGTATCTAAAACAATAGATTTTTTCTCTCTCTCTCTCTCTCTCTCTTTCCCTTGTCGAGTAGAGTCGGCCGGAAGTGTCATGCTCCACGCATGTTGATGCTTATCTGCCGATATAGCTCCTCCCCCTCCCTCGCCAGCCTGGTTCAGCATTAACTGCGACCGTTAATTGTGATTGGTGAAGACAGTCAGTGGGAGTTCACCGGAAGAAGCCACTAGTCCTGGACTGTTGTTGCGATCTGTCACGAAAGCTTTCATTATTATTATTCTATTTCCTTTCCTTTTTGCCTTTTCCCAATTGTTTTTAATTTCTTTCTTTCTCTTCTTTTCAACAAACACACACAACAAACGGTCACACTTATTGAACACAGGGTATACTGATCTGACACTTGTGGTTGGTTGCGAACAGGAAAGTTGTAATCAAGTGGCGAAGCGCCTTGTGAGGCCGGATCTCCCTTATGGATCTTTTATTTTCTGATAACTGCTACGTAAACTTACCAGCTCTTCTACTGAAGAAAAACATAACTGGATTGCACCACTGATCCGTACCGTTCTTCGGAGACCCTGAAGTGTGCTCAAAAAGTAAGTGGCCTATGCTGTTCCGATAATGAGACTACAATTCCTCCTCCCCGTTGTGTAAGTTTTCAAATGCACAATACAGGGTTTTCATAAAGTCTGGACGGATTTAATTTGCTTATAATTTTCATAAACATGCTCATAATGAAATCAAATAAAGTGCAAACGGTAGCGGAAGGATTAAATTTTTACTTGGCAACACTGTTAGATAAGCGGCAACTCTGAACACGTTGAGAGAGGGAGGGCAAGGGTCAGTTTCTTACCAAATTCCATCCATTGTTGTTTTCATTGTTGTTTCAATGTTGACTGTTAAAGTAAGTTGTAAGCTGTATTGGTGTGTGTGTCTTTTAAAGAAATAAATAAATGAAAAACTCCTCTGAGAAGACTATTTTTTTTACCGTATCAAAGATGGCGTCGGTGAAAGACAAAGCAATGTGTTCTGTGGTACGCAGAGCTAAAATCACCAATTCTGGTGTGTCGAAAGTTCACCAAAGAGTTCAAAAAGCCGGCACCGACTGAGAGTGCAATCCGAAAGTGGCATGCTAAGTTCTTGGAGACAGGAAGCGTCCTGGACCATCCTCAAAGTGGGAGGCCGCCAACATCGCGGAACGCTGTGAGTGGATTCCAGCGCCGCCTACTCGAATGTGTGGACGTAAATGGCGCCCAGTTGGAGGTGTGGCGGTGAATGAACTGAGCTGGTGCAGATTACAGGTAAAAATTTAATCCTTCCGCTACCGTTTGCACTTTATTTGATTTCCATATGAGCATTTTTTTTTTTTTTTTGGTAAATTATAAGCGAATTAAATCCGTCCAGACTTTATGAAAACCCTATATTACCAACAAGATCCACGTCCAAATTTGGGAATAGAAAAAGAGTTTAGATTGGTTTACTTGAATTAGAAAGATAGCAGTAGAAGTAGATATATGCTTTATGAGATTAGAATGTTTGATAGGGAGACACGGCAGCTCAGAGGTAAAGCGCTTACCTGTAGTGCACAGAGTCACTGCTTCGAACCCCGGCCAAGCCAGTTTGTGATGGAGAATATCGTGCCCGTGGGTTTTCTCGGGGTACTCCCGTTTCCTCTCACTTTCCCATTTCACCAATTATTCCGTCATAATTCGCTTACTTTAATCATCCGTCTCCCTTCAAAGCCTAAAGGACATAATGTAGGACGTTAAACTGGATGTGTGTTTGATACCTCTCTTCCAAAATTGAGAGTGAACTTTGATTTCTATATTAGGGTGTCTATTGGTCACGAAAGTCATGAAAAAGTCACGAAATCAGAAAACGGTCATGAAAGTCAAGAAAAAGTCACGAAATTTAGCTTTTGGGTCACGATTTAAAAAAATCTGTACAAATATAAGTATAAACTATGAAATGTCAAAATTCACCGCCAAAAATGTCCGTGTTTGGCTTTAGACGCTACCAAATCGTAAGCAAAGCACGTTTCTATCGCATGCATGAAAATTCGGAATAATTCGCGCCGAAATTCGCTCTTCAGAATATTACTAAATCTTATGATTTGTGAAAGATAAGGTCACGAAAAAAGTCACGAAATTTCATTTTGGAATTTTAGTACACACCCTGTATATGCTGTCTTCGGAATTTGGTCTATCTGAGATGAAAGTTTTAAGTGAATACTTTACTGAAGTTGGAGTAATTTTTGTTTCTGTTGTGAGTAATTACTGTACTACATGTGTTGAGATAAAACTGCTACAATATACTTTTACCGATCGTATGCCCAGCTTTTGTACGAGTGTATCTAAGTTGAATGAAATTTACAAGTGATAGCAGAAAGAAGCTTAAGTATGTCGGATTTGGAAAGTCATTTTGCAGTTATTAGAGAATTAAGGTCCAATGTTAGATCCTTGAGGGATTCCAGAGTTTAAAGTGTAGTATGAGCTGTGGATTCCTTATAAAATAGACGTTGTATCTTATTTTATAAGAATAAGTTTCCAAAACTTGGGAAGTTTAAGTGACTTAGTTCATTAAGTAGATATCATGATTGGACTTATGGAATAGTTCGTCAATGTTATTGCCAGTGTCATTAGTTTAACTATATGACATTCATTGTATGTCATCTATTAGTGGGTGACAGGGGCGGATGTAGGACGGACTTCTGAAGAGTCGATAAGTTGTGACACTGCTACAGAACTACTTTTAAGAGCTCCAAACTCTGGGATGGATTTATTTATTTATAAAATAAAAAAGTTTCCTCTTCTGGGGGCTGGCGATCGGCCCGACCCCCCCCAACGTGGATCCACCCCTGGTGGGTGATCGTGTGCAATGTACGAATCCAGCTAGGTTGTTATTTTATTTATTTATTTATTTATTTATTTATTTGGTATGAGAGTACAGTGTAGATTTTTGGACAAGCATAAAAATTAATCTATAAAATATTGATTTGATTAGATTTTTTGTGGGATGAAGTTATATCTTTACCCTAATATTTTAAATATATTTCTTGTCCCATTTGACTCTAAAATTTACGGTATTTTCAGCATTTTTCTCTTTCCTGGAAACATTACATCACTGGCAATAGTTTATTTCACATATTATTAGATAATAACAACAACGTAATTTAAAATTAACATTTTATAGTTCTCTTTATTCTGCGAATAACCAGATATGATCTGAAAACGTAAGTTCTACAGAAAGTCAATTTGAAGTTAATCAGGACCATTTTATCTGAACACTACCATTTTGTCATACACCTACCGTAAAATTTGAAATCTTAAATATATGTTGATTCTCTGCCTTTTCCCCAAGCATTTCTATTTGTTTACTTCCTCTAAACTGCAAGCAAATCCAAGGTAATGGTTATAAGGAACTTTTATCAACTACTATATCACAGTGCCGATGTATTAGTGCTGCCATCTGATGGTATATGTATGTTTTCATTGAGGATTAAATACGAATTTGCGATTAGTATGACTTAAAATGTTAAAATAATACTACTGCCTGCATTATTTTAAAGTCTTTTATTTTCATTTTCTTTAAAAGAACATTATTTAAATATTTAAATAACTTTTCATATTTATTACTTCTCAAAAGGAAAATAGGCCTATCTTATCAACTAGATCCAGCCAGGCTACATATTGTTGCAACTCTAGACAGCAAACTTAAAAACAGGGTTCGGCAAAAAGAGCTCCTATATTTGGAGAGGACACTGTGAGAGTTGTGGTAGGGATACTGCAACGGAGGGGGTATCGATCGATAACAGTATATCTGCTATTTTCAGCAGTTGCAATGCCGTGGCGCGGTGAGCATCGTGCATTTGTTATGGAGGAGTATATTCGTAATGATGGTTCTGTGATTACTAGAGTACTTTTGTTTTATTTTGGCACACTCCCCGCCAGTGCACTTGGTTGGCCTTTGAAGTATTTTTCTGCTAGCACTCACGTGAATGTTTTAATTCAATAGACGTCTTATTTGTTTTGTCGTGTAGATGACGTTAGTTGTCAGCCAACCCATTAAATGAGGTCATTGCTACTTGGCGGGTATTTGAAATGCTTAGTTGCCAAACGGGAACAAGTGTGTTACAGTGATTTGTGAATAGTATGGCATTTTGCTGCGTTTCCTAGTGTATTGTAACTCTCAACTTAACCGTGGCGTGGCGTAGCAACATCGCCTTGCAGACATATCCACCCTTGAGGCGGGAAGTGTGCCAAGAAAGTCCAAATGTACTCTACTCAGTGGGCATTTCGCATTTGCTGTTAAGTACTAAATGCTGTTTAAGACCGACATCTTTAAATGCTGAACGCTTTGGAGATTGCTGGATGGACATTCTTACAAACGCCATATTTTCCGGCATTATTACGGTCCGAGGTTGGCCAGGCGATTTTTTCCTTAGTTGCTCTTACGTTTGATACTCAAACTTGAATAGTTTTTCTATCTGGAAACGAAATCATGTAGGCCAAGTTCAAACCGAATGCCCTAACAGCACAAGATATGCTAGGCATGTGCCATTTAGATGTTTCGCTTACTTTTTAGGTACCCGACACTTGGCACATATGACATTCATGTGCTAAGTATGTACTTCAGCTACCTAAAGTTTTACGTACTTGTTACACCTAATTGATATTTGCAATTATGTACCACAAATATAGTATTTGTACGTCCTTTAGGTACATACTGTTTCAGATACTTATGATACAAAATTGATATCTGCAGTGACGTACGAATAATAGTCAGCTGTTTGCATTTGCTCATGTGCAGTAACATGCAACGGTTTCTCGCGCTTTCTGCTCCACTTCCTGTTCCTTTTTCAAATGGCAAGCGATAATACGTATCTGCGTGTCATCGTGAAGTAAAAACAATATGTCTGTTACTATACAGTGATTCCCTAACAGCAGGACATGTGCTAGGAATGCGTAATTCAGGAGTTCTAAATTCATCTCCCACATTTGATGCATTTGTTGTTTATTTTTCTAAGCGATTGTGTACTAGAAACAACAAACGCATTAACTTTATTAGATAGTGACTGTCGCCAATCATTGGAAAGTGAATATGGAAGAACCATGAAATAAAGTACATAGACACTCTTCAGTTTGTTATAAAATTACATGGCGAACAATTTTTATCTAATCCCAAACGGTTATCGTCGAATATACGTAGTTAAAGGAGCACTTTGATTAGCCAAATTTAAAGGACTCAGCAATTTATCCCTCTATAAGCGACGTTCTCTTCATCGCCTCCGTGGCCAAGTCAAAGAGCACGCGGCTAGGAGGTTGGTGATTCGCACCCACCCTGGGGCACATTCTTTACTTGTTAAAAGTGTTTTTAGGCTTACCTTAATGTAAACACATTACGCATACAGGCGATTTAACATATTTTGGGGAAGTAATTTTGTGGTTCATTGACACTTACAGCATGGGGAACATACCTAGGACATACTAGGCACGTTCCCCAGGTACATGTCAGGCATGCGCCTAGGGGCGGACATAGACTGTGACTATCACTTGCCATCCATGCGATTTCTCTTTCATAGGTGCATAAGGCACATTCCTATGTACCTGAGGGAACATGATAGGCATATGCCTGCTATGTAATTGTGGTGTTAGGGTGCCTACTGAGCAGCAATCACAGAACTACCATTATGAATATACACCTCCACAACAAACATACGATGCTCACCGCACCACTACATTGTGACTAATGAAAATGACACATATACCGTTATCGATCGATACTCCTCCGCCGCCGTATCCCCACCACACTCACACAGAGTCCTCTCTAAATACGGGAGGTTATTTTGCCGGACCCTGTAGTTCGTATTAACAGATTTCGTGTGTAAGTTTTAATACAAATAAATAAATAAAATTTTTGCCTAGTTCTTCATCGAAATTATTCACCAATTGAACCAAAATTATTATGCAGAAATTAGTGATGACTAGATGACGACCAAACATTGTGATAACTTTTACAAGTTACTTATTTTCCTTTTTAACATTCCAAGTCAGCACTATCATTTGGAAGTGCTGTTAAAAAACTGTATTTTTCTAAGCCTCTCCAGAAAAAAAATCACGAATATTTTAACACAACAGTACCGTATACACGCATGCATGGTTTTCATTTTCTATCATAATAGCCGAAACCAGTTTGCATTGTTACATAGGAGACAGAATAATGCATCTGTATTAGTGGTTACCAGCATTACACTTTAACGACAAGGTATGCTTTATTCCTTCCCATCCCCCCTTTGGCTTCACAATTTCTAACGTTAGTGTTTTGTTTGTCTGCTGGAAGCTGAACGCTGTAATCAGGCAGTCAGGACGAATCGTGCCACAAAAGAATTATTTAGCTCGCAGGCAGAAAACGTGATCAGAAAATTATCTTTGCATCGTTGCCAAAACAAAACATTAAGGAAGAAAAAAAATCTTAACAGAAATGAAAAAAAGAAAGAAAAATAACTTTTGTAACATAGCAGATAAAGACTATTGGCTTTTCCCCTATCTTTTCAGTTCTTATTTTTCGTCTCCAATGCAAAATTCTTCATACAGAGAGAACCACTCAGTGTTGCCAATAAGATCACATAAAGTACCACTAGAACAATGATTATTCGCCAAGAATTTCGAAATTAGGGTTCTGGATTGCAGTAGCTACCCGGGGTTTGCAGAAGCAGTGGTTGCAATATCAAAGACATCTGCTGAGCACATACGAGTGTTATTTCTATATTTAGAAAATACACACGAGGGGCCACGGTGGCTCAGTAGTAGAGCGTTCACCTCTGATGCTTGGGGTCCCGGGTTCGATCCCAGCCCCCGCCAAGTGAACTTTGTGGTGGACAAACACCGTGTGCGTGGGTTTTCTCGTTGTTCTCTCGTTTCCTTCCACTTTCTTCATTCCACCATTTCATTTATCAGTCATCATAATCGTCTCCTTTAGCCTAACCGGCATAATCGTGGGACGTAAAACTCAAAGATTTCATTTCATTTCATTTTAGAATATACACATAAAAAAACATCTTCCTCTCCATTTCCAGATCTTCAGATCTAAGTTGAAATTCACTATTATATTTTAACAAGGAGAATGCGTAGCCTAGTGGCTAGAGCAAGGATGTTATAAATAGAGGATCTGCCAATATGTATCTTCATCCTATTAAATTAATGAAGCCAAAAAACAACCAAGGATCGGCACGTCTGATTGGCTACTCTCGTTTCTGCCATCGTCTGATTGGATACTTTCGTTTCCACCATGATTGTTGGCTGAAAACATCGCGGTCCTATTAGGCGGAGTGGGCAGACTAGGGGTGGCGAAACTGTGACGAATAGCTTCAAGATTTTGTTGTAAGGGCAGATTCTCTATTTTATACGATCCTTGGGCTAGAGCGTCTGTCCGTCCCGGTGCGTCCCAATTTTCGGCTTACACCCAGCGTCATGAGGCAAACTGGACATTCGCGCAAGTAAAGACGTGATGGCTACTAGGTTCAGAAAACTCTTGATAGACCTATTAAAGTGACGCGCTGCTCACGTGTTCGTAATTGGCTGGACGTGTCCACCCAACACAAGCATATGCTATGCATGTGTAAAGAATGTTCCTCGAGGTACATTGGAATATACATGATATGCACTAGCGAAATCATGTGAAATTCCCATGAAGGAAATGTAACTTCCATCCTAAAGTAAGTGCCTGACACGTATCGAGGAATGTACTTGATACGTACATATCAGAGTTCTAGTGGGTCAATGAAAACTTGATCCACGACCCAATGACCCACCACCCACCGTGACCCACGACCCACTGACCCACCACCCACCGTGACCCACTCTGACCCACGACCCACCTTGACCCACCACCCACGGTGACCCACCACCCACGGTGACCCACTCTGACCCACCACCCACCATGAACCACTCTCATCCACCGTGACCTATTTTGACTCACCAAAATCCATCGTCATAAACTCTGAACACGATCCACGGCCTCTTCTGTACTGACTAAAGAGTTTACACTTGTAATAAAACAAGACTGTGAAATTGTCATTAATCTGAGTTTGAATTTCTAGTCAATCGCTCAAGCACCACTCTGTTAGAATAACGGTGGATCTGACCTTTATGATATGAAATGGTAAAGTGTTTGTCAGTGAGGAAATTGAAACAGTTCGAGGTGGGGGAAATTAGTGTGTGCCTAAAATATACTTGTACTAAGAGAGTATTCTTGCAAGTGTTACTTTCTGAACGCATTCCAAAAGAAACTTCTATTCGCAGGAAAATACCTCTGTACAATATGGAAAAGGTTATGATTTCTCAGTTCGCAGTATTTTTCTCACAAAAGACTTAAAAAATAAGTTTTTCATAGTGTATAAATGTGCTCGGGTACCCTATGTGAGAGCATCTTCATAAAGTATGCTGATAATTGTAGTTTGTGTAATCACTAAAATACCACGTTAAATTTAAGTTACAAATCTGCATAATTGCAATTATTATGAATATTTATTCAAAGTAGTTTATCTAAAGCAAAGAAGAGGCTTACTAAAAAATAGGTACAAAGTTGAATAACACAAATAAGCCATTAGTAATAAAAGAATACATTATCTATAACTAGTAATTTTCTACCATAAAACAAACCTGAAATCGGGTTTATTTCCTGTTGGTAACTTTTACGTGGTAAACCATCCGCAGCGGAATGATGTCCATCCTTCAGCCAAGAAATAACTAACTCGTCTATTTTGAGCTTGTCTAGCGGTGGGCCATTAACATTGATGAACAACAAGTTAGACAATGTTTGAGCACTTAGTCTATTTCTAATATCAGTCATCTGTAAATTCATAAGGGGAAATCCCTGTTCGCACTCTGTCATGGAAATTGACAATATTTCTACCCGATTTCTGCAACTCCTCATCGACAATCTGCTTGTTAGACTTAAGTCTGATAACGATTTTTCTTGGTCAGTTTTGAAATACTCAGCAAGAAGTATCATCTCTCTATCACCATACAACATCTTATCCATTTCGACCATGTCAGTTGGCAATTTCGACTCATGGAGAATAGAAACTTCATCTACCACGCCTTCGATAGGGAATCTTGTGAATAAATTATCAATTAAAGCCTGATAAACTGATGTTTCTTATTTGTTTATAAATTTAATTTTTGTAATTACACATGAAGGTTTGATGCCATTACCAAGTTCCCTCCTCCTTCTAGAAAGCGAAAGGGAACGAGGTTCCTGGAAAGTGTTCAGAGGTGAATGGGAATTTCCCTCCTTCTTCAACTTCAATTACCACACTGCTGTTTGCCATGTGCCACATTACGATGAATTTAAATTATCATAGTATAATTATTTCCTTGTTGAATTATCAATACTTTTCAGTGGAAAAATGGATGAAATTTGAAAGTTCTAAATCAAGGTAAGTAGACCAACGTAAAGGGAAAAATGTGTAAAATTTTCCATATAATTATGCATACAATCCAAACTTAAAATTTCCGTGTAATTAAGCTTATAGTAGAAATTTTATGCCTATTTTAGTCACAAGTTTTTGGATTGATTGTCCTGTGCTATAAGCGCTCCATATAATAAACATAAGCTTCAGCAATTATTATAGTAGAAAGCAATGGATATATGAAGCCAAGCACTGTATTTTTTGTTTCTGATTTTTTTCTTAACCCTTTCACAGAGGAAGTCGACTTTTGTCGACAGAACCAAATTTCCTTAACATGCGAATGTCGACTATAGTCGACGTGTTAAAATTTGTTTGTCCGTATCTTGGCTTTGTCGAGAGTAGTCGCCAAAGTTGTACTGTTCATTTTTGTTTTCGATAAACAATAGAAATCACACAGAAAACCTTTGGCGACTACAATCGACAAACCCAAGATACAGACAAATTTTAACACGTCGACTATAATCGACATTCGCAGGTTAGGGAAATGTTTTTCCGTCGCCTTCCACAGTGAAAGGGTTAAATAACATCGATCGTTTTCGATCATTTTTACAAACCAACTCACTACCAATTTTCCATATATAGAAAGTGCCCCTCCCCCACATAAAGGAGAATTTTAAAAAAATGCTAGTACACATTCTGTTTATTTACAATAAAGAGTTAATACACTGAATTTCAGCTCCGCAAGTTTAACGGCTTGCGAGATACTTATTTTTTTCGCAAGAATTCAGATTCTTACTACCTCCTTAGGATATTATGTATTATAATGAAAGCAATATAATATCCCAGTTTGGATTAAGGCCTAACTATATACCAAAATTAATTTCAATTGACTTTTCAATTTGACCATGATGATCAGGCACACATAGTTACATTCAATTTTTTATATAATAATTTATATATTACAGTGAATCAAAAATGTATTTTTTCCAGTAGTTAGCTCCTCTAAAAACTCACAAAAGCCAAGTAGTAGTATAAGTCCTATTTCTATTATTACAATTAAAAATATCAATATCCAAAAGTGCCTGAAGTTCTTTTTTTTACTTGGTTAGATATACTCACCTCAGGTAAGTGGACAGAAACAAGTGGAAAAGGAAGGAAAATGAAGATCTTGAAAGTAAAACGAAGACAAATTTACCAGTCTTCAGAAGATTTTGTCTACCATGCAGTGAGCAGAGAGGGTCGGTAGATCATACTGAGTCGGTGGGTCGCGGTGGGTCATGGTGGGTGGTGGGTCGCAGTGGGTCATGGCGGGTGGTGGGTCGCAGTGGGTCACGGTGGGTCGTGGGTCACAGTGGGTTATGGTGGGTGGTGGGTCACAGTGGGTCAGATGCTATTGACCCGCGACCCACTGACCCACTCAGAAAACTTGACCCACTGACCCACTCCATCTTTGGTACATATCACGTGCCAGGTATATACTTAACACATTTACTGGCATGTGCCAGGACTGTACTAGGCATGTATCAGGAACATTCCTTTAAATACATAGATATGCACCTGGAAGATACCAAATAAAGAAAACATGTGCTATACACGTGCTAGGAACATGCCCATTGCTGTTACAAAGGCTAGAGCGAAGCCAAGCCGCAGGTTAATTATAATCCATAATAATTATACATAATTTGATATTTTGTTCTGAGTGATCATCTAATATAATGTTATGTAGCTACTGCACTAACTTCTAATCTCCGACTGGAAGTTGCCAAGTTTACATCGTATCGCATGTACTGTATTATAATTTCTGTCAGTGAACATCATTTGATGAATTTAGCTTAAATACAATTTTCCATGCATACATACCTGTACACGGTGTTGTGTTTTAAAAGAAGATGTTAAATATTGGTTTAGTTGGACACGAACCTTTTCTTAACTGTTAGGCGTTGTGGTAATCTTCTGCAAATAGACGTCTATAGATGTTATTTCGGATCTCAACTTCCTTGCAATAGCAGGCCACCAAAACAGTTGTTAAGGTTATCTTCAGTTGAAAGGTCTTCCTTTGATTAGCGCAGTCCTGCGACGAAACTCTCGGGATTTCCTTAGCAAGAACTGAGCCAAGCTTTGGCCCGGTACAACGGAGTCGCCACCCTCGCTCAAAATGGCTTGGGGACATAAAATTTAGAAGATAGACAGATTCTGGGGACATGAGAGTTAACGTTTAAATTATTAATAGCATAATACCGAAGTTGAAAGAAATGTAATCATGGCATATTACCTTACATTTACATAAAATCTGAAATTATAATAATATAATAAAATAAGAAATAATATAATGATATATATATAATATATTATATAAATTTGTTTGGAATTCGTTTATCACAGAATTGAATCACTTATCACAAATAACCTAGTACAGATTATGCTTTACAAAATTTCCGATATAACTGACCGTATTATTATCATGCACACTCTTAACATTTTATTGAGCAAACTTTCTCTGAATTAGATGCAGATTACAATATAAATACTTAACTCCATCTTCTCCAATTAGCAGAACAACCATTAATACTTCAAAGATAGGAATCTTCTGAAGCATAAGTACGCGGTTATCATTATTATTTACCATTCTTCATTTTGATTGATCCTTATTTATATTCTTTTTTTAACTTTATTCTCTCTTTTACTTGATAACATAATTATCCTTTTATTAATTCATAATAACCCATTATTATTCTCTGTTCTAATCATTTTCATTATAATACCCCTGGATCTACATTTAATACGTCTTCCAATTGTATTTTATTTCTTCACTGAATACTGTTTTCCCTGCAGTCGTAATCTTCATCTGTACCTCGAAAAGTCCTTGTCAACGGTCGCCATTTTATGAAATGCACCACTTTCACCATCCTTCCGGTTGAAGTAAAAGGGGTGTTTTGTATGTTCTAAATGGATTGTTTTCAGGTTCTGGTATTGACATAGACACCCCTACAGTTAAAAAATATTACATTTTACCTTCCATCAGATGTACATAAACTTAACCAGTACCGATGGCGTGATGCAAATATTCAAGAAACAGCATATGCATATCTATATTCAGAATTATTCAATATCTTCTTAACAGCCCTTTTGTTTCAAATTATATATTATAACCATCATATATTCATCACATATCATCATTATCGTATTTATTTATCTTCAATTCTACTATTTCATAATATCAATATCATCATTATAATGTATAATTCATCGAGGCTGTTACATTAAACTTCGGCTTAAGTTTAGAGTAACCCCCCCTCAGTTTCAAACCTACAATAAAGAATTTAAAACATTAAACATTGTTAGGTTAGGTTAGTTTAGAATAGGTTAGATTAGTTTAGGTTGGTTTGTTTAGTTTAAGTTAGGTTAGGTTAGCTGGTAAGACTTTAGTCAGACTAGAACAGTGAATAGACCTGGTTTTCATAGAAGCTTCAATTATCACTTAGATTCAGTAATCCGTGGTTCTCATAAAAATTTAATAGATTCTCTACTTTATTCTTATATAATTCTATAAAAGGGAATGCGGAAATATCTTATTCAACGCACCGATTCGCCGTCCTATACGACAACCATGACGCTGAATCACCGAAACCTTTAGCGTGTTGCAAATAGTACCAGTGAAGCCATATCTAGCATCTTGGTGCTAGATCTAGCATAATTCACATACATTTAGCATCTAGCATCTTGACTTTAGCATCTTGGCCAAATCTAGCATAATTTCATTATTTCCTCTGGAGAACAGAAAAAGAACGAAAATATAGATGGTTAAAGGACCGTCGGGAATTATTCCTTTTAGTTGAAGCGATGGTTGTTGCAATGAAAACCAGTTAGTATTTCCACAGTTGTAATTTATTGTTGAATTCAGAGAAATGTTCAAAAATAGCAAAATGTGACCCTGCAAAACATATTTACTTACCCATAGTTTTATTACTGTCAACTGAAACCTGAGTGTGTGCTTATCTGGGATGTTTCTATCCCTTTCAATTTACAGCTTGAGAGAGGATGGATATGAGCATCAGGGGACAGCTAGTAATACACTAAAAGAAATGCTTCAGGGCTGTGTCGGAAGTGGCATGTTTCTTAAAATATATTTCTTATATTTCTTAAAATGTTATCCATTCATAAAATATAAATTCGACCTTCCTTCCCTATAATGTGTCATTTACCAATTTATGTCATTATCATTCCTGACAGCGTCATATTATATCAGCTTTATAGTTAAAACACTTCGTTAAAATAATGAAGATAAGTAGGGGCGGGTCTTTAAAATTAATTAGAAAAGATAATTTGAAAATCTGGCATAATTTACAAAAATCTAGCATAATTCAGACCCGTGTTTGGCACCATCGCGAGTCTCGAGTGTGGCAACCCTGAATAGTACCCACTTCTACATAAATTTTTCATATTAAATATATATTTACTGCCAAACTTACACATCTAACCATCACATAAGAACCCCAAATCATTATTTCTTATCCCATTTCTCCTTTAAAGTTTCCTAATTTTTACAAAAAAAAAAAAAAAAAAAAAAAAAAAAAAAATGGAGGGGCAACTCTAAACTTAACCCTAAACTTCAAATCAACTTAACTCAAATCAACTTCAAATCAACAAATATATATACAAATATGTTTCTATAAAATTGCACACTGCTCCATCTGGTTACTGGTTCTTTATATTTAGATCACGAAACAACATATAAAAACTAATACTGGTTTATCTTCGACGTTAGATTCGGTGTTTATATATTTTACAGATTCATATTATATATTTACACTTTACCAAATTAAATCAGTACACTATCTTCATTATATGTGGTTAACATTCCATTTTGACTCTCTAATATATAGTTTGTTTATTGATTTCGATTCGAAAAAATTTGCACATTTCAAAATTTAGATCTTACGGTGCGGACCAAAATCCATATTACAAATAGCGTAATGCGCTATAGTACAGATTTATAATAGCTGCTCATTATAATAATATGCAAAAGTTTGAACGTATACGTCATATATATATATATATATATATATATATATATATATATATTACCAAATATATATAACAATAGTCATTGCACTTTCATACGTAACTTATCTCGAAGAAACAGAAAGTTTGTAGATGATATTTCTAATTTATTTTATGTTAACTAAATACAATCAGTACACATGCCACGATGAACTACCGCCTTCTTTCAAATCTGCCTTTCCCTTGACTAACTGCGTCTGCGACGGCGTAGAGAAACGAGTGTCGCAATGCAAAGCAACGTACGCTTGATCGGGCCGTGATACATGAGATTTGTGCTATTCACGTTCTTCACATTCCAGTAAAGCAAGTAAAATACCTTTCAAGTGTCATAAATTCCTCGAAGAGTACTTACGTAGCGACTAATGCAGGGAAAATTAAATATGCATTCCTCAGGTACGAGGTACGTAAACGATTGGTATGGAAGTTAAATGGTACGTGTCTAGCATGTACCTGGTTGGGTGGGTAGTTTTGCCAGTTGCTAACAGATGGCATTAGAACGACTGAGGTCCGCGAAGAGTTATCATGCCAGTGGTTTATTCCACTATAATAATCAGTTACTATGCAGTTTCAAACATAATGTAGGTAATGTAAGATTAAAATTTTATTTGTAGTTTTGTCCTATTAAACACTATTTGAAAACAAAAATATATATCTTAATATTTACATATGTTCCATTTCATTTATAGAATCAAAAGCACTATCATCTATCAAATTCTCCTGAAATACTTTCAATAAAATTAAGACATCGGTTGTTTTTGATATTTATATATAAATAAGAGTATTGAAAACAGACTTGGAATGTTTTAAACAATGCTCCGTGTGACCTTCTAATAATAACTCGAATTTAATTGTACAACAACCCCCCCACAATGAAATTACTGAAATTAGTTTGATTTTGCAGTGGTTTTTCTTCCCACTACTCTGCTACTTGCCCAAAAATTTTAAAAAAATAGTCGAGCGCCGCTAAGTGGAGAAATTCGTAACTTTGATTTGATTTGATTTATTTAGTGCATGAAACCATAATACATGGTATTTAGAGGGTTCAGTACAGTATACAATACAAGATGATACATATAAAAAGGAATACATCAAATCACTTCACGTAATACTTAATGTGAAGTTAATCATCAAAACTTTTACATTACAAAAAAAATATTTAAAAGTTTACATTAACAAAAATAGTATTAATTGAAGGAAAAACAAAAGAAAAACTAATAGAAGATTTTAAAAAAAAATACATAATTTACCAGGATTTGCCAAATAAAAACTAGTTTGTCAGTTTTTGACATTTTTTTAATCTTGCAGAAACTCATTTATGGAATAGTACGGGTTTTGTATTTTTTTTAAAGCTTTTTCTTAAATAACTTGTAATTGTTTTCAAGTTCCATTTCATTTGGTAATTTATTGTACAGTAGATAGTGTTGCCCATATGTCTGGGTCCATGCTGGACTAAGCTTAATGTACTGAAATAGGACTTCTTATAAATATTCCTAGTACTGTATCTGTGTGTTGTTGGAAGATCCTCGTTTATGTTTTTGATAAAACAAGCTATTTCATATATGTACAATGACGCAAGAGTTAGTATTTTAAATTTCCTTAAAAAAAAAAAATACAGCTGTTTCTTCTCTTTAAACCTGCTATAATTCGTATTGCTTGTTTTTGTTTTAAAAATAGTGCAAAGCTTTCCCCAGAGTTACCCCAGAAAATAATTCTAAAACTGAGAAGTGGATGAATAAGCCCGTAGTAGACTTCTATGAGAAAGTTAGTGTTTAAACTGTCTTTTAATATTCTTAAAGCATACAATTTTGAGTTAAGTATATGTGATACTGCTTGAATATGTTTTGTCCATTTAAGATTTTTCATTAATGATAATCCCTAAGAATTTAGTAGTACTTGCAAGTTGCATAGATAGAGGTTAGTACCCTACTCTATACCATAACTATTATGGAGTACGCTTGCTAGTGATTATCAAGTAACTGCAAACACTTGCTGCCAATACGAGGAGATACGGGCAATGAGGGTATAAATGAGCTTTCCCATTTTAAGAAATAGAAGCTCCCTGCCATATGTTCAATGTTATTAGATGTAGTTACAGCGATCGTGAAACTAAAAACGAAAACCGTTATCTTTGAGTTTTTATGTGAAATTTTTGAGAGATGCATTAATATCGTTTTGTGGTTAAGAGTAATATTTTATTTTGACTCAAATAGTACTCTTAAACTTTAAGGATATTTATTGTGTTAGAAACTACACAATAAAAATGACTACGTTAAGCAAATCAACTACAGTGGGTTTTTGTCACCCTAGATGTGCGAAACTTTGACACATGCTTGGTGCTACTTTACAGTTACCAATATGCGAGATACAATCTTCCTAACAAGACATGGTATATATATATATACAGGGTCGGATCCAGGATTGTCTGAGGGGGTGCACCAATAACTAGCAAACTGACCAATGATACTGAAACTCTTCAAAGTGACATGTGATAATGTTTTTTATCCCTGACAACACTGGCACGTAGAGCGGGGTTTGCCTCAACCTTTAGAAAATCGACTTAAACTATTGCTTTTGCAAAGCTCTGCTTTCTTTTAAGCCCCAAACGAAACATGATGGCAGAAAGTTTCGGAAAGGGTTGGTATTTTCACTGCTAGCTTCTGGTTTTAGATAGTGTATATTTACAACGAAGGTAGGTACACGTGAACCTTTGCACCCCCCTAAATCCGGCTCTGTATATTTATATATATATCATTCCTTGGTTCATTCACCTATCACTTACACATCGTTCAACACTGACCTTATGTGTTAAATCGGTATCATTGGGCCAGTATTAACCGCAACATCTATCACTTGTTGAAATCTCACTCTGTGAGATTTTTTGAAGTAAAGTGTTAAAATTGTGGTGGTTAAATTACCTATCTGACATGTTCTTGATGGGTTGAAATACACCGATAACAAATGTAAGAACAAGAGGAAAACAAATAGAAACACTTCTGCTAATTTAAATTTTGCCATAAAATTGACATACAGGGTGGTCCGGAAGTGGGCGTACCCCCCTTTAGTTTAAACAATATAGTGTTAATTATGGCAGAATGTCTGTACACAGTTACCTTGAAGTCATAAGTCTTAAAAGTCATAAACATCGGTATGATCACCATCCATGTCGTAACACAGCTGAATTCTGCGTCAAATTCTCGCAAATGCTTTGCGGAAATACTCCGGAGTCACGACGGTGAAGGCGTGTTCCACAGCTGCTCGTAATTCCTGCGTTGTGTGATATTGAGTGTTTCTTACTTGTTGCTTTATGGAACCTCAGAGAGCATTGTCTGGTGTCCAGATCGGGACTCCTTGGAGGCCAGGCAAAGGGAGCTGGTAAAGATGCACAATCTCTTCCAATCCAGCGGCCAGGAAACGTTTGATTCAGGTAATTGCACACCTGAATCGCGAAACTTCACTGCAAATAACTGTTACCAAACAGAAAACAAATGAACATGAATAGTAATATTGCCAGACAATGCCAAGCAATGTTACCAAACAATGCCAAGCAAGGTTACCAAACAATGCCAAGCAAGGTTACCAGACAATGCCAAGCAATGTTACGAAGCAAATGTGGATTAAAAAAAATAAAATAAAACCGTCAGAAAACACCAATTAGGGGTATGTCCACTTCCGGACCACGCTGTACTCATAGAATTATTTTCATGAAATATTACAAACATAATGGGCTGTTCATTATTTGGTGTAAATGACAAATTAATTGCATAACGTTTAGCTGATTGCTAAAAATAAACACTAATAAAAATAATCAATGACCATTATGTAGATATTTATTACATCTATGCAAGTCAATATGCACTCTAAAAGTTACAGGATCACGTGATACCTTCGCTAAGACATGGTTTCACATACAAAATGATCAGTCTCTTTCTGCTATAATTTTAATCCAGGTCTGGTAAACGCAGTGTGATTTATTTGTCATTTTTACGAAATAATGAACGACATATTATGTTCTGTAATATTTTATGAAAATAATTCTATAAGTATATTAATTTTATGGCAAAATTTATATTAGGAGAAGTGTTGCCATTTGTTTTCCTCTTGTTCTTACATTTGTTATCGGTGTATTTTGACCCATGAAAACCATGTCAGATTGTTGATTTAACCATCACAATTTTAACAATTTACTCCAAAAAATCTGATGGAGTGAAGTTTCAACAATAAGAATCCGGTGTTGTGGATAAACGGACATAGATAGAACTTGCGTCGTTTATTTTCTGAGTATCACTCGACGCCATCTTTAAAATTACCTACGATTTTATTTCGGGATCTTTGCTGAGGTCGATAATCTAAGAGCCTGTGGGTGTGACGTAAAGTCATGTCACGTGATGTGATAAAACGTTTCCGAGTCCAGGTTCTAGAAATTCCAGAACAAATTTCGGTAATGAGTTCTAATTATGTAAGTGAAGCTGTCATCAGCGCATAAGACGAATTCACAGACATGATTGTCTAACAGAGTGTTTACATTATAATCCAATTTTTTACATTCAATTGTTTACACGAAAACTTAGTTCCGTATTTTCCGATGTTTCGTGAATCAACACCACTAAAATGAAATTAGATTTGACTCGAAATAAAATCTAAGATGAGGATTACCGAAACGTCATTATTAAATCTGAAAGTATTGTAGTTGTTTAACTTTTCTGTGTCAAAATCAGGAAGGAGAACGAAATCAATTATAAGGTTTGAGAATTTAGGCAAAATGTTGTTGCTGATTGTCTTTTTTTTTTTCAGTTCATAACAGTGTATGTAAATTTAAGCATAGTATTTGTTGCGGATCAATTGTACAGATCCATCCACACAATTCATTGAATATAAGTATACAGTATTATTTCTTTTTCCGCTGAGTCATCTGTACGTAAGTGCCTTTGAAAAAGTTCTTACAATATATTTTTTTTTATTTTCGGTAGACATTAGCTGCGCGAAGTGCCTTCGAAAAATTTTTTTACAATAATTTCTTTACTGTCCGAAATGAATCTACTGAAAATGACATTTACAGCAACTCAGAATTCTGTGTCGAAGTTGAGCACCTCTGGTGTTTATCTTGTCACTTAAACTTCGATTACATCCAGTGATGCCAATTTTAGCTTATTTTTGGCTAAATCCATCCTATTTGGAGAGACATTTAGCCATACCAATCTACGAAATGCTTATAGCCTTAAGTATAGCTTATTTTATGAAAGTATTTTGCCATTTTTGGCTTGTTTTTAATTATTCGTTAAATTAATTCTAAAAATACATTTTCTTTGAAAATAAAGTCAAATTTTTAAAAATTACCCTATTTGTCATTATATATTATCGTATTAATTGATTTCTCTAGACCGAGGGTGTTTTATTACGCAACAAATTGTTTCTTCTTCTTCTTCTCTCTCCCCACCCACAGATTTACAACTACTTAGCAATACTTATCGACTCAGAAAGATTTTTAATGTTGCTCCCGTAACGGCCCCGTTTGCTATTTTTTTTTTAATTATTTTAATTTTCGCACTTCATTGCAAGAATGAAAAATTTCTAATACAAATCTAGTAAATTGTTCGGTTCTTCAAACCACAGAGATTGTTTCTGTTTATTAAAGGAAACAAATAGGATATTTAATCAGCTTGATAACTGTCAATGCAATCATGATTATTCATGTGGGTGTACGGAGAAATAAGTTTTTGTAAGGACTTTGACCTGCCAAAAGAAGAAGTACTGAAAATTGGGACAATGGCAGCCTAGACAAACACAACCAATCCACAATACAACGGTGGACATCCGGTTCCAGCGCCTCGGCTAGCCGCGACGTTCTCGGTGATGATGAATTTCAATACAACTGATAATAATGGCTATTGACTTTCACAAATCAGTTGAGTTGTTGATGGATTTTATTGTAATTTAAAGTTATGTATATTGCTTGTTAGTCTTCAGCGAATAAAATTCAACATTTCAAATTTTGCTATAACACAATCCTACACACACAAGAAAAAAGGGGGTTTAAAATTTACAATGTAAGTTATAGGATAGCATTCAAAATCTAGCCACTTTTTACGTAAAAAAAGCTTATTTCTGAAGGTCATCTAGCCTATTTTCTTCAGAGGTTGTTGGCAACACTGATTACATCAAATGGTAACTAGTGAAGCTGAATGCGTCTCCTGTGCAGGATGCATTGAATACAACTCTGCTTCTACGTAAGATATCCGTAATGTTTCTTTATATTTTTTTTGGGGGGGGGGGAATACTATGATTTCGTGGTCTACGTATTTCAGAGAAAAATAGAAAATAGTATTGAAGCTTCTTGTATGACAAGGTCTTCTTGTCTGCTTGAAAACTACGATTCACATACAAAATTTATTGATTTATTGATAACAACAACTAAACTAGCGCTGTTTTATAGATAGTTACGCCTTCTCTCTGGCAACCGATTTTTAGACATCAGGTATATCCGACATGGTCTTGTAGTAATATCCGTAGGTTTTGGTTGATTTGATAGGCATTTTCAAGCAGGGATTTCTCTCGTGCCCAACAAAAACCTGTTATGCGCCGCAACTGGCCATAACAGCTCTGTTGATATTTTGTTTACTTGTTTGTTATTTATTTTTTGTGATGACATTTCGTACAAGTTCAATTTTTCTACAAAGTTGGAATTTATATGTTTTATCAAAATGTTAACCTGTTCTAGACCTGCACCAAGCAATATTACGAATTACATCGTTAATATTTATTTTAAATGCAATACCATATATTATATATCTGTACCGTTAAAGATATGGCTTAATTTATAATTACTAAGTGTCAATTGGCGAAATAGTTTTCTTTCTCGGAACAAGAAGAAGAAGAAGATAATATACAAAAGATTTGATACAAAAGAAGAGATAATATACTTCAAACAGAAGTGTCAAGGATGTTATAAATAGAGGATCTGCCCATATGTATCGTCATCCTATTAAATTAATGAAGCGAAGAAACAACCGAGCATCGGCACGTCTGATTGGCTACTCTCGTTTCCACCATCGTCTGATTGGCTACTTTCGTTTCCGCCATGATTGTTGGCTCAAAACATTGCGATCCTATTGGGTGGAGTGGGCAGAGTAGGGGAGGCAAAACTGTGACGTATGGCTTCAAGATTTTGTTGTAAGAGCAGATCCTCTATTTTATAAGATCCTTGAGAAATGTAAGAGATTATAAAAAAGGTTAATATTCTCATAGTTTCACGGTTTACCTTATTTGTGTGCCTGTTCGATGCGCTGTTTTTCACGGTGAGCTTTCCCGGGGTTTGAGTCCGACTGGAGTCGAACCTCGGTTCAGCTGAAAACGCTACAGATGCGAGGATTCATCCGCTAGGCCGCCTGAATATTACTCCCCCTCCTACTTCACTCCTAGACCAACCCCTCTCCGAACGGATTACAGGGCTTTGGAGAAAGGTAAGTCTTAAAAGTGGAATTTAAAGAAAATGTCATAAACGCTAAATAAAATGTTTTGGCCAGTCTTCTTTCACATGCTGCATGGCTGAAATACAATCACGCTAATGCAATTCGATTGGGATAGCCTGGCTGACCATCTCTCAAGAAGCAAGTGAATTCTTAAATGTTTAAGAATTTAGTTGCTGCCTGATGCAATTTTTAGACTTCACCAAAAGTATTTTTTAAAATGAAAATAAAACCTAGTGTTTAACTGAGTGATTTGAGTGAATGGCGCTAGTGATAGTCAGCTCAACTGTCACCAAAAACACTAATAGTAGACTCAAATAATAATAATAATAATAATAATAATAATAATAATAATAATAATAATAATAATAATAATAATAATAATAATAATAATAATAATAAAAGGATTACTGAGTTAGCCAAGGTAAATAAGTTAAAGATGTTTTTCATAAATGAAAACAGGAATTTGATAACGGAAATAAACTTTTAATGACTAAAGAAAAATTCGAATGTGAATATTAAATGAGTCAACAATAATTTTGATTTTCTTTTCCTTGAAACAACAATAAAACAAAGAAATAAAAAAATGGTTACGTAACAGGAATTTTGTTATAGAAATAATTACCGTGTCTTTGAAAATGGTTAATAACAATTACCTTCTTGCAATCTTCTTAATTTTACAAAGAGAATTGAGTCTGTTATCTTGTTTGAGTACAAGAATATTATTTAAACTACATTCACAATATCAGGCCTTAAAAATCCTTTTTGACACCTAAATGAATTGAATTGATTTTGATCTACCTTTTACGAGATAGTACATTGATACACAGGTATCGAGTTACACGTAAAATGATTTATTACAAACGAATACCATTTATTTAAAAGAAGAAATATATTAAAAAGAGAAAAATGATGAAAGGAGAAAAATACTTGAGTAATTTAGAGGTTGTGGATACTTCTGAATTTCTGTGCAGTCATGACTTGCTAGATGAGTGAAAGCTCGAAAATATATGAGGGATAGATAGAATAAAAGTGCACTTACGAAGTTCAGAATATATAACGTTAAGTTTGTATATGAGCGTATGAAAGACATCTACACAAATTAAACATACGAAATAATCATTAATTATACTTATATATATATATATATAACCTTAATACCAAATCATTTTTATCTTCACAATCATATAAATATATGTATATAAAGCACTTGATACACAAAACTACGTCTAATAATACACATAGAAATATTCATACTTGTACATAAAAAATATTGACGTTTACTTATTAATTGGTCATATTTATAATATCGACATTTATTTAATAAAAATTGACTCGTGCACAACCTTTCGTGAACTTGGCAATAGGTTTAACGTTGTATTGTCCTAACAGCAAAAATTTAATTATGAATATATTTGACTTGATGTCTAATAATGATATAAATCATACGATATTAATTGCTACTTTGATTATAACAATCTGACTATGGACTGACCATAGTATTAATTTTGTCATCAATGACATGGAAAATAAATAAGAAAGCGATTTTATAATATTTGTGAATATTAATTTATAAATGGTCTCAATTTACGGAATACATATCCAGTAATTAAATTATAACCACTAGCAACCCTAAATCATTAAAAGACCGATGTAAGTAACAGCTTAGTTCAATCCAAAAAAAAAATAGTTATGGTCGTTATTATTCCAATTTGATCATAAGGATAGTTTTTATTGCAGGAGAAAAAAATAGTTTTAATTTCGCACACAATAAAAATAAGAGTCACTTCTTCTTTCGGGAATTAAATATACATTATTGATAAGTCTCCAAAATAACGAACGTTGAATTTAAAGTTCGTTGAGATTCCCCCAACACAGAAGCTATGGATAGGTGCAGCAAAAGGTAATGTAATGGATGATAACCACAGTGGCCATGGAACCGTGATCCATCGTACATCCAACAGTCTGATTAATAACCAAAAGATTTAAACAGCCTACCTCAGTTTTAATGTGTGAAAACTCTCCATCACTTAGGTCAATTACACACACTCGAGATTGGAAGCTGGGGGCTGAGTCCTCTCCTTCCCTCTGCGACAAGCAAGTCGTAAGCTCTGGTACTGACATTTCTTTGAAGCTTACTAGCCAAGCCATGTTACTGCACACAAATACACTGTCCAATACACACATCATCAGGAGAGAGTGAGTCCAGATAATAAACGACGTTCGGCACATTTACGAAGACGACACTGGTAACTTTATCGATGCATGATTATGATGTTAGAATATACAAAAAGAAAATGCACTACGAACAAAGAAGGCACTGTCTACCGTGGTGTCTTTTCCAATGCTTCCGTACAACTGCCTTAGTTTTTTAAAATTTTGTCTTTCTCTCTCTCTCCTGTTAATTTTAAAATTTGTGTGTGTGTGCGTGTGTAGTTCGTTAAGATGGTTGGGGTTTCTTCGCCACCCGAGAACAATAAATTACCCTAGTGACAAGCGAGGGTGTCCTGTTGGATGCTGAACGCGATGACCACTGCCCAGTTTCGTGAAAGAAAACGTAGACAAAAAAATACATCCAAATTGAAACTAAAATAGGAAAAATAAAAATACAAATTTTTATTTAACAATATATATTTCAATTGTAGGAGGTGACGACTGTCATAATAGGATCTACATTTTAATATGGTAATATATATATATATATATATATATACGAGGGCTATCCAGAAAGTAGATTACGTTTTGGAATAAAAAATCAACAAAGTATAGGAAACAAATTTTATTATATACAGATGAAAGCCACACACAAATACTACTTTTCGACATAGTCACCATTCAAATTAAGGCATTTATCGTAGCGATGTACGAGCTTGGAAATTCCTTCGTCGAAAAATTCGGCCGCCTGCGACTTCAACCACTTCGTTACCTCTTCTTGCAGCTGTTCGTCGTCATCAAAACGCTGCATAGCCAGCCACTTCTTCATTGCTGGGAATAGGTGGAAGTCGCTCGGTGCCAGGTCGGGACTGTACGGCGGATGAGGAAACAACTCCCACTGAAAAGATTCAAGAACTTCACGCGTGACATTTGCCGTGTGGGGCCGGGCGTTGTCGTGAATCAACAAGATCTTAGAGCTCAACATTCCTCTGCGCTTGTTTTGAATTGCTCTTCTGAGGTTTTGCAGAGTTTGGCAATACCTTTGAGCGTTTATTGTAGTGCCTCTTTCCAGGAAGTCCACCAAAATCACACCTTTTCTGTCCCAAAAAACAGTCGCCATCATCTTCCTTGCCGACATTGTTTGCATGCATTTCTTGGGTTTTTGGGGAGAACCTGTGTGCCCCCACTGCATTGATTGCAATTTCGTTTCACAGTTCACGTGTTTCACCCATGTTTCGTCACCAGTAACGATGCGATCGAGTAAAGAGTCACCATCCTTATTGTAGTCGTCCAAAAAGTGCAACGCTGCAGCCATTCGTTGATTTTTGTGGTCCTCTGTCAAGATTTTTGGAATCCATCTTGCACAAAACTTGTGGTAACCAAGCTTTTCGCTGATGATTTCGTGCAACAAACTTCGCGAAATTTGTGGAAAACTCAAAGAAAGTTCCGTTATTGTGAACTTTCGATTTTCACGGACTTTAACATCGACTTTTTCGACAAGTTCGGCAGTCACTTTGCTGGGTCTCCCACTTCGATCTTCGTCGTGAATATTGGTTCGGCCATTTTTAAATCTTATGACCCACTGTCGCACTCCACCTTCAGTGATAATGTTGTCCCCATACACTTCACACAGCTGCCGATAGATTTCTATCGGTTTACAGTTTTTTGCTGTCAGAAACCTTATTACTGCACGCACCTCGCAGCTCGCGGGATTTTCAATTAACGCAGACATTTCAAACCGTCACAGTATCTTAACGGAGCACAGCACGAACCTCTCACTAGCACGGCTAGATGCCGACTGAGCTGCGCAACGCTCTGACCCCAAGATGGCCGCGCTAGCCCCGCCCCTAGCGGACACAGACGAAAACGTAATCTACTTTCTGGATAGCCCTCGTATATATATATATATATATATATATATATATATATATATATATATATGTGTGTGTGTGTGTGTGTGTGTGTGTGTATATATATAATTATATATATCCATAAATAATTAATTAGTTCTAATAGCAGCTATTCTTGATAAATATTAATTAAAATACACAAGATATATTTTGATCATGGAGAGCGAGAAAATAACGGGCATGTCTAACTAAAGAGTTTCTTCTGGGGACTTAATTTCATGACGTTACAATAAGTAGTTTTAAAGAGAAACGTCATCAGTATTTTCTCATCATGTCCTTAATGTACTGACGTTGTTCCACTTTTGACCTTTCTCGAGTTCTAGTGTCCCAACGTCTTGGACACTGCAGCTACAATTTTGGATGTGCGAGTTTCCCGAGGCACCCTCTCTCTATATACAAGTTTCATGAAGATCGGGTTCTGATAGGTACCTAGGGTTCCTTGTTAGAGAAAAGTTTATAAAAACTTTATACAATAATTATATAAGTTTTTTTTGTAATTATAGGTGAAGGGCAAAAATAATCATGAACGTCATTGACTTTACATACAGAATATTATAATATTGAATTTGTGCATTTGCTTATATATTTTCTTGCAAATTATCCAGGTAGAGTACGGGAGATATGGCGGCTGAAAGTTGGATTTTTTTTTTGTATCAATAATACCAAATTAACATTTACTCTGTCACTGGCACAGTCTTTACTATTAGAGTTTTTACATGAGAAAACCTCAAGTTTCAAATGAATGAAATTAGGAAACCAACATTTTTGTTCGGAAATTTTCAATATTTTTTATTTATTTCCTTGCTTTTAGGACTACTCAAACTAGGTTTAAACTAAAAGAAAGGTTACTCAAGTGCAATTTAAACGAGGTATAGATTGTATCTGTACAGAATGCATATGAATGAATATTACCTTCCACTTTGCAATATTCAATTGTCTATTTTCCATTACAAGTAAGAATACTGAATTTTTATTTTTTTCAAATACTATAGAAGCCATGAATATAGAATATAGTATAGAAGGGCACAAGAGATGCTATTGGATTATTAAGGGTGATCGGTGAAAGATTTATAGAAAAAGGGAAAGAGGTGTATGTTGTATTTATTGATCTAGAAAAGGCTTTTGACCGCGTGAATTGGGAATTGTTGTTGGGAGTTCTAACAAAGATAGGGTTGGAATGGAAAGATAGAAGACTCATAAGAAACTTATACATGAACCAACAAGTAAGTGTTAGGGTAGGGGAAGAACTGACGGAAGAGAGTGCAATTGGAAGGGGAGTTCGACAAGGATGCTGCCTCTCGCCAACACTATTTAATGTCTATCTAGAAGAAATAGTGAAAAAGAGTCTACATGATGATGATGGCATTTCGGTAGGAGGTAGAATGATTAGATGTATAAGATTTGCAGACGATATGGCGCTTGTTGCAGAATCTGAAAAGAAAATCAATAAAATGTTAGAAAAAATGAGAAAGGGCTTTGAAGAATATGGGATGAAAATAAATGTTAGAAAGACAAAAGCCATGGTGATTGGAACGAAGGGGTCTGTGTCAAATATAAAAGTAGGAGGGGAGAAAATAGAACAAGTGAATAGTTTTCGATACCTGGGTAGTGTTCTTAGTAATGACATGAAATACGAACGTGAAATAAAAGCAAGGATAGGAATGGCGAAAGAAGCCTTTAAAAGAAAGAAAAGTCTGTTTTGTGTGACCTTGAACAAAGAGTTGAGAAAAAGACTCATAAAATGCTTCGTGTGGAGTGTTGTACTGTATGGGGCGGAAAGGTGGACCTTACGTAAAGGTGACGAAAATCGACTGGAAGCCTTCGAAATGTGGGCGTGGAGAAGAATGGAAAGAATTAGTTGGATCGAGCGGAAAACAAATGAGAGAGTGTTAGAAATAGTGGGTGAGAAAAGAACACTTTTAGATATTATTAGGAAGAGGAAGAGAAACTGGTTGGGACATTGCCTAAGAAGAGATTGTATCATGAGGGACGTCCTAGAGGGTATGGTGGCGGGAAAGAGAGGGAGGGGGCGAAAGAGACTACAATTAATGGATGATATTAAAACAAAAAGATCATACGCGAAGACGAAAAGGTTAGCGGAGGACCGTGGAGCATGGAAGCTTCTCAGCTGCGGCAAGTGACCTGCCAATAAAGGCAGAATACCTATGATGATGATGATGATGATAGAAGCCATGAAACAAAGTTCAGACGGTAATGGAACATGCTTCAGTTCTCTTTTTCTTTGTCTCCGAGATAGTGTTCCCAAGTTATAAGCGAATAAAATTAGGCAACAAACATTTTTGTCGGAAAATATTCAAAACTTTCCCTCTGTTATTTCCCTGCTTTTGATAGTATTCAAACTCGGTTTAAACCAAAGAAAGAGTAACTTAATTGCAATGCAAATAAGGAATAATTCATATTTATGTTTTAATTAGGAATGAGTTTTATGCGTTTTACGTAGTACTCGTGTTTTCACCAATTCTTCAAGAATGGGGAAAAAATCTTAGAAGAAGCGGTGATTTTTAAATCATTTACTGCTAAACCATTGGCGATCAAGTTGTAAAAATTTGAATCAGCATTTATTTTGACATGCTGAATATAATAAAACTGTTGTTTTAGAACAGCGTTTCCCAACCTTTTTCAGCTTGCGGCACACTACAGGTGTTACTTGGATTCTCGCGGCACACTTACAGATATTATTATTTGTAAATATAAAACACAGCGGTATTTTTCTGTGATTATTGATCTTCTTCTCACAGAGAAGAAAACTCTATCACTGGTTTTTCCCCATGGTAAATCATTATGCTTATTTTTCATTCTAATTTAAAAATAGAAAACAATTGCAATGAATATTGGACTCAGGTTTTTAAAAATACGCTTTCTTTTTAGAAACTGTATCCAACCTTTTACTAAGAAGGAAGATCACTAAATAACAATCGAAGAAACAAATCTCTTTTACTCTCAAATGAAGGTAATTTGTCGAAAGGATTGAATGATATTACGGAATAGTTAGAGAATAGTCTGCAACAATAAAAAAGCAATAATGGTCATAACAATGATAACAAATACTTTTTTCAACATTAGAAATGTACAGAACAGTAACCCGGTATGAAACTTAAAATTGTAGATTCATAGTAGACGTTCATAGTAATGTGAAATACAAATATACATTTTGCCCTACCTTTTGCAATTTGATTCCTATAGAATTAATAATTTTGTCTCGATTCCACAGCACACCGGTTGGGAAACGCTGTTTTAGAATAAACTCTGATTTTTAAACAGAGTAGAACAGTGAAAAATGAAATTTCTAGTTTTATATCCTTCAACTTGCCTTTGGTTAGATGGGGGCTCTGCTCTGAAACCCCCGCTTTTACTTGGCCTATGGCCTCGCGCACCTCTTAAACCCACAATTCTACCGACTGTCAAGTCAGGTTTCTTTTCGTGTTTCAACTATCTAAAAGATAAGATTTCGTATTCCAAGAAAACGACCATTTAAATAACATGGAGATTATTCATTTCCCCTTAGACCCTCTACAAACTAACGATATTCAGTTTTGGAAATTTTCTCGTGGGTTAATCCCAGGAAGCAGGCACGTAGCCAGGATTTCGTAAAGAGGGGGGGGGGGTCCGTGACATGAAGTACTGTAGTCGTCACACCAGGGACTCGATTATTCTAAACTATTTTACTGGAACATATATTGGTTCGTTTAGCTAGGATTTTGTAATGACGGGGGGAGGGGGGGGGGGCGTAACATGAAATACTGAAGACCCAGGAGCTCCACCAACCTAAACTACTTTACTGGCAACATATATTGGTTTGTTAGGACAATAAAATTATTATATGTTAGTATGTCAATAACAAACTATGAAGAAATCTCGAGTAAAGGAATAAAAAAAATGTATTGAAAAAGATTTTACAATAATTATGTTTCTTCCTCTGCTCATTCAAATTTAACAATTTTCCTTTCACTATGATCTTAACTATTATAAAAAGCACACATTCACTATCATAAAAAGTACATTTTCAATAATGTCGTACAAAATATTTCACAATATTTGCTTTCCTTTCTCTGCTGAATCAAATGTTAACAGAACTTTCTTTCCACATAATTTTTTTGTTTTCATTATTCCGTCAATTACTGTTTGCTCCAAATGGCAGGTTAAAGGAGCAGTAGAGAACTGTTTCTGAAATAACATGTTTGATTCTGCAGAGAAGCGATGACGAAAATTTATAATTTAAATATATATATATATATATATATATATATATATATATATATATATATATATATATATATATATATATATATATATATATATATATATATATATATATATATATACAGGGTGACCGCGTGACTATGTTACAAAATGTAAGGGATGATTCCTGACACGGAAACAAGAAAAAAAGTTCAAATAAACTTTTGTCCAAAGTACATAATTTCGGAGCTACAAGGTGCCGAAAGCGTTAGAAAATGACATTCAAAGCTCTATAGCTCGACTATGGTAAATGATAGAGCTAATGCGGCATGGTCACGTCAAAGACACCGAAGCTGCTGTATTCAAAAATGCTTAGGTCGAGATCGTGCAATTCGTGCACAAGGGATTCCCCAAAGGAGCGTAGGGATTCCCGGATAATCTGTCAAGAAAGATGGATCGAAAAGTATACGGATGAATAGCTGTCCCAACTGTTAGCAATAATGCGTCTGTACTAAGTCGATATATCGCACAAGCACAAAATGGCAAACAGTTTTATACGTGTCATGTGTGGTTGCATAACGCGCACTAAATAAGAGTGGGAAACATGAAAGGAAAATGTGAATAATTTGGTACAAATGGTAAATACATGATATTACGCTGTTCTATCATTGAACAGACGCTTTTAATAAAAGGTAATAGTCATGAAACGTACTCAAATGTTGTAAAAGGATCACACTATTAAAGTCTTTCTTCCATGTATTGTTGTCATTGAAAACAAATAAACAAAACTGAGCGAAACAACCATAATGCAAAAGAGGTTGTTTCCTAAAAACAAAAGTCACAAGAATGGGAATAATGTCTTCAATCAATATTTTACAGCAGGATTGAATGCAGCCAAGAACATCAATTACCTGTAAACGAGACAAATCTCCCAATTATCCTACAATAGGTGATGGACATGGCGTCCCTCTACTTCAACACAGGCGTTACAGCGTCGCAGTAAGTTCTGACGCATCCGCTGTAACAACCCAGGATATGTTCTTATAGTATCACAGGCAGCGAGTATTCGTGCTAATAGTTCTTCTGCGTTGTCTATAGGCGTTTCATAGACAAGTGTTTTGACATGACCCCACAAGAAGAAATCAAGTGGAGGGAAATCTGGGAAACGTGCAGACCCATTACAAGGACCGCCTCTTCCAATCCATCTGTCACGAAACGTTTGATTCAAATACTCTCGAGCACTAGCTGAAAAGTGGGCTGGGGTGCCATCATGTTGAAACCACATCCGTTGACGAACATCGAGAGGGACATCCTCTAATAGCTCTGGAAGTACGTCTCTCAGGAATCACGTATACACTGGTGCAGTTAATCGTGGTGGTAGTAAATATGGACCTATTATCTGATCACTGATAATACCCACCCACATATTTATGGCGAATCGGTCTTGGTGGCCCCTTTCCACAATTGCATAAGGATTTTCGTCTGCCCATACATGACTATTGTGACTATTAAATATCCCGTCTTTCGTAAAACAAGCTTCGTCGGTGAAAAGCACGTAGGAAGCAAACTGCGGATCAATTACAAAGCGTTGGAGAAACCACTCACAAAACCGAACGCGAGGTTGAAAGTCAGTTGGACGTAAGGCCTGAACCCTCTGCGGATGATAGAGGTGTAACTGTTGCTCGTATACTACTTTCCAAACAGTATCTTGTGCTACTCTCCTTTCACGTGCTACTTTCCGGGTACTTACTGTTGGGTCTTGGGCGAAACGATCAACCACTTGTTCTTCAAAGTCCGGAGTCCTTCTGGTTCTTCGTCTTCCTTGGTCGTAGTATTGAGGTTGTAAATTCCCCGTGTCTCGTAAGCGTTGAAAAAGTCTGGCAAACATAGTATGGGCTGGATGTCTTCTTTGTGGATACTTCAGTCGATATAACCTATCAGCTTCTCGACTGTTGCCATTTGCTTGACCGTATACAAATATCATGTCCGCAAGCTATCGAATACTCCATTTGATCTCACATTCGAAGAAGCAAAGCACAAACTGCATTAAGGAACTCGTACGCTACGAACAAACCACATGAAGAATGACCTTCCACCTTCCACAACGCCTTCTAGTAGGGTTGTCTTATACTTTCCTTACCTTCGATTGTTTTCTACGACATAAGGAAGAACAAATGCTTGTGATCGAACCTGGAAACTGTGGTGTACTTCAGGTGATAACACCGTCTGTGAAAACAAAACATCTTCTAAACGATAACACTATGACATGTTAAGCATTCTAGACAAAATCTCGGAATCAGTCCTGCAAAACAGCGGAAGCAGCGACTACAACAAACGTCCTGATAAATTGTTTTTCCTTGTTCTTTTTCAATGTTCGGGTAACGCACATTACGGCTAATGATAAGAAACTATTTTACTATTGTTCTCTGGCAGTGGTCAAATTAACATGGGATGGCGGAAAAATCCCCCTCCTCGGCTCGCATCATCAAATAAAATAAGATTTCTATCTGGAAGAAAGCACCCATATCCCCCGGTTTTTACCCTTAGTTTTACTTGCTTTCAATGACAAAACTACATGGAAGAAAGACTTTAATAGTGTGATTCTTTTACAACATTTGAGTACGTTTCATGACTATTACCTTAGCGTAATATCATGTATTTACCATTTGTACCAAATTATTCACATTTTCCTTTCATGTTTCCCACTCTTATTTAGTGCGCGTTATGCAACCACACATGACACGTATAAAACTGTTTGCCATTTTGTGCTTGTGCGATATATCGACTTAGTACAGACGCATTATTGCTAACAGTTGGGACAGCTATTCATCCGTATACTTTTCGATCCATCTTTCTTGACAGATTATCCGGGAATCCCTACGCTCCTTTGGGGAATCCCTTGTGCACGAATTGCACGATCTCGACCTAAGCATTTTTGAATACAGCAGCTTCGGTGTCTTTGACGTGACCATGCCGCATTAGCTCTATCATTCACCATAGTCGAGCTATAGAGCTTTGAATGTCATTTTCCCACGCTTTCGGCACCTTGTAGCTCCGAAATTATGTACTTTGGACAAAAGTTTATTTGAACTTTTTTTCTTGTTTCCGTGTCAGGAATCATCCCTTACATTTTGTAACATAGTCACGCGGTCACCCTGTATATATATATATATATATATATATATATATATATATATATATATATATATATACACGCTGTTACAGAATGGCACTATGCTTTCGAAAGCTTGAAACCTCCCTGACTAGTAGCAGAAATTCTGACAATTCCGTAACTTTTCTAGAGATTTCAAATTCCCTGACTTTTCCAGGGTATCCCGCTCATTCGCCACCAGGTATTGCAAATAATACAAATCTTCTCATAAGAAAGAGTAATCAAATGCTTGCTCCATCTTTTTATTTTTAACGCTGATTTTCTTTTTATCGTTTCTTTTTGTTTCATCTTTCCTTAATTTTTTTTCATTTTTGGTTTCGAAGAGGGAAGGGGGGTCCGAACCCTCCGGACCCCCCTTGGCTACGTGCCTGCAACAGGACTCAATCATGCCAAATTTTACCATTCTAATTTTGCCGGAAGTGCCTAAACATATTTGGGTATATGTTTAGCACTACGGTACTAAAAATGTAAATAACATGGGAAAGATTTTTCAGTTCCCCACAAAACCACTCTAAAGTTGGAAATTTTTAATGATTCACTCAGGTAACACTAACGAAAACGTACAAGCATACCGAATTTCAAGTTTTGATTCTAGTTCCAAGTACCTAGAACATGAGATATAAGTCCAAAAAAGGCCTATTTAAATAACATGGGGTAATTTCCTCATCCCCCTTTAGGCCCCCTAAAAATTTAAAAAAAAAATCACTTTTGGCAATTTTTCTGTGGGTTAGTCCATAAAAGCTACAATCATGTCAAATTTCAATTTTCCACTTTCCAAGTTATCCAGAAGTAACCATTATTTTATGTCAGTGAGTTCATGTAGTTTTATATATAGTTAGAATTACGCTGTTTACTGTAAAGGAATCATTTGATTAATAAAAGTGGATAATAGTAAACTTATTGATTGAATGAGAAAATTGGACGAAACGAGAGAACCTCAAGGAATCACGAACAACATGTTGACCATCACAAATTCATACCGTCTGGAATCGAATCAGTGTCCCTTCTGCCAGAAGTAAGCGCTCAGCTACTGAAACACTATTCCCTAAACACAGTAGGAGGTTCATTGTCATTAAATTTATTAGCCAAATGCAATTTAAAACTCTATGAAGACAAATTTAGAGAAAATTCATTAGCGTTAGCAACCCTGGCGTCATATCACGATTTTCATTTGTTACTTTTCATCATTCTCTTCTTCTTCTTCTTTCCATAACGATTCGCTTTTGTTTTCCGTTTTCCTATATAACAGAAGAGAAGAAACATGAATCATGTTGAATAAATCGTGAAGCTTATTGCTTTCGAATAGGCGGCGGCAAATCTCTTTATAAAAGTCGATATTAAAGACGTTGCCACGAAGAGGAACAAAAAAATGCAGAAGAGAGGAGAGAACACGGTACTTGCTCTTTTGAAGATATTAATACAGAAATATTTTACACTACGGGCTTTACAGAAGAAAGAGATAATAAACAATTTATTAAAGGGAAGTATGGAAAAAAATATTCTTGTTTGACTTTCAAACTCGCACGTCGCAAATCAACTTAACAACAGATAGGATATTTCTGGACTTTTCCAATAATTTCATATAATCCAGTCAAAACATCTTATTTACATGCAGCATGAGGTTATATACAGTAGCATACATAAAATTTTTATCAAGAGATGATAGTAGGTATGAATATCTATACTGTAAGTGTGAAAGTTTCGCCGCCACTGCGGATTCATTATTTGTGTGGTATTCACAAACAATAGAAAGGGCGCCAAACTAGCGTTCCAGTAGGTATGTTTGCTGATCCCAAACATTTCAGTATTCGCGCGCTACCCTAGCTAGTTGTTTTAAGTTAGTCATATAAAGTGTACAGAAAAATTTGGCAAGTCTTTAATTTGCCCATTTAATGTCGAGAGAAGAACCCAACCAACCCGTGTGGGGCTTCTAACTCGTTCCTACTACTACCACTACTACTTTTGCTACTACTACTACCAGGGCCGTAACTTGTAGAGGTTCAGGGGCAACTGCACCACAGGGAAGGTCCCCGCCGTTCGAGGGGGGCATTTTAAGAGAAAAAAATCTTACTCCATTCGGCTAGAGGTGAGTAAGATTCGGCTAGAGCTATAACATTAAATTTTGACAAGTTGGATAAGATAAAAAAAGTTATTTTTTCCAAATTTCGACAAATTTTCAAATCTCTCTCTCTTTCTGACGTCAAGATAAGACAAAAAGTATAGACCAACCTGGGTTCAGAAATCCATCATTTCGGAGTTATAGGCTGTCGAAAACATGAAACAATGAATTTTAAAGGTCCATAGCTCCAATACTATAGGACCGACCGTAGTCAGGTCAAAACTTCACTGAAGAACTGGTACGTGCCCTATTCAAATATCGATGTTTCAGAATCCTGCGGTTCTCACAGAACAACTTTTATGGAGGGGGTTTGGCAACGGGCACGTAATTTGAACTTCTCAGCAACTACCTCTATAAAAAATTGTCGCTTAAATACTGCAGTCGGGACCTACCGTAGTCGGATTAAGACATAACTTAGGAACTAATATGTGCGCTATCCAGAAATACGTGTTTCAGAATCCTGCGGTACTCACAGAACAACTTTTATGGAGGGGATTTGGCAACGGGCACGTAATTTGAACTTCTCACTAACTACCTCTATAAAAAATTGTTGCGGAAATACCGCAGGATTCTGAAACATGTATTTTTGGATAGCGCACATATTAGTTCCTAAGTTATGAGGACTTAACCCGACTACGGTAGGTCCCCTAATTTTGAAATTCATTTTTTTTTATGTTTTCGGCAGCTTATAACTCCCAAAGAAAACATTAGTACATCCAGGTTGGTCTATACTTTTTGTCTTATCTTGGTGTTAAGAATCACCTCCTAAACGTTGTCGGTGTTGTTCTGAAAGACCCTGGGTGCACAGTATTATATATATTGGACAACACAAAAAATACTGCCCGTATTATGTAGGTATCTTCTATTGAGGGTGCAAAGAACTCACCCAGTGTATTAGTACTTTCGCCTTACTTTTGGATTTACTAAAGGTATCTTTCTTATATATTTCACAGGCAATTATGTGTATCACATGTTGTTTCCCATGTTAGCCGTAGCTCCATGTCTTAGATATCTCGATTAAGACTGAAAAAAAAAAAGAGAAAAGTGAAAAATTTACTTTATTCCGTGAACATAAAATTTTAATCTATCATAATTTTATCTAAACTTTTCGGTATATATAAAATAATAGTGTGAGTCAAAAATTACCTTCATTTAACATTATTAATCAGAAGCAGAGACCAAAAAAATAATAAAACGTAAAAAAAAGAATAGACCTCTTTTATTTTTTTGCACACATTTCAGTTCTCTCTCTCTCTTTATTTTAAGCGTCTCTCTTTCTCTCATTATTGCTGTAATTGAGCTATGCGGATTCCATTCGATTCTGATACACTGTGATGTTACAAGAACTATTGATCCAACATTCGGCAGTTTCTCTCCCTTTGTGCCCCTCCCAAAGCGGGCGGGAGAGGGTGAAAATGTAATTACGTTAGAATTAAAGCGAACCTACCACGCTAGCAACCACATATTGTGCGGAAATTGCGTTGGTGAGTGTTTTACACATAAGGGGGATATGTTGCGACAGTCACTGTACTTTATTTTTTAAAGAACTAATGTTATTAAGTCACTATATATATATATATATATATATATATATATATATATATATATATATACAATAATTAACAATTAACTTCAAAATTAATATCGTTGCTTAAATAGAGAAAAGACCAATAGTGTTAATAAGCGCTAAAATTGAGAAAATTGTGGTACACAGTTCGTAGATTCCAAAGTTGTGTGTGCTTGATTTGAAGCAGGATCCTCTGTTTTAATGGTTTGGATCTCAAATTTGTTTTCTCTTTCTCTTTTGAAGATTACCTTTTGATCTTATTTTTGAACAATGATAGAAGAGTTGTAATCAGTCCTGTACCTAGGAGAGAGGCGGAACAACTCATATAACCACTTTCAGCCTCACTGACATTTTTAGGTGTTTATTTAAATTCAAAAACAAGTAGTTAAGAAATTCTTATAGCTTACTATTATTTCATTTTAAGCAAAAAAAAAAAAAAAAAAAGAGTTAAAATTGGAATATGGGACGTCAGAGAGAACCAATTTTTAAATATAAGTATTGTACCATTGTTCCCTATAAAGAAGAGACAGATATGTTATTATTCATTTATTCATCATTATTAATTAATTATTATTAATTAATAAATTAATATATTTATTTGTTAGGTGAAATGCTCATTCTTTGCACGAAAAGAGTATGTTTATTAAAAATATTTAAACTCCTTCCTCCATACGATACACATGTTTAAGAGCAGTGCTACGCCTGTTGTGTAGGCAACCAACATGGTTTCAAGTAACGGAGTGTTGCCTAATATTTTAGGGTCTATGTTAAACATAATTACTTTCCTGAAGATGATAGGGGTGTCTTAACCTGACAGTATTTTTCTTTTTTCAGATTGTAAGTCATATGTGACATCTTTGCTTGAAATTGTTTCTGGCGTTCTAGAGTTATGCTGGAACATACATACAATCTTATATATGTAAATTACTGTGGAAGTTTCGTTCTTATTGACTTGGCAAAATGAGTATTCAGAACTTTAGGCAGCTGCATAGGTGTAGCTACAGAGGATAGCTCCCTCCCCCACAAACACCATCAACTTCCCTTACAATACCTTGGACGTCAGGTTGAACCTATGTCGTTGAAAGGTTATTTTAAACCTTCCACGCTCCCAAGCATTATATATCCTAGTGACCCCAAATAGGCTGTAGTTTTCCTCACCATACACAGTTGCTTAACTGACTTCTCTACGGAAGGTTTAGTTTCAAATTCAAATTATTGTAATAATAATTACAAAAAAAGTGAAAATCCTTGACATGGTTCTCGAGGAAAGTAATAAAAAAAAAATCACCCTGTTTTCACTTCATTTTGGAAATAAAGGAGTAAATTTGGATTTCAATACCATCTGAAGTGT
Source organism: Thermobia domestica (assembly GCF_964235325.1). Taxonomy (NCBI): domain Eukaryota; kingdom Metazoa; phylum Arthropoda; class Insecta; order Zygentoma; family Lepismatidae; genus Thermobia; species Thermobia domestica. The sequence continues at coordinate 367,635,427 of NC_137454.1, forward strand.
CACTGTTCATCTCAGCGACCCCAAAAACTACGGATTCGACAATAATATCGGTCATTTTCGATCACTTTATATATGTATCTTCCCCTTCCCTTCCGCCAAGTTGCACCTTCAAAATGAAATGATAAAAACTACCTCAGGCCCGATACTCGTCTGTGTGGCGAATTTGATTGAGATTGTCTTGTGGTTCAAGAACTATTAAGTGTTATATATATATATATATATATATATATATATATATATATATATATATATATATATATATATATATATATATATATATATGTCTTCCACTCCCGTGCGTTGTACAGGGCGCGCTCGATAGTTCAACATGCCCAGTAGTTCAATATTTCTGAGTATTTTCCTGTTGCACAGGTCCCTTTCTACAGTTCAACAGTTTTGCAGCCATCATGTTTGGTAATCCAACTAACGAATCAATTAATTCTACTCATTGTTCAGCAATCCAACCAACCAATATATCAATTTGACTCATTGTTGAACATTCCAACCAACCAACCAACCAACCAACCAACCAACCAACCAACCAACAAACCAACAAACAAACAAACAAACAAATCAATCAATCAATCAATCAATTCTATTTATTTTTCAGCAATCCAACTAAATAATCAATCAATTCTATTCATTGCTCTGCAATCCAACCAACCAATCAATCAACTCTACTCATTGTTCAGCAATCCAACTAACCAATGAATCAATCAATTCTACTCATTGTTCATCAATCCAACAAACCAATCAATATATCAATTTTACTCATTGTTCAGCAATCCAACCAATGAATCAATCAATTCTACTTATTGTTCAGCAATCCAATAAACTAATCTATCAATTATACTAATTTTTCAGCAATCCAACCAAGCAACTAATCAATTCTACTGATTGTTCAGCAACCGAACCAGCCAATTTTACTCAGTGTCCATCAATCCAATCAATCAATTTAACTCATTGTTCAGCAATCCAGCCAACCAATTAATCAATTCTACACATTGTTCAGCAATTCAACTAACCAACCAATCAATTCTACTCATTGTTCACCAATTCAACCAACTAATCAATCAATTCTACTCATTGTTCAGCAATCCAACCAACCAATATATCAATTCTACTCATTGTTCAGCAATCCAGCCAACCAATTAATCAATTCTACACATTGTTCAGCAATTCAACTAACCAACCAATCAATTGTACTTATTGTTCAACAATTCAACCAATCATCTAATCAATTCTATTCGTTTTTCAGCAATCGAACAAGTCAAACAAGCTATTTTATTCATATTCAGTGATCCAACGAACCAATCAATTAATTTTACTCATTGTTCAAACCATTATAATAAAACAACACACTTTGCTTGACAATGTTGCTCGATTCTTTTAGTAATAAGTTTAAACAAAACTTTTTATTTGACAGTTTGTATAACTGGGTCAAATTTGATAGCAAATGGTGTCAACCGATGTTATTATATACATTAAAAAAAGAACTTAAGTGTACTGCAAGAGCTTGCTGAAAAGAATTATAAAAGAAGACAACATCATATTGTTTATTTTGCGACCGGTCTAAAAATGAGGAAATTGCAAAAGAACTGGGCTGTAAAACAAGGAACACAACGATCTAGTTTTCATGTTGGTTCGGTGTAAACATGGAAAACAAAACAAGATGATTGGCCGAGATAAGTTGTTTGCAAAACGCTTGCGTTTTTATGCGTTGGTATTTTACTTCTGTGAAAACAGTTCACTATAGTGTTGTGGCCTTCCTTGTGTTTACCGCTTGTATCAACCTCACTGTTATCGCTGTCTGCTGCATGTCAGAAGGTCTAGTCTTGTGGCTGTATCTTAAAGGCAATTTATTGCAGCAATGGGCATCTTTAAGGAGCTATAAGTGAAGCCGTAACCAACTGCCATTAAACGTTGGTTTTTAAGTCTCTATTTCACTTTGTGAGCCAATGCTAACAGCAGTCATTTCCTCCCGTCTTCTGCAAATACACATGCATGTAGGTATATATATATAAAAGAGTCATGAAATAGTGCTTATTAAACCTTGAATTACTAGTAATTACCATTTAATTCTAGGCATTTTAAGGATAATAAGTGTGGTAATGTGTTAATATGCCACGGCTAACATGGACCGAGATGTTAGGTGGAATACACAAAAATACTCAAAATGACGTTGGTAAGTTTTTTTCATGCTTCTAGAATATTTGTTCTAGTCGCTTCGTATTTACAGTTATGGTCATTTTTAAATATAGCAATTAAAAAGTTTTTATTATATCCTAGACCATCAATACCGAAGTTTAGTTATTGTTACATCACGCGAAGCTAAGCAATAGAAATTGAACTACTTTACTTTTCGTTACTATTACACTTTTTTACAACACAAAGCTTATTCTCTCTGTCCATCTGTCTGTCTGTCTGAGTCAAATTTTGGAATAGTTTTTCAACCACTTATATCTATCCGGTATACCTGTAAAAAATTTTCTAATATTTTTATCCGCGATGAGAATATAATATTTCATGAATTGGAATCCATCTTTATACGGTTACGTTATTTCATTTCACGAATGATTATTCTCAAATCTTCCTCTGACACAAGATGTCACTGCTCGTTCATCTTCAATATATCTTTTGTGATTGAAAAAACGGTCTTACCTTTTTTATTATCTTGTTCTCAAGACTTAGTTTCGGAGTAGTTATTAACCGACAACTTTTTAGCTTCAATGTCTCTTTTGTGATTGAAAAACCAAGTCTTACCTATTTTATTCTCTTGTTCTCAAGACTTAGTTTCGGAGTAGTTATTAACCGAGAACTTTTTAGCTTCAATATCTCTTTTGTGATAGAAAAAACAAGTCTTGCCTTTTTTTATTCTCTTGTTCTCAAGACTTAGTTTCGGAGTAGTTATTAACCGACAAGGTTTTGGTTTTTGTCTGTAAGTTCTACCCATTTTTAATCTGAAGTCGCTGCTATAAAAAGTTTCTTCAGATAGGTTGACTAAGAAGGATCTATAGGCTAGTTTTAAGGGGCAAATTACTGCCAGGAGATTTTTCTTTTTACTTAGGGAGGACAATTTTTCATTGATTTGAGCATTTATGACTTATGCAAATGTCTGATATAGTGTGACTCGTTATAAATTATGCTAGACTGAGGAGTTTATCATAATAATTGTTTCTCCATTTGCTGTCACTTAGAACTATTTCTTATTATACAGTGTGAGCACAAAAGCTGTCCATGGGTTGGAAAGGGTATAACTTTAACACCAAAATTACTATTCTGTTCAAACTTTCACAGTAACCTAGTTGCATAAAATTTATAAAATTGTTATTAGCGTTGATTGATTTTAGTAGTATAATTATCCGTTTTTGAATCTCGATGTGCGCTGCACCCGTCATATGAATAACATTGAGATGATATTTCAGCTCCACAGCACGTCTTGTGAAGCGTAACCGGTGTAATGGAATTTATAACCGCACTAATAAGTTTCAGAAGATCATTCCAGGTTGTGGGTAGTGCAGACATGTAGATACGCTCTACCAGATCTTCAATGCGGTTATAAGCTCCATTACACCAGACACGCTTCATAATTTGTGGTGGGATCTGGTTATTGTCTCGATGTTTGAAGCGTAACAAGTGACAAGCACATCGTGTGTTTGTAATTCCAGTCTACACCACTAAAAACTTTATGAGTTTTTGTAACTTACTGTAAAAGTTTGAACAGATTAGTACTTCTGGTATTAAAGTTGTACCCTTTGAAAATCAGGAACTGTTTTTATGCTCACCCTGCACTTAAGGTGCTTCTATAATCTGTCTCTGTTAACTTAGATGTCATAAATTTATGAGATTAAACTAAATACTATAGAACATTTTAGTTTATAAACGGAATGTCATTTTTTTATAAAACATCAGAGCCAAAATCATCAAGATCATTAAATTACATTTTGAGTTTAGCGTTCCTTTCAGCAGCGAGGATATACGAGACGTGGACATATAGCTTAACATGGGATCCGCACCAACAGGGGCTTGCCACCGAGAATCGAACCAGGGTTTCCCGCGCCAAAGGTTCGTACGCTATCCATATACCCACGAGGAAGCTGAATCATGATCATCACTATTATGGTAACTTGTTACTATAGGGTCACTTGTCCAAAATTTAAACATTTTTATGAACTAAAATCCTCAGCTTATTTCTTTGTCGTTAGTTACTACTTTAATACCGTTCATTAATTGTAATGTTCTTCCCCGCTACTGTTTCCTCTCTGGAATCTCGTAGGGAAGAAACTACGAAAAACGTCAAATTTCAAACAAATTAACTAGTTAATTATAACCTAGATTACCAGCTTATACCTTGTCTTTAGTTGTTTCTTGTTGCACGCAAAATACCGTATGCATTTACCTTTGTTGTTTCTTTTAGTATGTAACGGTAGTTCAATGGTAGAGCGTCTACATCTGGTGCTTGAGGGTCCCTGGTTCGATCCTCCGGTCAAGTAAGTTTGTGAGGACAATACCATGTCAGTGACTTTTCTCGGGGTACTCCTGTTTCCTTCCACCTTCTTATTCCACCAATTCTTCCATCATCATTCACTTGCCTTAATCATCGTCTCGCTTAGGCCAATGGGTATAACCGTGTTACGTTAAACTGAAATATTTAATTTCATTTCATTTTGAGTTGAGTTGAGTTGATTTTGAGTTTAACGTCCCTTTTCAGCAGCGAGACTATATAAGACGTGGACCTACTGATTAACGTGGAATCCGAACCACATGAGATCCCGCCGGGAATCGAACCCGGGTCTCCCACGCGAAAGGCGATTCATTTCATTTTTTTCCTCCATACAACATTTACTCAATGAAATGTACTCAAAATATTGTAGTTACCAGAACTCCTGAGGGGTATTATAACACAGCACCAATTATAAGTGACAAACTTTCAACATAACATACATACAAATCTTAAATAATTTAACATGCTTATCAATATATTGAAGCTTAAAATATACAAAACGATAATCATGCCTGTTGTTCTGTATGGCTGCGAAACATGGTCCCTTACTCTGAGGGAAGAACATAGGCTGAAGGTATTTGAGAACAAGATCCTGAGACGAATATTTGGACCCAAGAGGAACGGGAATGGGGAATGGCGGAAAGAAACTTCATAACGAGGAACTATATAATTTATACGTTTTACCCAACATTGTTACGATCGTCAAGTCTAAGAGGCTTAGGTGGGCAGGTCATGTAGCTAGAATGGAAGAAAGTACAAACGCTTTCAAAGTCTTGACTGGAAGACTAATCTGAAAACGACCATTAGGAAGACCTAGGCGCAGATGGGAGGACAATATTAAGATGGATCTCGCAGAGATAGGAATACAAAGTAGAAACTGGATCCAGTTGGCTGAGGATAGAAGTCAGTGGAGAGCTTTTGTGAACGCGGCATTGAACCTCCGGGTTCCATAGGCCATAGAGTTAGTTAATTATCAATATATTTAATTGCTGGTTTCTCTTCCCTTTCTTTTATTTATGGGATTTTACATGTATCGTTTTCTTCTATTAACAGTGCTAACTAGGCTTCCGATTTTTTGTACATTACTAATTTCCTACCTACATTTTAGTTTCTTCTCTCTTTCAGCACGTATAATTTATGACGAGCACACTTACTTTTATTTTTCTGTTAGTAAATACTACAATCTTAATTAGTTTTGTTTCTTTTCTGCGAAAACTAACATCAGCGAATTTAGTTCTATTAATTTCTTTTAGTACAATATAAAATTCCACAAATAAACTTATTTTTTGTTGTTTCTTTAATACGAGAAGTAACACAAGTGAACTTAGTTTTGTTGTTTGTTTAATACGAGAAGTAACACAAATGAACTTAGTTTTGTTGTTTCTTTAATACGAGAAGTAACACAAGTGAACTTAGTTTTGTTGTTTGTTTAATACGAGAAGTAACACAAGTGAACTTAGTTTTGTTGTTTCTTTAATACGTGAAGTAACACAAGTGAACTTAGCTTTGTTGTTTGTTTAATACGAGAAGTAACACAAGTGAACTTAGTTTTGTTGTTTCTCTTGGTACGTAAAATAATACAAGGTATGATCAAAAAGTACGATGTATATAGTTGCACAGTGCCACATATCGATGTTGTATCCATTTCAACTAGTAAGCTCGGTAGCCTAAACCTTTAGTACAGTCAGTGTCGAGTTTGAACAAGTTGTGACATGTTAGTTGGCTCCAGAGGCAGAAGAGTAAAGACGTGTTAAGAGTGTGTGTCACGCACCAATATTAAGTACTGTTCTAAGCTGCAGAAAAGTGCCAGAGAAGCTCACGAAATGTGAAAATCAGTGTATGGGGATGAAGCCTTGGCATTGAAGACTATTTACAAGATGTATGCGCAATTCAAAAGCGGTAAGAAATCGGTTGAAAACGAACAACGATCGTGACGTCCTTCGACATCCAAAACAGATAAAAACGTGCAAAAAGTGAATAAATGACTTCTTCAAACAGGCGAATGACTATTCGAGAGCTTTCCGAAGAACTAAGCATCTCATATGAGTCCTTGAAAAACACTCAAGGGCACGTCGATTTAATGGAAAAAATGACTTCCTTCTTCATCACGAAAACGCGCCGTGTCACACCTTGCTTGTAGTTTGCAAGTTTTTTGGCCGGAAAAAATGTTTCTGTGTGTCCACATCCGTCTTAATCAGCAGATTTAGTACCTTGCGACTTCTGGCTCTTACCAAAAATTGTAACCGCGCTGAAAGGAAAACTTTTTGGCAGCATTCCTGACATTGAAAAAGCAGCTGATCACCCTTCCAAAAGAAGCCTTCGAGAAATGCTTCCAGTCATGGATTCAACGTTGGAATAAAAAAAAAAAAAAAAAAAAAAAAACTGCTAGCCAAGGAAAATACTTTGAAAGAGATTAAGAGTCTTCATCCCAGCGAAATTAAAATACCACTAATTTTACAGTAATTATGTGATATCTTCAAATAGATAAAAGATAATTGAAATATGGAACAAGAGCGCCCTAGACAATATTATTTTGCGTGAGGTACCGTTATCACAAGTGACCTAGTGGCTTTCCGTTTTCAGATGTTTTAGAAACGCGAAAATAAATGCCGATTTTCAAAATGGCTCGAAATTGAAAACAGATAAGTGAGTCGTGATAACGGTTTCTCATATAAAATGATATTGTCTAGGACGCTCTTGTTCCCATTTCCATCTTCTTTTATCTATTTGAAGATATCACATAATTACGGTAAAATTAGTGTTATTTTAATTTCGCCGGGATGAAGACCCTTAAATCAAATTCCTTATAAGCCTGTTACTTTGCTTCTAATAAAAGGATTCACCGTAATTTTTGACCATACCTCGTAGAAGCGGATTAACTTTAATTGTTTCTCTTAGTACATAAGATTCTACGAACGTACTTAGTATCGATTATTTCTTTTAGTACATGAAAATATCACGTGCGCACTTACTTTTGTTGTCTCTTGTAGTTCTTAGAACAGAACTAACGCACAATTTTAGTTTGCTTTTTCATGTGTACTTAAGCCTTCTTATCGAAATAAATACCAATTTCCGTGAAGACGGGTCTATCGTGAATATCAATATTCGAATATAGGTATAAGTTCTTCACGTTGACTTCAGCTACTAACGTAACGCCTCGTCCCACTCAGAGCTAAAACAAGGAAAGGAAGATCCTTTTTCATTGTGGAAATGAAATCAATGGAATGAAAACTTAAAAAAAAAAAAAAAAAAAAAAAAAAAAGAGTAGAAAAAAAGGAGAAGAAGGAAATGTTGAAAGGATATTCTGTTACTTCCTGTGTCGTGCAGTTTCTAGATTGGTTTGGTTTCCTTCCATTTCTTAAATTGACAGCCATTGATCAAAACACGATCTCAAAAATTGACTGTTTCCTTACTCAGTTGCATGACTATTTTCAAATTATTTTCAGAATCGAGGGTGTGGCTTTTACGTTCTGTTTCTTATTTCTTCTTTTTTAAGTTCAGGATAATGTACAAGTTACTTCTTTGATTGTAGTAAATGCATTTCAATGCGGAAATGCAGTTAACCCAAATATTATTTTCTTAATTTATTAATTATTATAAATTCTGTTACATTACGCACTTCTAACAGCTATGTTGAAAAACATTTTTAACACCCATTTTGTCTATAATGTCATGTGTCTCGAGAACGAAAAGAGATATCGACAAACGGTCTTCAGGATCAGAATTACTGTTATCGATTTTCCGGTTATTTTTAACGTCATGACCTCTGTTATCAAGGGTGTCACCTGTAGCAGACAAACGATCTTTAGAATCGGGATTACTGTTATCGGTTGTACAGCCATTTTCAACATCATGTCCTCTGTTATCAATGGTGTTAATCACAGCCGACAAACGGTCTTCAGAATAGTAATTACTGTTATCGATTTTAAGGCCATTTTCAATGGTGGCGTGTTGTTTGCCACGACTCGATTTTGGTGTTGTTTGCCACGATTTTGAAATAGTATTTGTATTCCGATTTTATCAGATTGCATTATCATGAACATTCACACACACCTGGAGTAAAAAGAAGGGTTACCACCAGTGGCGTATTTAGATTTTGTTTCGGGGGGCTTTGCTAACTTTATTCCTGGAAATGTGAAAATTCTGCAAGATATTTCATTTACTATAAAATAGTGAATACAATTTCAAGGGAGGTTAAGTCGGAGGCCTCTCCTTAAGTACGCCACTGATTGCCAGGTACCTGAGACAAGTGCTAGGACAAGTGTTCTCGTCTTTGGGACGAAAGAGGTCTCATTTTACTCGCTGCTGAAAGAAAGCATTAACCTCCAAACAAATGAACATAAAACATCATTAATATCACAATAGCTTAGGAAATTCTTATAATTGCATTTTCTCTTTGAACGGAGTTCTTAACATCACCTCCTGTCACATAATTTTCTGTTTTTCGTTATGCTACGCGACTAAAGAACTGAATTATATATATTTAAGTCAAATGAAATTACATATTTGTTTTATGTGCCACGATTATGCCGTGTAAAGTAAGAGATATGGTGATAATGAGAATGAATGAAAAGTAGTGTAATGAAGTAAGTGGCAGAAAACAGAAAAACCCCGAGAAAACTCATTTATATGGTATTTGTCCACCACAAAGCTCGCTCGCGCAAGCTAAAATCTAACCAGAGACCCCTAGCACCAGAGGTGAATGCTTTAGCACTGAGCCATTTTTGCCCCTATATACCAGGTTATCATAAAATTAGTATCGCTGTTCAGAGATCTCTGGAGACGTAACCACTCGACAAAATGCAACCAAACTTGGTAGGAGCGTATTTGGGAACATGCAGAAGCGATTGGTGTAGAAAACAAAATTAGTTCCAGTTCTCACCACCAGAGGTAATTGTGGCGCTGTACAACGCCATGTAAGTGCAGCGTGGAAGAAAAACGACACTGGTGATGTTAAATGATAAAAAAAAGATGTAATTACCTCTCCAAGTGCTTAGTCACTTCTGTAAGTGTTTCAGTGAAACGGGTTTGAGCGACACTATGTGCCAGAAGTGAATTGATAGTGATCCGATGTTTGCTTCTTATTTCTTTCCACATTGTTTGCCGTGTGTCCAAGGGGTTTCGATTCGATTTCCTGTGAACACACACGCGAATCGGGTCCCATGTTAACCTGTAGGTCCCGTCCTTAGAATGTCATCATCATATCATACGGTAGTAGTCATCATGCATTTTCATTGCCCAGGAACCTTCACGTCAAAGACCTGCCTGTGGGCAGAACCCTACATCATCATCATAGCCCATAACACATTACTACACCACGGGGTTATTAATAGGAGTACAAATCAATGTCAAGCTTCACACGGGGGGCATAATTACGGCCTTTCTCTCGTTGAATATCAAAATTATCATTTGTCTTCCATACCACACTCACCGTACTTAACACTCACACACAATAACCTCTGGAGGCGAAATTTGACACTAATCTTTTCCTGGAATTTTGAAGAGAGCTTGCATTTTATGAGCACATGAAAGACTAACATTTAACTTCGTTTTTGTAAGATATCCAAGAATTTTAAAGGGACGTTTCAGCTCAAAAGGCCCCTCCCTCGTAAATCAGCCACTGACCACGGGGTATTAATGGCATTGGTAATCAATGAAACGAGACCCACAGGAGAAGTAATTACATCCTTTCTTGTCATTTAGCATCACTTGTGTCGTTTTTCTTCCACGTTGCACTTACTTGATGTTGTACAGCGCCACAATTAGCTCTGATGGCGAAAATTGGAACTAATTTTATTTTCTACACCAATTGCTTCTGCATGTTCCCAAATGTCCTCCCACCAGATTTGGTTGCATTCTGTCAAGTGGTTACGTCTCCAGAGTTCTCTGAACAGCGATACTTATTTTATGATAACCTGGTACTTAACCCTTAACAGGAAATATATGACTGTCAGACATCTACGGTTTTTCTTTGTGTTGCACTGGCAACACTGATTCACCAAATGTATCGCTTTTCTCAGTACCTTCCCATTATTTAGTTGTGCGTGTGGCGCAGTAGTTCATTGTTGGGTTGATGTCTGAGTGAACATTTATCGATGATTTTAGAAAACCTACGGTGTCTGAGAGGCACACATTTCCGTTATCGTATATATTTTTGCGTGTTTATTGGACACACATTTCCTGAAGAGACAGTTTTCTTTCAAATAGTTTCTGTGGGTGATTATTTTACCATGAAATAGAAGCTACAGAAGATTTTTAAACATACTATTTTGTTTGTGTGAGATTTTATATATTTGCAACATGAATAGACCTAGTACTTCAGGAAAGAAATGTAAGATACAAACTGTAAATACAACAGATCCTAATTTTACGGCAAAAAATGCAAAAATGTTGAAAGAAGAGGAGAATAAAAAGAAGAGGACTTTATGTTAGTATCTTCAGAAGATTCTGATTTAGACCTCTCATTTTTTCCTAAAAGTGAAAAATTACCTACTGAAATTACCTACCTAGCAAGGGTGATACTAGTTCTGATACAGTGTAAGGTGTGACTCCAAGTACTAACAGAAGCGTCAATGTAAACAGCCCTACTGAAGTTTCATGTGATAACGAAGGCCTTAGATACAGAGATAGAAACAGGTTTGTTTGGAATTAAAATAGAAGACCAAGAAACCGAAGGGTTCTTCATCAAAACATAGTGAGAGTGATGCCTGGTTTAACCACTTACGTAAGAAATCTGGGAGAAGATCCTAGCAAAGTTGATATTTGGTCTACCTTATGTGATGATGAGTTAATTCAAGAGATTACAACATGAAGTTGGAAGAAGGTAGAAACAAATTTGAAGTAGAGCAAAACTCACTCTACAGATGTATTGACCTATCTGAAATTAAAGTCATATTGCTCTTCTAATGCTGTCTTCTATTTGTAAATCAGGACACGAAGACATGTATTCACTATTTTCAAGACACTGGGACAACCTCTATTTGGAGCTATCATGACCGTCAAACATTTCCAAGCCCTTTTGGATAAATAGCACATTTGGACAAGGTAGCTACACGTGGACAAATAGCACATTAGCAGAGAATGTGTAGAATTATACTAACTTAAAATTTTTCACTTTTTTAAATTAATGTAATATTTTTATTTAGATTCTGTAATATTTTCCGAATTTATATTCCAATATAACCGAAATAATGTATGTAATTCTTGTTCATCATATTTTGCTCAAAGTACAAAATATAAAGTTTCATTATTCTTCATTATAAGTACTTTTTTAAGAAAAAGATATTGTCTTATATATGTCCGTGTCCCACAGACACACATTTCCTGTAAGCGAAAAAAAATAACGTTTCCTGTTAAGGGTTAAGAAATGTCAAGTTCAGGCGGTCGCAAGAATAGCAAAAGTTACAAAATGTCAACTGTAACATAAATATATACAATGTTAACTTACGAAGCTCGAAGATGATGTCATATAATCCTTTTGCTATTTCCAACTCGTTTCTATCATCCGCAGCAGGCTTACTATAGAGTAGAATTTATGCGCTCAGAAGCATGAGATAAAGTAAGGACTACAAGATCACATCACATTTCGTTCGAACTCCTAGGCAGCTTAATTACCGGCAGAAATTCATGTGATTCGGATTCCATTTTAAGTTGTAGGTCCAGTTCTCATATAGTCTGCTACCGAATGGGACGCTTAACTCAATTTGTACACAGAGCTCCTCCGTGGCTAAGCGGTTAGGGTACGTGCCTTTGGCGTGGGAGGCCCGGGTTCGATTTCCGGCGGGAGCTCATGTGGTTCGGATTCCACGTTAATCAGTAGGTCCACGTCTCATATAGCCTCGCTGCTGAACGGGACGTACAACTCAAAATCAACTCAATTTGTACACACTCCACCTTGTTTCAGAAAGGCTATGCGGAAATTGCCCACCTGTATATTTTAATTATATTTGTAATAATCTGTGTGAACTTGAAAATGGACAAGTAACAATGCAAAAATCACTAAATTTTTGTATTGCCAATAGACTAAATTTCCTTCTTTTCTCCAAAGTTGTTTAAAAGATTGCTAAATCCATATATTTAAATCTAATTTTGTTTAATTTAATGTCTAGGAAAATTATGAAATATTAATATATATTTAATAATATAAATATATATAATAATATAATATAAAATATAAATATAAATATAAATATAAATATAATATAATATAATATAAATTTTTGTATTACCAATAGACTAAATTTCCTTCTTTTCTCCAAAGTTGTTTAAAAGATTGCTAAATCCATATATTTAAATCTAATTTTGTTTAATTTAATCTCTAGGAAAATTATGAAATATTAATATATATCACGCTCCCTCCCGAAGGTCCGAGTCCCCATTTGTCGAGATTGCTACTCCTCACTATGGGTGGTTCTGACGATATGCTTAGATACGCGAATGTTGGCTATTAGGGTTGCGCACGAGACAAGATTTGAGGCTGTCTCGTCTCGAAACTGTGCTGTAAAAGCGAAGTATCGACTCGAAAATTGCATATTTCTCTATTAGAAGAGCTTTGTTTCGACTCGATTTTTTTGAGAAAAATTCTGTCTCGACTTGTCTCGTGCGCATCTCTATTGTCTATATATACTCGACTTCGGTTATATAGACAAATTGTAGGTAGTATCAATTTTCAAAATGCATTTGGGGAGTTTCTAAGCACACAAATAAATTTGAATAAATTTAACTGTGGCGTTAACAGCCGATAGCGCAGTAACCCAATAACGTGCTTGGGACCGTTTGTGTTGTATGTATTCTGTTCATAAATATAATAGATTTGATTGTTATACTATAGTCATCTGGCAACCTTTAGTTTATGAGTTGATTTTGTATAAATATTCATGCTTATGATATAAGATAAATCAGAGAAAAGAATTCCGTGGCAAACAACACCAAAATCGAGTGGTGGCAAACGACACCGTGGCAAACAACACATAATCTTTTCATTGTCATGACCTTTGTTATCAATGGTGTCACCTGTAGCCTATTTCCGAGCTTCCAAGTAAACAGATAAGTCTAAGTTACGTTAGATCGCATTTATGTGTGTAACTGAGAATTTGTGTTATATGTTGACACCAGTCTTCTGTTGGCAGCCGAGATAGCTCCGTATACTGAAAAGATTTCCTAGCACACCAGCCCGCATTTGCGCTCGATCGACCTTCAACTAAATAGCTGAGCGCGAACACGTTTGAGCACAAGCGCTATGAAAGGATAACGAATCAGAGCCTAAATCCGAGCATGCGTGAGCGTCAGTCATAGCGGTCTATTGAGGAGTGGTACTTTAAAGAAAATATTTACTATAACTGCCCTTAGATGCCGAAAGCCCAGAAATCTAAATCCTAAATCCCTAAATATTTACTACATTTGATCAAAAATCTAACAATTTTTATGTAAGTTACACCGGAAAATTGATTTTTGGGAGGGTATGGTAGCTCAGAACTAGAGAGCTCACCTCTGATACGAGAAATCTCTAGTTTGATTCTAGACTATGCGAATTTGTAATTGACAGGGGCACGATGGCTTAGTGGTAGAGCTTACCTCTGGTGCGTGGGGTCCTTGGTTCGATCCCCGGAAAGTAAGTTTGTGGTTGTCAATATTGTGTCCGTGGGTTTTTCGGTGTACTCCCGTTTCCTTCCACTTTCTCATTCCACCAATTCTTTCATAATCATAATTGGAATATAATCTCAAAAAGGTTTTTTTTTTCTCTTTCTATTGCAGAGGCGTAGTTACATAGACGTCTAAAAGGAGGCAGTTTACTCGAAGTGAGCAATATGGCTTCTACTACAGACCACAGAACGTTCTATGTGCTTGATTTTCATGCAACCATGTCCGTTGTGCAAGTTTAACAGCATTTCTGTGGAAAATTTAAGGTATTTGTACCGCAACTTGCTACAACTGTGATTCAATTGCGTAATCGCATCACTGCAGCTGTGGCCGATTTCGACCTTGACATGCTACTAAGAGTTTAGCAGGAACTTGATTATAGACTAGATGTGTGTTGTGTAGCTTATGGATCACGTATTGAACATTTATAATATGTTAGAAAAAACGTTTTGAGTTGATCAATCAGTGTGTGTAATCTCTGTTTATGTACATACTATTAAAAACAAAACAAAAAAGTAATCATTGAAATCAAGAACATTATTTTGACACACCCTGTATTTTGTTTGAGCTTTTAAAAGTTACTAGTAGTATGGGCGTAACTGTTAGAAGTGTGTGTGTATCAGTCTTAGGTGTGTTTGTATGTTTTTGTGTTTGACACTATTAGTAATATGTGTGTTATGGTTAGAAGACAAAGTACCGTAAAACACGGTTACTTTGCACAAGAATTAAGGAATTTTAAAGAAATTCGCATTTAACTTACAAACGTAATGATTTAGAACGCTGTATTTGAACATATAAAAGCCAGATATATAAGGAAAACACTTCTGCAAGTGCATTAGTAAACATTTAGTACGACCATAGTTATTGAAATATAAACTTCGGTGCATACATTGCACAACATACAAAAAAGTACGTTCAACATACCAATATAAAGTTTCTGTGCAATGTTTTCCCATCAGTATTTATACATTTCACTTCCTACAGAAAACTGCATGCCGTCTGCAAATATTAGTATTAGAATGATGATACTGATACCAGTACTTAGTATGAATTATCGATATTTGTAAAGAAAATTATGTATTTTCTGGTACGGGCACAGGAACCACATTCTGATAGTTCAGCATATACCCCACAAAAATGCCAACTCAAGAACAGAAAAAAATCTCCGAGAACTGATTTGCCTTGGTTGTTCTTTATGTCCGAGAATATCATCCCAAATGTTATCAGTGGAAATTCACGGGGTTTGGGACTTTCAGGCTGAAGCCCACGCCAAAAAATCTAATGTTAGTAATTCCTATGTGTATAAGCTTCAGGCCCCCCCAAAGTCTAGTCATTTCTAAAAAAAAAAAAAAAAAAAAAAAAAAAAACTAAGTTTTTATGAATGAAATCCCTCTCAAACTGATTTTCTGGATACGCCACTGTTCGTAAATTATTTTCCAACAAGAAATCTATTCCGGCATCGACCTAAACAGGCTTTTTTTTACCTAAAATTAAAAGGTAGGAGGTACCAGCAGTAGTAGTTTCCTATCTAAGGGGTTACTTTGAACCGATGCTGACACCTCCCGCTCCCAGTTTTATCTTTTTTATGACTTTACAAGGTTTCACACTTCAATTTTAAATATTGCATCAAAGTCCCATTATACACAGTAGTATTCTACGAAACTGACTTAACTTTGACGGAAATTCTTGTAGGTGATATCTTTCAAATTTTATCGCCCTTGCCATACCTCTACAACAACAAACCCTCCTGGTAATTAGAACTTAAGTTAACCGCCTATATTACAGCCAAAATATAGTCAGATATTCTATCTTACGGTGTCAGTTGAAACTTTCTGTTTACAGTTCATGGTTTTATCAACAGAGGACTGTGCAATTCTTTTCATATATTGCGCAAAGTAACTCCGTGTTACGGTATATTAGATACAATCTGTTAATTAACATCGTATTTATTTTACATTATACAGCACATAAATAAGTGGGGAAAATGTTTCAACCGAGTAAGAGCTATATTTTTTTTTTTTTTTTTTTTTTTTTGGCAACGAAAAACGTATCTTTTACCGCTGTAAAAATTCGTTTCTTCTCGTAAACTACTCACAAGGATTTGCCCTCAAATATCTAATTTTGTTCACCTCTGTCTTTGGACAACATGAAAGTTAAACAAAAATTAAAGTTCAAAATTTGATCATAATTTAGGGCTATATCTCATGAACCATATTATATACACTGTCGTCTTGTTGGTGTCATAATGAAACTGTTGATGAGAGTATATTTAGTACCAGTTTCATGCTAATAGATGGCGTAGTTGTCGTGCTGCATAACACATTTTAAGATTACCCCCCCTAGAAAAAAATTGATTCTTTTGATTTTCTCGAACACTACGCATGACAATTTACAGATTTACACTTAACCATAGGCGCCGACTTTTGTTTCTCAATAGGTGCTCAAGCTTTGACACTAATGTCCTTTTTTTTTTTTTTTTAGTAGATCTAATAGAGCAATAGTTTCCAAATTCTTCCTGAGAGGCGAGACGTGCTGAAATAAAATGAACTGTGAAATTGCTTTTAAATAAAATAAAATAAAATAAATAATAATTTGTCTTAATACAATTTCCTAAACTTTACATTGATCAGAATTCCTAAACATTTAGATTTCATTTGTGAATTTCAAACATGTATAGCAACATTAGCCAAAATAAGGAGAGAGAAAATTATCAAAATAATAATGATTACAGTCAAACCTTTAGAACATTTTAGAATAATTTGAGAGAAAATAGAAAATGATTTAATTGCGTTGTAATTTACGTAAATCATTTTACATTTTAATACATAAATTAACAACATCAAAAACATGTTCTTTAAAGAAATAATTATACAAAATTACATTAGCTTGTAAATAATAATAATAATAATAATAATAATAATAATAATAATAATAATAATAATAATAATAATAATAATAATAATAATACGAGGGCTAGTCAAGAAAGACTTGGACTGATTTTTTTTCTAGGCAATTTATTATTACTCAGCAACAGGCACATGATCCTTTTCAAAGTAGTCCCCGCCCATTTGAATGCACTTTTTCATTCGAGTCTTCCTGTCCTCAAACACGTGTCGCAGGCCATTCTTTGAGAGGTCCTTCAAAACCGCCTCCGATGCCTTCAGAACCTCGGAATTATCGGAGAAGCGGCGTCCACGCAGTCTGGATTTTAGGGCAGGGAATAGAAAAAAGTCGCACGGTGCGGTAGGCGTCTCCACCATCCTCAAACCTTTGCAACAGCTCCCTGCAAGTCTCCACTCGAACGGCCTTCTGCTCTGGTGTCAGGAGTCGCGGAATCCATCGCGCACACACTCGGCTCATGTGGAGGTGGTCATGCAAAATTTTGAAGGCACTGCCATGAGATATGCGTAGTGCGGCTGCCAGATCGTCGATACTGATGCGGCGATCTTCTCTAACAATGACTGCTGCCGTGTTAATGTTCACCTCAGTAACAGCTGACGCTGATACACCTGGTCCACCAGCTTTCGTGATTGTCATTCGGCCCTCTTTAAACTCTTTGAACCACCAGAACAGGTACTTCGTGGAGAGGGCGAATGCATCAGAAAGTGGTGGCCCCGGTGGCCGGTGTATGCGTCAGCTGTTCTCAGGTGATAGCAGAACCGTATAGCTGCAATTGTTCATCTCGTAATGACTCCATTTCTTCTACAGGCGACTTCTAGAGGCCGGCGCAGAACGTCACCTGCAATAAAAAGTCGTGGTTACCAAACATGCAATGATTCCTTAACAACATTTTATATATATGCACAGCAAGACCCACCCTACTTGTATGCCAAACTATGAAGCTCCAGCGTTAACAGAACTGCCGGAAAAAAAATCAGTCCAAGTCTTTCTTGACTTGCCCTCGTAATAATAACACCTATCCAATATCACACCACGACCACGGCAAATTTACTACTTATGCTTAAAGGTTTTTTCTGGTAAACTCTTCAATACAAACTAAACAGCGAAGTAGCTGATGTTTCATTAGCAGCGATGAAGTGCGAGCAATAAGGATAGCTAGAGACGTGCGCAGGAATTTATTTCGGGAGGGGTCCTAAACTTTTCGGAGACCAAACACAATTTGAGGCTAAGTTATATCAAAATTTGTAAAAGTGCGCCTGAAACTAGACTAAATTTAGAAAAAAATTCGGAATTTCGGGGTTCAAGACCCACAGGGATGGCGTACATCGCTGAGGATAGCAATGAAACTAACGGTCAAACAATGGAAGTTTATTGAAATAAGAGATAGTTCTTGTTGCCACGAACCATTAATTTGCCCATCGGAGCACATCCGGTTATAACGTATTTCCTTGAAACCCGAACCAATCTTCAAAAACTAATTTCATATTCGTTATCAGCACCCTAAAATTAGTAAGAATTTGTTACTTTTATCTCCGAAGCATTTTCACAATTGACCAGCGTTATTATTATCGTAGTAACGTTATACCGCTCGATCCTCGATATGCTACGGACGAAACTCATCTTGCAAGACTACGAACACTGCATGATGGTAATTGGCGCTGGACTTATAGTGAATTGGCGCAAGAGCTGACATTTCTTCGGGATCAGTGTTCCGCATGCTAACACAAGATCTTGACATGCGAAAAATAACAGCCAGATGGGTACCCCATGCTCTGACCGAGGGTCAAGAGTGGCATAGGTGGGAATGTGCGCATCTGAGCCTTAAACGTTACAGTGAAGAAGGTGATGACTTCTTGCATCGCATTATTACAAGTGACGAAACATGGAGAAGATCCTACGAGCCTGAATTGAAACGTCAGTCGAGTGAATGGCATTATCCAATCTCCACGACCGAAAAAGTTTAGGCAAACGTGAAGATGATGATGATAATGTCATACGACCTGGAAGTCATTATCCTGTTTCATCAAATTCCACCGGGCGTTACCGTCAATGCTGCATACTATGCTTCATACCTCAGTGACCATTTGCGACCAGGATTGCGGCGCAAAAGTCCACACCTCCTGAAGTCTGGACCAATTTTCCTACACGACAGTGCCAGAAGAAATACAGCCCATCCAGTACAGACTCTGTTACGACGATGGGTTTGGGAGGTACTGAAGCACACGCCATACTCCCCGGATATGAGCCCCTGCGATTTTGATCTTTTCCCAAAAATGAAAGAACCTCTCAGGGGCAAACGTTTCGGAGACATTCCCAGCTTTAGGGCGCACTGTCAACACCCTCTCACAAAGTGAGGCTTTGATAGGTATTCAACGGTTACCAGACATCTGGCGAAGGGTTCAACAGGCTGGCGGAGACTACATCGAAGGACTGTAAGCTTCTTGAAACGAGTGATCCACTACATTTCATTTGACAACTATATTACCATTTCGAGTTAAATGACCCTCGTATATGCATACTGGGAGTTTCTTTTTATATAGTTTCTTTTTATTATTCGCCGCACCAAAGTATAACTTCGAAGTTAATACGAACTCAAAAATTCAATGGGTGTTCATACCTCCAACCAGTACTCGAACCCCGGAGCACCCACATAGTCGGTGCCAATGTACTTAACCCATATCCGTTTCTTCAGTTTAATGAAATTCACTGATTTGTATAATATTTTCTCATTTTGGACAAAAAGCCTTTCTGTTGAAACACAACTTATATTTTGTAGAATTGTTATAACGTACTTAAATGATTAATTGTTTTTCAAGAGATGAGGATAAATGTGTTAGCGCAGTTCAGACAACGCTCAATTGACACGCAGTTAATAAGACGAGAGCTGACGTGCGTTGGAATCTATGTATTTACACCGTGATAATGGAGTTTCAAAGATAATTTCCTTCTTAATTTAATATCGCTATTTTTGATCTGGTAGTTTTCTGCCTTGCTTTTTTCTTCTTTTTTTCTTATATACACAATGCAACAGAAAACAGGTTTTATAAAATTTGTTACTACTATTTTTTGTTTGGTATGTTAGTTTGTACAACTCTTGCTTAATTGGTAAAAAAATTATATTTTAACACCTGCCTGTACATTTTAAATACAAACTTGGAATTTTATTATTATCTCGCAAGATGTTACAAACGAGTTTTTTTTTTGTAAATAAACATTTTTGTTATATTACTACTATTGTTTTCTTTCATTTTCTTTTCATGATTTAATTTGTCATTTTTTTCTTTTCCTAACGAACATTAAGAGTGTTTTTCTGTATTGTATCCATTTGTGGTTATCACACTATATCATTCTCAGATATAATTAATGTTTTTACATGTTAACAAAAAATATCCCACTCATTCTGTTACATGTTAAATGGCTTTTCATGCACAGAGATATTCAACTAAAATGCAAGTAGTGTATAATTGAGGTTTTAAGGTTGGAGAATTCAAATGGCGAAATGGTTATTTAAACACACTAGTGGCAGGGAATTCGTGTTATTATTCAGTTCAAAATCTTTTGTCGTCCCGAATTAGAATTAGGATTTAGATTTCTGGGCGTTTGGCATCTAAGGTCATTTAGCCGTCACGTTTTGAGGGATGTCGTCCCTCGGCGAGCACACAATCTGGGGAAAGGGAAGAAAGGAAGGAAGCAGCCTGGGACCTGTAAGTTAGGTACCACGCCAGCATTTGCCTGGTGTGAGTGAGGAAAACCTCATTCAGGGTGGCTGGCCTGAAAGGAGTGTTTAACACTTTTTCGACCGAATGTCCCCACCGGAAATCGAACCCGGGACCGCTCGCACCGAAGGTACGTCTCGAATTCTGTAGAGGAATTTGAAGCTTACAATACAAAAAACGTTAATCATTTATGTTATTCTGTATGGTTTCGAAACATGGTCGCTTACTCTGAGGGAAGAACTTAGACTGAAAATATTTGAGAACAAGATTCTAAGATGAATATTCGGACGTAGTAGGAACTGAAATGGGGAATGGCGGAAACTACATAACGAGGAACCACATAACTTATATTGTTTACCAAACATTGTTATGGTCATCAAATCTAGCAGACTTGGGTGGGCAGGCCATGTAGCCAGAATGGAAGAAAGTAGGAGCGCTTTCAAAGTTTTAACTAGAAATCCAATCGAAAAACGACCAGTAGGATGACTTAGGCGCAGATGGGAGCACAATATTAAGATGAATCTCGCAGAAATAGGAATACAAAATAGAAACTGGATCCACTTGGCTAAGGATAGAAGTCAATGGAGAGCTTTTGCGAACGCGGCATTGTACCTAGGTACCTCCACGTTCCATAGGCCATAGAGTTAGTTAGCCTGTAGTGGCAACGGTGTCGGGTTCAATTTTTGAAAAAAATGCATAAGTTTCTAGTGCTAATTCAGTAACATCAGATCACCGTGATAAGTTTTCGGGGAGTAAACAAAATATAGCCAGAACATTAAGACAGGAAGGAGTGAGACAATTTTCTTGAGGAACTAACTTGAGCTCATCGTACATTGATACATACATAACAACAAACAACTAGAAGTTTCAAGATGGGGTAAAAATTTTCGCGGGAAGCTGAGTTCCTATAGCCACACCCTAGCTACGGGTCAGACAGTAGTCGTAGGTTCTTTTAGAAAAGTTTAAG
Source organism: Thermobia domestica (assembly GCF_964235325.1). Classification (NCBI taxonomy): domain Eukaryota; kingdom Metazoa; phylum Arthropoda; class Insecta; order Zygentoma; family Lepismatidae; genus Thermobia; species Thermobia domestica. Next base: position 367,657,154 of record NC_137454.1, read on the forward strand.
TCCAAATAAACAGTAAAATACATGGTTTGTATTGAGTGAAACAATATACACTTAAAAGAGGATAATTTTATTCATTGATGAATTAAGTTAGTCTTTGATTTTATTAAGTATTAGCATTGCTTCGCTGGGATATTGTAGCAATTGGGTTAAGATAAGAAAAGTTAGTAATATGTTCAGTTAGCCAAGTCACTTTTTACCATTACTAAAGATATAGGCTCTCTGATATCGGTCATTTTCGATCATTTATGAATATATATATGCTCCTTCCCCTCTCTCCTAAGTTGCACCGTCAAACCGAAATGATAAAAGCCACCTCGGACTCGAATATAATCAATTTTGGAAGTTTGATCGAGATCGGTCGGGTGGTTCAAAAGAGTTGTTAAGTCACAAACGAAGTCACTTTCATTTTTACTTATATAGATTTGGATTATTATTCTTATAACCATGGAAAGAGAAAGAGAGAGAATTCTTAACACTTTTATCCAGATCATACAGTGGGCGTTAGAAGATTGTAGTGTCAGTACGTACGTCCATCCGTTCATTACTCCACACGATAACGGCCAAGTTCATTAGGAATCAATCCGTTAACATCTGCACAAATAACGGTGACAATTACAGTCACTATTCATATCCCGTTTAAAACATTATAAAATTCCCTAGCTTCTATGCAACCTGCACAAGAACAAAGAAATGTTGGTTGCCTATAATATAAGAATAAGTAGGTTTTCTCATTGCAATTATCTCGACCGAGTTCATTAGTGGAGTCAATCCGTTTTTTTTTTTTTTACGGATAACGGTAGCTATTCATATCCCGTTTAAAATACATAACCTTCCCTAAGTTCTATGCAACCTGCATAATAGCAAAGAAATGTTGGTTGCCTATAATATAAGAATAAGTAGGTTTTCTCATTGCAATTATCTCGACCGAGTTCATTAGTGGAGTCAATCCGTTTTTTTTACGGGTAACGGTAGCTATTCATATCCCGTTTAAAATACATAACCTTCCCTAAGTTCTATGCAACCTGCATAATAGCAAAGAAATGTTGGTTGCCTATAATATAAGAATAAGTAGGTTTTCTCATTGCAATTATCTCGACCGAGTTCATTAGTGGAGTCAATCCGTTTTTTTTAAGGGTAACGGTAGCTATTCATATCCCGTTTAAAATGCATAACCTTCACTAAGTTCTATGCAACCTGCATAATAGCAAAGAAATGTTGGTTGCCTATAATATAAGAATAAGTAGGTTTTCTCATTGCAATTATCTCGACCGAGTTCATTAGTGGAGTCAATCCGTTTTTTTTTACTAGTAACGGTAGCTATTCATATCCCGTTTAAAATACATAACCTTCCCTAAGTTCTATGCAACCTGCATAATAGCAAAGAAATGTTGGTTGCCTATAATATAAGAATAAGTAGGTTTTCTCATTGCAATTATCTCGACCGAGTTCATTAGTGGAGTCAATCCGTTTTTTTAAGGGTAACGGTAGCTATTCATATCCCGTTTAAAATGCATAACCTTCACTAAGTTCTATGCAACCTGCATAATAGCAAAGAAATGTTGGTTGCCTATAATATAAGAATAAGTAGGTTTTCTCATTGCAATTATCTCGACCGAGTTCATTAGTGGAGTCAATCCGTTTTTTTTTACGGGTAACGGTAGCTATTCATATCCCGTTTAAAATACATAACCTTCCCTAAGTTCTATGCAACCTGCATAATAGCAAAGAAATGTTGGTTGCCTATAATATAAGAATAAGTAGGTTTTCTCATTGCAATTATCTCGACCGAGTTCATTAGTGGAGTCAATCCGTTTTTTTAAGGGTAACGGTAGCTATTCATATCCCGTTTAAAATACATAACCTTCCCTAAGTTCTATGCAACCTGCATAATAGCAAAGAAATGTCGGTTGCCTATAATAAAAGGCTATTGAATTGTATTAAGTTCTTTTAAATGTTATTAATGCTGCTTTATTTGAGATTTTCTTCAAATTTCTTGACATGATTTTACGAAAGTATGATCACATATTTTCGAATATCTTAACTTACACTTTATTATTTATAAAGAAGGAACAAAATGTTGAAATTGAAAAGCGAAAGATAAATTTTTAACTAATCAAAATTTGGTTTTTTAAAAAATGAAATCTTTGAGTTTTACATCCCACGGTTATGCCGGTGAGGCTAAAGGAGACGGTGATGATGAGTAATGAATGGAATGGTGGAATGAAGAAAGTAGGAAGAAACGGGAGAACCCCCGAGGAAACCCACACATACGGTGTTTGTCCACCACAAAGTTCACTTGGCGGGAGCTTTGATCGAACCCGGGACCCCAAGCACCAAAGGTGAATGCTCTACCACTTTTTTTTTTTTTTTTTTTTTTTTTTAGAAAATTTATTGTACTCAAGAATCAATTACATTGAAATGGTTATGCCTTTGTCACAAGAAAACAAAACGTAGTTTGTTTTTTTTCTAAATGGAAGTTACGAGAACAAAGAATTGGCTATAAAATTTGCAAATTGCTTATTACGTACATTCTTTGCTAATTTTGAGTATTCTGTTTGTAAATACTGTACATAGAAGGCTCTCCCTGCTTCTAAGTTGGAATTAAAATATATTTGACGGTCGTTCCTATATACCAATTGACACTACGTTGTTTACTAACGGGATAAAAACGATAATCTGGCCTTAAAACTATGCTAATGTTTATATTGTGTTCCGAGCTACGAGTAAGAATGGCTAAAAAGTGACGTAACTGAGACCAGATTTTTGTGCATTCCAGACATGTCTATGAATCAACGTATCTATATTGTTACATCTATTGCAAAGAGCATCAGGACTAAAACCATATTTGTTTCTCTTTTCTTTAGTATCAATAACGTCATGGACAATCATGAACCAGATAGATTTGCTGGCAACACTCAAGGTCGAGTCATTGATATTGGCCCAAATATTGGACCAATTACACAAGCAATCATCTAACACAATTTTAGGTGGGACATATTTTTATTTTAAAAACATACAGCTTTTTACTACTTAAAGTTTTAAAATCAAAAAGCTGAGACAGATATATATAATCACACAAAACAGTTTCCAAGTACTTACAGCTTTGAGGGAGGTCAGCCAAACACAGGGGTAGACTCCTGTCTGTTCGTGTTAATACGTAATTCAGCAGTTGTTGTGTTACACTATTAGCTTCGTCTGTGTATAAGGTCATTGGGCGAGTAACATACAAACTGGCAGCTTTTTCTTTCACATTGAACAGACTGATTCCACCTTGTGAATATAAACAACACATTACATCATATTTAACACGAAAGACCTGATGTTTCCGTAGAAACCAACCACATAAACTTTGAATTTGTTCTCCTATGAGTTGAGGCATAGGTAATACATTTGCCAAATACCAGATTTTGCTTAATAGATAAACATTTATAAATTTAGCTCTAGAATATAAACATAAATTTCTGGATTGATTTATATAACCTGAATGACGCAGTGTGTTTACAATATTTTTATAGTTATGATCAATAGTGTGCATTATGTTTGAATAAAAGGTGATTCCTAAAATTTTGATACTGTCGTCTTGAGGGACGGTATCTATAGCATTAAAATCAATACTATTGTTTATGTTTAACACATGTGATTTACAAACATTTAATCTAGCTCCAGATGCTACTTCATATTCACGAACACATTCCATCATGAGAGAATAATCTAGTTGAGAAGAGACAAAACCTGTTACATCATCTGCATAACTAGCCACCTTTAGAGCAGGGGTAATAATATTTAGACCAGTTAGGCGGTCATTCATAGCATATAACAGGGGAGCAAGGCTAATAGCAAAACTCAACATTGAAAGGGGTTCACCTTGTCTTATTGAACGTTTGATGGGAATGTTGTTGGATAGGTGACCGTTAACATTTAACTTCGTATGAGCGTCTTTATAAAAATATTTCATCCATATAACAAATTGTTCACTAAAACCGAATTTTCGAAAAACAGACCATAAGTACGAGTGTTCAATATTATCAAAGGCATTTTTAAAATCTAAATTTATCAGAGCCGCTTTAAGAGCGCAATCATTACAAATAGTAATACTATCTCTAATAGTTAATAAAAGGTGATAGATGGTTTTTTTTTGAACAGCCACATATTGCAAATTTTGTAATAACTTATCCATGTATTCCATTAGTCTGTTTTTAATACATCTACTAAAAATTTTGATATCTGTATTAAGAAGGGATATAGGTCTATAATGGCTAACATTAGATGGTTGAACAGTTTTAGGGATAAATACCGTGACATCTGTATTAGGGCGCTTGATAGTCTCTGAAGCAAAGAACCATTCATTTACAATCAATGTTAGTGTATCGCCCATTATATCCAGTGTGCGAATTGAAAAATTTTCCCAGGGGGGGATGAATTTCACCCATATGCGCACCCAGTCCTTTCACACACACACACACATACACACACACACACACACACACACACACATATATATATATATATATATATATATATATATATATATATATATATATATATATATATATATACTAACAAGTACAAAACAGTTGAGATGTGAGATCTCATAAATTCATAAATTTTCACTCAAGTAATATTTAGGTTAGCTACGCAAAGTAAGAATTGTTCCCTTTTTCTATCTTATCTTTATGTCCATTTAAAAATACTCCAGAGGGGGGAAAAGTTATCCCTGCCAGGGATAAAATTTTTATTCTCCAGTGTGGGAAAGATTTTTGTCAGGGGGGAAATCCCTGGCATCCCCCCCGCCAATTCGCACCCTGATTATATCCCAAAATTTAACATATAAATGGCCAGAGATAGAGTCGGGGCCAGGAGATTTTCCTTTTTTTGCAGCATTCACAGCTCTTTGTACTTCATTTTTAGTAAACGGAGCACATAAAATTTGATTGTCTTCATCATTTAGCACTGCAGGCACACTGTCAAGTAATTTATTGTCGCAGCCGGTAGCAGCATCGATCCCAAATAACTGGTAGTAATAATCATACAGGGTGTTACGAATATTGTCCTGAGTAGTTTGAATAGAGCCTTGAGCATCTGTGAGCGACGTGATAAGTTTCCTCCGTCCACGTTTGGCTTCTGTTAACACATGTGTAAGAGAGCATTGTTCTTTGTCCGGAAACCCTGAAACTTTACTACGTAACTTAATCCCTTCCATTTTCTGTTTATGGAATTGTAATAATTTGGCTTTGTATTTACGTACAGAGATAAGGGCTGAGCGATTTGTCATCGCTTCAGTTTGTGCCTCTAATAGACATCTGTAATAGAAATTATAAAGTTTTCGCTTATCAGCATAAATTTCAGAGGAATACCACCTACAAAAGCTTCGGATTTTGTTCTTACAGTATTGATTCCACCACTCAATATATGTTTTAAACCACTTCTTTTGTTTAAGCCAATAAGCCCACTTTTGAGAAAAGAGCTAACAAAATGACTCATCATTTAGCAGACTTTCATTCATGTGATAATACCCCCGCCCCCGAGCAATCTTCTGGTCATTAATTTTAATTTCCATTATTAAACAGAGATGATCAGTGAAACACGTGGGATGTCGGTATACAGAAACAACCTGGGATTTGAAGTTAGCATTTACATAAATCCTGTCTATCCTTGAGCTCGAAGTTTTTGTAATAAATGTGTCCCCCCTTAAATCTGGGTGTTTGAAGTCCCACACATCTACCAAAGACAAATTCTTTACCAATTCATTTAAGGTAGGGCAATAATTGTAATTTGGTTCTGTTGTGTGAGTTATACTTGAATTATGATCGCCGCCAAATATAACATTATTTGGGCCACTAAAAATGGTGCTACCTCATTTGCATAAAAATTATTCCGTTCTTTTCTATGATGACTTCCACTAGGCGCATAAACATTGATTAGAGTCATATCATTAACCTGACCTTTGATAATTCGACCATTAGGATGTAATTCTACATTTGAAAGCGGGATGCCTTCTTTAACCAAATTTGCAGTACCAAGGCTATTAAATGTACAATTATTATATACATTATATGATGGATGTACGTTTACAATCTTTGGACCAACTTCTTGGAGAAAAGCTACATCTATTTCAGATTTAAGTAGAAAGTCATTGAGAGCTTCAATTTTTACTGGCGATTGTATTCCGTTGATATTTATAGTTGCTAGATTTAAGATAGTACACATAAATATTGTAATAGGAAGTTGTCTAATGTGAGCAACACACTTCATAATACCACACCACTATTTGGCTGCAAGCACTGTGTTTCTGAATGTTTAGGTAGGAGTAGAAACTGTTGGTGACTCACCTGAAGAAGGAGCTGCGGTATCAGGTAGATATTCCGTACTCACTAATTTCGCTACAGACGACCGGATGATCCTAGGTGATACTTCTAAGGGTCCCTGATCCGTCTTCTTAGGTTGTTTTACTTGAGCTATAGCCGTTCCTGCTTTCTTCCGTTTCTTGTCTTGGGAGGCTTCCTGGGAATTCCGGGCATCAGATCCTTTTTTCCCACTACAGCAGATTTCAGATGAGAAGCGGCATGGCCTTGAGTTGGCTTTACGCGGCGTCCAATTGGCTTTGAGCGGTGTTGACAATTCGCGACAAGCAGTTCTGCACGCTGGCTTCTCGCGCTACTGCGAATCTTGACAATAGCAGAGGCGCTTATTAGAAATATTTTATTAGCACATTAACTGCTCACTTTACGAAGTAGAGAAAAGAATTACGAACACATACGTGAAAACTACATCTTTTTATGACAACTGGTTGTCATGATACACGCTTTGAAAGGTTTCTATATAAAACAATTAGTAAAACGAGCGTTGAGTCCCGTCTAATTTCCAGTGGATTTTTCTTCGATTTGGAAATGGAACTCAACTTTTATTAAAGGATAATCAGGGGTGTAACCAACAGGTTGTTCTAGGGGAACATTACTTTCAGGGGGAGGAAAGCTTTTCACACATTAAAAACAGAACAAATGACCTCTTTCAGAATATGAAAGCATTTTAACTCACCATATATACTATACACATATTATGTTTTCTCGATGCTACCTTAACAAAAGACGGATCTTGACAGTACTGAAGTTGAAAAGCGGATTGTAAGAGATAAATCAATAAGCTATTCATAAGAAAACAAATGCTGTTTCTAGCAGTCTGTTTATCCGACTTTGTGTTTATGTAGGTTAAAATACTAAAAGGAAAAAAACTCGAAAAAATATCAACTCAGATATTATTATGCAATAATATAGTAGTGAGAGATCCTGGGGGGACTGAGGGAGCCAGGGCCCCTCATTTTATTTGTAAATGTGCAATATTAGGCATAATTTGAATGCAATTTGTCTTAAAATCATCATATATGCTTTCTGCATCTGAATGCACCCCCCCCCCCAATTTACAGAGAAATCAGCGTCCTTGTAATTATGTACAGAAACTGTATTGATGATGTTTTCTTTTTTCTCTTTTTAAAAATCTTATTTTATTATAAACGTTCCTAATTTGCATTAACTATTAAATAAGTTTACTAAACCTATACTAGATGAACCTCATTTCGGGGCTGGAAATAGTTTGGAAAGTCAAGGCCTTCTTTTCCCCCGTTTCTACACCCTTGAGAATAGTAAGCGATTGAATTAAATAACAAGCCTCTGCAATTTGATTTATACACACATATATATATATATATATATATATATATATATATATATATATATTTGATTCACGGCGGGAGCTCATGTGGAAGAACAGAAGGTATGGGACATTCGTAATATCGTTTTGAAATTGCCTTCATGCAAGATTCTTCCTTATTCGACAGAAGAAACGCAGTATGATTTTTTTTCTTCGTTTCAATACCTTACGTATGTGTGGCCAATTACGTACTCCTTCTTTACTCCTCTAGCAGGGATGCAAACGCACCAGGCGTCTGAGTGTTGTCATAAATTATTGTAACCCAAAACAAACTCGACCATATCGTGTTGCTTACGAATTAGATGGATTGTTGTTGTGAGACCTACATCAAGTAAAAGAGTATGTTATTATAGGAACAGACATGGAAGCAAAGGAGCTGATTGTGTGTGTAGGAACGCAACTTCTCTTCTTCTAGCATAAACAGAATTCATCAGTGTCTAGGTTGCTTTCTTTCGTGGTAGTTCATTTGTTCTCCAAAATTATAGTTGACAATGTCTTTAAGGAAACCGAGTACAAGTGCGGAATTTTCTTAAAAAAAAAAAGTGCTACGAAGTGAAGATCGAAGAATTATTTTTTGTGTTTACAATTTTTGGAACTCATAATAAAAAATTTACAAGAGTCAGATTCAGACAATGGCGAAATATTAATTGACATAGACGATAGTGAAAGTAGTGTTGAAGACGAACGTTTAGCAGTTCCACTGGAATAAGTTAATAGGTAGGTTATTCAGTTGCTATATATACTTCTAGGATACACAGCCAAAATCTTTGAGTTTGCTGGAATAGTATATTTACATTGTGAATAATGTTGCCAAGGTATGTGTAATAATCTCAACTAGAGGAAGAGCGAGAAGGGAAAGGGGAGTCCGAAATCCGGCAACACCGCGCGGAATATCGCACAGCATTGGCTACTGCCCGTGATGCTTTACATCTGAAAAACACAATAGGACAACTCATAGGGGAGAATAGATGATCTTTTTCCTTGGACTAAACTGGGAAAATGGGACTTACAGAGGAAACTTCCGATACACTATAGATGCACTCTAGATTCTGATCACCATCAACAACACTAGTGGAGGAGGAAGCACTGTCTATCAAAAGCTTCTTTGTATCTTGTTCAATGACAACTTGATGTTCCCGTGGAAGATCTGACTCAGCCAGTGAAGAAGTACCATGTAAAGCTGGAGGGGCTGCAGATGAGGTCCTGTCCTGACTATCACTAATATTCTTGGGAGATACGTTTTCCGAAATTGCTCCGGAACATGATCAGTTAGGAACACTGTCGTTAGGCACTATCGGAGTATTGGTTATAGAACGGCCCTGTATCACAGGGGTAGTAAGCTCAGTCATTAACTTTGGAAAGTCAACATCTGACGTTAAAGTAGGCAAATTAGCAGGTTTAACCACATTAATGTGTTGGGGTGGCGAAACCCGAGAGCTTTCCTTATCACTTTCAGTATGTTCTATGGTTGTTGTTGAAACAAAGTCCCGTTTTTGACGCTGAAAACATTGATCTTGTAAATGATCTCGAGATTGGCAGTAATTTCAAGTACGGTCCTGACCGAAATAAGTTACTAGGAACTTCTGGTTACGAATGTCCAGGAAGGACGATATAGGTTTAAACAAATGCATAGTCACGATCTTTCGTCCGGATCTAACCTTATAAATATGAGTATCGTCATAAATTTCGTCTTTTATACTTTTACACTCTCCATAGATAGACAAGGCACGCGTGACATCATTATCACTATATTCCGTGGGAATAGCATGTATTCGCACATAGGTTAAAGGCCGATCAGCTAATTCTAATGTCACTGGGTATGTTCCACTATCATCTTGAAATTTTACACTATCACCATGATCTCTTAACAATTTGTCACACAACAAGTCAGACAATAACTTAATATACACACATTTACGATAAATATCCAACTCAATACTTAGTATTTGTTCTTCCTTTAACTTAAACGTATTTTGAATAAACTCATGGATTTTTATTGTGGACGGACGGTTAGGAATCGCACGAAATCCTAATTTTAATGTATTGACACGTTTGATAGACATTTTATAATTCTAAATAAACTCACTAGTCACCACTAACTGAAATATATTAGAATCAAGTCAGCGTAAATTCCAAGCAAACACAAAGTACACTGGGCGCATTCAATGCCTCTCGCACGATACGACACTGGACGGACGACCAGCGAAAGACGTGTTACCTCTTGGGCAGCTAACACGCGAGTCCCACTGAGCCACCGCGCCCCCACGCTTTAGAAACTACCACTGAGCACCTCGTCCTCCGTTTTGTTTCACATAAGTAATGAATAGCTTTTTTTCTTTTAATCACAAATATAAACTGAATAAAGTTAAATTCTAGGAACCTGTTCAACAACAACAGGTATGTTTATACCTAAACTTGAGCTTCCGGTTAATAAAGGCCGAATAATCTGATATTTAATTATTTAAATGAGAAATCCAAATTTCAAACTTTCTGTCTCTAAACTTAAGGGATTCCGAAATATGGGCATTTTAGTATAATAATTTCAACTCGTATTATGCTTCCCTTTCCATGTCGAACTTTCAAAAAATTCTTCTTTAGTGCTGCTTTACGTCACATAATCCTATGTTCTGTCTAAATTTTAAGTTTGTAGCTTAAGCTATTTGACCAAGCGTGGATTAGTCATATAGGGCTTCTTTTATATCCTATATACGAGGGGCACTCGAAAAGTTCCCTGAATTTCGTTGTAGCTATTTATCACCAGAATATAGGTACACAGTCATTTAATCACTTTCGAAATAGACTCCTTGAGAACACACGCATTTATTGCATTGTATAAGAACACAAATACTCCTGCCATTGCTGGAAACAACGTTGAAAGTTCTGATTTGGTGTGTTTCGAAATTCAGCTGCCGTGCTAATTTGGATGTCTCCTACGGTGACAAAACGGCTCTCAGAAACGAACATCCCCCTCCTCTACCAGCCTCCCTACTTACCGGATTTAGCACCAACGGCTCTTCTCCAAGACCTAAAACGGCCTCAAACCATTTTGCCACCGTAGAAAACATCCAAACCAATACAACGCCTGAAATTCATAACATAACATGCCAAAATAGAACTTTCAGTGTGTTTTTTAGCAATGGCAGCACCGGTGGAACAAGTGTGTGTGTTTTCAAGGAGCCTATTTCGAAGGCGATTAAATGAATGTCTACCTATATTGTGGTAGTAAATAAAGAAAAATATTTCACGTAACGGCCCGATTTGTGGGCCTGAGCCGCTTCACGCCATCTGTTAGCGACTGATGGAACTACATTCAGCCTAGCGATGAACGCGTATCGGAAGCTTTCTAGACCTAGTAGCTGTCACGTCTTTTATTCACGCGACTCCCCAGTTTGCCACACGACACTGAGTGGACGCCAAAAATTTGAGAATCACCGGCAGGGAATCGAACCCAGGACCACTTGGACAAGAATCCAACACTCTAACCACAAGACTACGATATTTCCTTGTGGTAGTAAATAGTTACAACGAAATTCCGGAAACTTTTTGACTGTCCCTCGCAAAATAGAAAGTTGAAGGCAACTGGTGAGTAAAAGAACTGTGAGTTGTGTGATTTATAAACTACCAATCAAACTGCTCAATACAATACAGAAATAATTTTTCGGAATGGTCCTTTTCTGTAATCATCATTAATTTATTATCCGCTAAGCATAGGTCTAATAGCAGGACGTTAAAACTAAAAATTTATATTTCATAAGAAATGGGATATTGTAGCAGTAAGTTTCATACCAGTACTGTATTATTTAATATATTTGTCGGAGATTGCTATATTATTTAATATAATTCTTGGAGATTGTGTAAAACAATTGCACAAAATATAACTGAAAATAGAATCGTTTCATTTTTAGGAAAGAAAGAAAAAAAAAACGAAATGAAACGAAAACGTTCAATGAGTAAGACAGCAAGATAGAACGAAAGAACTACATACTAGAAATGTTGAAACAGAATGAAAGCGAAGAAATGGCTTCATTTTATTTCCTTAACTGCTCTCAAATTCGATTCTCAGTTTTCTCGAAGTCACAAGGGAGCTCGTAAGGGCTAACGGTGACGCAGAGAGAGAAAAAAAAGAAATAAATTCTCTCCCAAAGGAGCCGCAAACTTAATTTTCTGTGACACTAGCTCCAGTTCATCTCCACTGCATGACTCTAGCTACAACCGCAGCACGTTACAAGAAACACACGTATGAACATGTATGTGTGTGTATATATAGATATGTTGTAGGTATACGTGGATACTCACTACATATATATATACATTCAGGGCACAATGAGGTCAAACGAAGGAAGTGAGATAAAGGAAGTGCACAACAAAAAGACACCCAGAAGGAAAAGACTTTTAAAAAAATCCCAAGTGACCATTTCCGAGTTTTAATACCGTAATGGAAGAAAGAACACTATATATGTATACAGCAACCTAAAGTAACACTTCAATTATATGATTAGCACCTTCTGAAAAGGAGAATCGGGTTTGATTCCCAGTGGCAGCTCATAATGTTCGAGGCTGCTCATACAGACAAGGGCGTACTCACGGGGGTATAAAGGGTCCGAACCCTTCAAAAATTTCTAACTTAATAAACATTTGTAGCTACATTTTCTCAATAAATATTTGATCTTACACTCTATCTGTACTCTTTCCTCTATAAAAGCAATCTAGTTATATATATATATATATATATATATATATATATATATATATATATATATATATATATATATATATATATATATATAAGAAAATATAGATGATAATATTTTACAATTACTTATCGTCTTTTTTGGTGCGTAATAATACTCGTTTAATACTACATAGACGCATTTTTTTTGTAGCATTGGACCCCTCCCAACAACAATTTTTGAACGTTCAACCTGTTAGCCCCGGTTCTGAAAAGGGACTTTAACGTTGTTAAATAACTACACCATTTTTTAATCCACTAGTTTCTATGAGGAATTATTTTCCCATTCTCTTCGAAGTGAAGTAGAATTTGGATGATTTCTTTTCTACTGATTTATTCAAATTTATAATAACATCTCTTATTTCGTGAAAATTAAGTTTTACTGTCGAAATTTATATACTGTTAATATTTAATAATCACATTTAATGTGCAATGATAATGTCCCGAGGTAAAGGAGGACAATGATTGTCCATCATTGCTGGACGAACGTGTTGGAATCAAATCAGGAATTCCACGTACCAAAGTGGGCTCTATATCACTTTGAAAAGGAAATAACTTTCTGCCCCATTTGTTACTCTTTTCTTAATTGTTCAGGACTACCGGACACGACAGGCACACGAACACAGATCGAGGACAATTCCAATTTCAAAGGTTCTCTCACCAAGAATCGAACCCGGGATTATATACATCAAATGCACACGCTCTAGATCAGCAGGGAGGGCTACCACTGACCCACCGCGACCTCAAAATTAAAGCTGGCTTAGGTACTCAATACCGTTAAGTTTGAAACTAAACCATCAGTCAACCAAAACTCATACATCCATTGACTATAGCAAGAGTTAGCATTATGATAATAACTGAAAAGTAGGGAAGATTCTAATACGAATTTGTCAAGTTAACTCAAACACAGGAAAGATTCTAATCCAGTCTGTCAAGTTAACTCAAACACAGGGATGATTCTAATACTAGTGTGTGAAGTTAACTCAAACACAGAGAAGATTCTAATACCAGTCCGTTAACTCAAACACAGGGAAGATTTTAATACTAGTCTGTGAAGTTAACTCAAACACAGGGAAGATTCTAATACCAGTCTGTCATGTTAACTCAAACATAGGGAAGATTCTAATACCAGTCTGTGAAGTTAACTCAAACACAGTAAAGATTCTAATACTAGTCTGTGAAGTTAACTCAAAAATGAAATGAAATCTTTAAGTTTTACGTCCCACAGTTATGCCGGCTAGGCTAAAGAAAACGGTGATGATGAGAAATGAGTGAAAATGGTGGAATGAAGAAAGTAGGAGGAAACGGGAGTACGCCGAAAAAACCTACGAGCACGGTGTTTGTTCACCACAAAGTCCACACGTCACGAGCTGGGATCAAACCAAGGACTCCAAGCACCGGAGGTGAACGCTCTACCACTGAGCCACCGCGCTCCCGAAGTTAACTCAAACACAGGGATAATTCTAATATCAGTCTGTGAAGTTACCTCAAATACACAAACATAGGGATGATTCTAATATCAGTCTGTAAAGTTAAATCAAACACAGGACAGGTGTTCTGGCACTTGGCACAGTATTATACAAAAAGTACAATACAAATTTGAGAAATCTAGAATAAGAATTACAACGTTACCCTTGTTTTATAGATATTCAAACAACAGAAAACAGGCTATTTATATCAGAAACTTTCAAATGAAATGAAAACTGTAAAGTATGTCGTTCCATAAGGAATAATTTTAAGGCCAGGTTCTGAATTCGAAGTGTTTATCCCCTCCTGTCAACTGGTCCCGCACAATATTCCGGGTTTTGGATTCGGGAAGGGAAGACAGAACCACTGGAATTTAGAGGAAACTCGCAGTCCTGTATGGCCAAAGTGCCAAGGCTGCTGCCCCTTATGAAAGTATTCCGTACGTTCGGTCAACACCTACCGGCGGAAGTGAGGCCTTGATTATCCTGTCACTAAGTCGTGCCATTGGATCTAGAAGAGTAGAAAAAAAATACGTGCAATCTTTTCACGGCCTCATCGAAGTAAGTAGGGGTGAAAACTGGGGTTCCTACCGGCGATGATGGTGCCTTCAGTTGTCCTTCAAAATGGGTAACTAGGTCGTGCCCTTGGATCCAGGAGATAAGACTATGTGGTTCTCCAACACGGTGAGGGACGGGGGGAGTGGAATGCAAGCAGGATAGATAGATTGTGAGCATCTACGATTCACCGGGAGAATGATGTAGGTACAGCCATCAAAGAGCGTTTCGCACGTGCTCTTGGGAGCGGGATGGGATACGCGTATCCTAACACACACTCGTACCTCAAGAGCAACTGAGATACTGGAACCAGTCCTTCGTCCCAGGTTTCAGGGCAGGTTTACCGGGTGCAGGATCTATGACCCTATCAGAGGACTGCCATTCTCTAATGGCCATTGTCTTTACAGGGAGACAGTCTACTTCAGCCATTAGGTCTGATGATTTACGGTGTATCTCTTTCGTAAATAGAAGAAATTCTGTATAGCTTGAACGACTGTACCAGTCCTAACGGTCCGAAGTGAACATGACTTCGACATCATGGTCACATTACCATTTTGATATATTGTTCACTTTGTGAGGTCAACTCGTGAGTTGCGACTTTATGCGCTCGAACAACTTTCTTCTTATGTTAGATTATTTGCTCCGCTCACCAAAAAATAAACATAAAATGAGTATATGAATATATTCTTTTATGAAGACTGTAAGACTGCTCATATGGATAATCGCCACAAATAGCTCAGTAGATGTATGGGCCACAATCATTACACGTGATTGTGTGCTAATTTATTTTTGTTTTAGAAAATATATTCAATTAGATATTTTTCTCAACTAATTATCTAACTCAATGGCTATGACCCGTAAGTTGAATGCACAAAGCTTTCTATTGACTTCTGTCCTTAGCTATCTGGGTCCGGTTTCTACTCTGTATTCGTATTTCTGCAAAACTCATTTTAACATTGTCCTGCCATCTGCGTCTAGATCTTTCTAATGGTCTTTTTCCGATTACGTTTCTAGTTAAAATTTTGAAAGCGTTCCTGCTTTCTTCCATTCTGGCTACATAACCTGTCCACGTGAGCCTTCTAGATTTGATGACGCTAACAATGTTAGATAAACGGAATAAATTATGCAGTTCCTCGATATGAAGTTTCCATTCCCCATTAACGTCCCATTTGGACCGAACATTCGTCTTAGGCTTTTTAAAAAATAAATTCAGTCTGCGTTCTTCCCTTATAATAAACGACCATGTTTGGCAACCGTACAGTACAACAGGCTTAAAATGTATCATTTTATATACATTTTAAACGTCAAATTCTTCGACAGGATTGGTGAAGACAAAATGATTTTGGACTAAATAATAACACTAATTCTCTGCTTTCAGACCACATTTAATTCCTTCGGATAGGGTTTTGGTCTGTTAATGTTGATCCTAGTTATTTCGAAGTACCCAAATTGTCGAAAGTATTATTTGATATTTAACGTATCCATAATTTGCAGCATTACGGTCATGGCGAATTTTAAATTTTCTGTGTGTTTACTTCTAACGTAAGACTATGTCCTTACAAGCGTTTAATAAAACCTCTGCACTTCTTTCTATTGTCTTTTTATTTTTGGTAATATTTCATTATGACTTATGTTGATGATTCATCTTTAAGCCACTCAGTTTGAAAATTTTAATTTTAATTTTTGTATGAAGAGAAGCATGGTTTACCAGTGGAACATGTAGCCTCAAATAGAAAAATAGATTTTCAGGAGCACCGACCGTTACTGGCCTTTTAAAAACATCCGTCAGTTACGATGGTCCTTGGATAAAATTAAGATTACTCAGCAATGGGTTACGTGACTCCTGATACAAAATTAAACTAACTCTTCGATGAATTGAGATTAAAACCAGTTGAGAATGTTCCAAGAATATTGTCAGAACTAACCGAAAAAGAATTAATTTTCCATAATAATTTCTACAGGCTTTATACCAATTGTTCTATGTACTTTATTATTATATTCTTAAAATATATCAATCCATTTATAATTTCTTTGAGTACTAATTTTTTACCCATGTTTTGTTAAAGAGTTCTGTTAAAATGTTCCATAGTTGGTTGTTTCACGAAGGCAGACGCTCAAAATGGAGGGCTCAAAATTGAAAAATTTCGTGAAATACCATCTCTCTATGATGTACGGCTCCCGAGATCTTTAAAACTCCCGGAACCTGAACTATTCCGGCCAATATCTGGGAAACGGTGGCCAGTTGGCCAGTGGTCACCGGTTACTGTTTGGTACCAAAATATTTACCATCCTCTTAGGTGTTGATCAACACCAATATGGTTTCTCTAAAACTTACAGTTCCCGAGATGTGGCTCCTTAAATCTCCCGAAATTGGAACTTTTTTTGGCCAATATCTCGAGAACGGTAAGGATGACGCGAAAAATTCCATCACTTCATTCAGATAGTTTTTGATACTCTGTCGAATGGAGAACTCAAAGTTTAAAACAAAATCGCAAATAACAGACAGATAGACAGAAACACACACATACAGACATAGAAAATTCAGCAACGAACTTTTTAAAGTTCATTGAAAAGAAGAACTAAAGTACAGATACACTTGGATAATACTGAAATGATTCAAAGATGTGGTACATAGCTCTTTAAATAAATCCAAGGTGATGCATCAGTGGGGTATGTGACTCTGAAGATAGCTTACATTAGATGATTCTCTAGGGAATCACACAGTTGTCATTGTGTTAGGTTAGTTTATTCAATTTAATGTAGCTTGATCAAGTGAGTAAAAAGAGCAAAACCTATGATACGAGAACTATTTGTACTTACGCGAATCCAGCACAACCACAGAAGGGATGGAAATTGATTCAGAGTATTGTGGAGAATCAGCAATAGCTGTCTGAGTAATTACTATTGTATGAAGCATCATTGGCTATGAACATCAAAGCGGTGTTCACAAGGATCTTCGTAAACGCTAGCAAATGTGCTGCACTGCCCATAGGATATGTAATACTGCCGAAAGGAAATGATATTATATTGCCCTTCTACGTGCTTGACACATATTAACAGTTCACGCTGACACAATATGCGGTAACACAAATAACGAAAGGTAATGGTAGACGTCCTACAAGTTGAATAGATCCAGTCAAGTAAAAACATTAAAAAATATTTACTACTTCAAATTGTTATAGGTTAATGTAGAACTTTATTATATGCAACCAGTACTACTCTTGAGTGAAGTGGGATTATCTAATATACGCAAATTCACTTTGTCCTTTGAAACCAGTATTAGTTTTCAATGAAGTGGGATTATCTAACGTATATGGGTTAACTTTATCGCATTATACTATTACTACACTTGTAAGAAATGAGACTATCCAATATGCAAGGGTTAACTCTCAGGTATTCAAGTAAAACAATAATAAAACCCCGAAAACTATGGATTCGACAATAATATAGGTTATTTTCGATCACTTTATATATACATCTCCCCTCTCCCACTCACCCAAGTTGCGGGGCTGAATTTGGACTTAAACGGCATCGTACGTGTCACTGTTCATCCCAGTGACCCTGAAAACTATAGAATCTACACCAATATCGGTCATTTTCCATCATTT
This sequence comes from Thermobia domestica, assembly GCF_964235325.1. NCBI lineage: Eukaryota > Metazoa > Arthropoda > Insecta > Zygentoma > Lepismatidae > Thermobia > Thermobia domestica. The sequence goes on from NC_137454.1 coordinate 367,675,216, forward strand.
TTAAATAACTTCCCCTCCTCTAAGTTGAACCATCAAGTTAAATGACAAAAAGCATCCCAGGCTTGAACCTCCCTATGTTGAAAATTTGATCAAGATCGGTCGGTTAGTTCAAGAGTTATTAAGTCACAAACGCAGTCAGTTTTATTTTTTAAAATTTTACATATCTCTTCCCTTCCCCTTCCCAAAGTTGCACCATCAAAGTGAGATGATAAAACCCATTCCAGGCCTGAACGTCATCTATGTTTAAAATTTGAGCGAGGTCGGTATGTTGGTTCAAAAAGTATGAAGTCACAAACATAGTGACTATACTGTATATAGATAGGATAATACTTGTACTTTAAAATCTGCAATAACCTACAGTACATAAAAATATAATCTCATTTCAAGAGAGAATCAAGATTTTGAAAACAAGAGTAGTTTCGAAAAATAAATTTTCACAAAATGCATTAACGTGATTTGGCCTCTGATGATAATATAAACGTTGGTAAATGCTAGCCTTGATTGAGCATTTTTATATTTTATCTTTTTACACACTTTTAACTAATACCAATGAAAGCACAATAATCAGAAAGTTAAAAGATAACAATACGACTATACAGACAAACAAACAAAACAGAAGCATCCTTTTGAGTATAATGCACAACCAAGTGTAATCATGGAATGCAATAAATGCATCTCGACTGTATAACAAACAAGATATACATATACATATATAAAAAATGTGTTTTTTTTAAGAGTACGAAACCACAATTAAATTCCCTTTGATCACTAAAAGCACGTTTATTCAATTATTTTCCAGTAGTTTGGAAGCAATAATAGATGGTTGAGTTGCATTTCCCAGGGAAACGGCTTGGGAAATTCCCTAACTTAATAATCCGGAAAGAGTCATTAGTGTCAAAGAACAAGCCACTATATTTTCCATTCTTTTCCCGACGAAAAGTTTTTTTATTTGTATGAGCTACTGCAACAAATGAAAGCAAGTAAAAGGTTTATCGTATTTCGTTGTTTTTAACTTGTATTTTTTATCTAGGAGTACAAAAAAGTTTTAAACAATACCGTATGCAATTTCCGAATCTTCTAAAGGACAGTATATGCATTTGTATGTACTAATTTACAGTAATGTAAAATTTTTTGGTAACTAAACGCTCGACAGTTTTTTTTAAATATAGCACATAAGTGAGTTGTTTCGTAAATTTAACATGAATATACACTGGACTATAAAAATATTAGGTGCTGAATATACGCTGTGCATTCCTCTATACGACCCATTCCATCCCCACTTATTTGCTTTAAACAAGGGGTCTGCTTTTCCATTGTAAAATAAGGACATACTATTTCCAACAGTGATGCAAGGAGTCACGACACGTGACCCGGAGCAGTCATACTCGTGACAGACCAGGTCCAGTGACAAAATATAGGGTGTGGCATAAGTAACGTTCTTTTCAGCTTTCATTATTGTCAATTATATATTATTATTATTACTATTACATATTATTTCTCGTTTTATTTTCATGTTTTTTTTGTTTGTTTAGTTTTACAACGTTTTACAATATTTTTTCTTTTTATTGTAGGAATTTGAGATAAGTATGGTCTTGCGATTAACAAAGAAGCAAAGAGTGATAGCGGTTCAACTTTACTAAGAAAAGAAGAAACATTTTGCTGAAACTGCTCATTTGTTACTGCAGAATTCAACATTTGACAGGTGCAGAGTCGAAACATCACAAGTTTAATTAAGAAATTTGGAAGAACAGGAACTAGTATAAATGATGTTCCAGGGTCCGGTAGACCTCTTTCAGCAACAAGTGTGCAGAAGAAAGAGAATCATTGTTAAGCACTCCTCAAAAGTCCAGTAGACATCTTTCTCAAGAATTAGGTATTAGTGATAGAAGTGTTCGTAGAGACTTAAAGAATCTTAAGATGAAATCTTACATCCCTGGTGTGCTACAAAGTCTGCATGATGGAGATGAAGACATGCAGTTAGAATTTTACACAATTTTCATGAACAAAGTTAATGAAGCTGATACTTCTCCTGATAAGATATGGTAGTCTGACGAAGCAACCTTCAAGTTAAACGGACATACTAATTGCCATAATTGTGTATTACTGGAGGTATACTAACCCACATATCATTTTGGAAAGAGACCTTATCTTACTACGAGTTATACAGAGTGATTCTTTAAAAAGTCACGGATTTCATTTGGGTCTAGAATTTCTGAGGTCCGATTTTCATGCGGTTTGTGACAAATGACCAAGTAAGGATGGGAGATTTATGGGACTATTTTTTACTGGTTTAAATTCATTCGAAGTAATATCGGCCACGCCTCAAGAAAAACAGCAAATATTCGCCAGTGTACCTTGCAATTGGAATGAGGTTTTGGATTGTTGAAGTGAAATTGCAGAATACAAATTAAGTGTTAGCGGTAACACCCAAATATCCCATGTTGAATAGTTACGGCTGATATCGTGCGACAAACAACGGAGAAATTTCTTGGACGGCATACGGAGTCGATAAATGACATTTTCCACAAGAGCTACCTACTGGGTCCGATGCTTCCCTGTCTCACTCAAAAGCGATCCTATTTCTTCCAATTTATTCACTAGCGACCATAAGTATATTCTGTTACTATCTGGGGCAGAACGTGAGGCAAATTTGTTTCTAAATGACTTTCGCGAAGCAACAACAGATTTCGTTTACCAAAAACTTTTAACGATAAACTCATGTTGCTCCAAAAAGTACACTATTCTCACTGTGTCCTGGTTATACTCACACAGTAGCACAGAATTGTACAGCGCTATTCCCGATACAACAGCCAGGTTCCTATTTCGTATTCTTATTGACCTTGGAGAGGTTTCCATGTACGAAGAAAACTCAAATCTTCACATCGCACCGCACTTGATTCCAATTGTAAGGTACACTGGCGAATATTTGCGGTTTTTCTTGAGATGTTGCCGTTATTACCCCAGCAAACATAGTCCCACAAATCTCCCATCCTTTGTTGATCATTTACCATAAATCGCATGAAAATCGGGCTTCTGTTAGAAATTCTAGACCCAAATGAAATCCGTGAGTTTTAAAAATAATCACCCTGTAGTTTCGGCTGCCATTTCTTTAATGGGAATAATAGAGCCGATATTCTTTGATGGCACTGTTAATCAAGGTAATTATTTACAAATACAGAACTACTCTATACGCTTTTCTCTCAATTACACAAAGTCTCAGCATATACTGTCGGTACTTAATGAAAACAATATCCTAACCATGTCCCGAAGACGATATCTCCAGTACTGTTGTTTACCATACAAAATAAATTCGCATAAAACATCACCTTACTTGCATCATAAATTAGCATGTAAATCATAGATTCACCGTTACAATACTCGAGGAAGTAATAAACTGAATTTGCCGCGGCATTCTTTAAAAATAACAGAGAAGGCGTTTTCAATTTCCAATTTTGTCAGTAAAAATTTGGAACTCCCTACCTAAGTTATTCGCTGACAAACCGTACAATTCATTTAAATCATCACTACAAACATTATTATTTAGAGATCAGAGACAAAGCATTGGCACACACAAAAGGTTAACTACAGTATGAAATTGAACTAGCGGTATGAGTATAGTGTTTTTTACACTTACTGAGTGTTTTGTTTATACTTAGTATTATTGAATGTATTATGTTATGTATGGTGTTATTTGTGTCTTTTTACTTTTTTTTGTAATGATGACTAGGGTTAGGTGGCAGAGCAGCCTCCGGCTGAACCTCGCCCGATGAAATAAAGAGCAATTCAATTCAATTCAATATGTTATAAAACTGAATTCTGACCCCGAGTTCCAAATCATAATGGCATTTATTTTCAACAGAATGGTACATCGCCCCCCTATGCGTTAAACGTTTAGAAATGTTCATTTTGTGAGCAGGTGGATGGGACCACGTGGCCATCAAGGTGAGCAGATCTAACACTACAAGGCTTCTTCTTGTACGGTATATTGAAAGATCTTGTTTACACCATGAAACCAAAAGCAATTCCTCAGTTAAAATTAGCAATTTCGACAAATTTTCTGAAATTAACGTGGAAATGTGTCAAAAGATTTCTGGAAGTACTAAACATATCAGGATTCTGAGCCACTAGGCACATACACCCAGTTCATCAGCCCCGACTGATGCAGAGGACTCAATTTCACAGTACCATCTGATACGTGAGGCCAGAAGACCCCCGGACGAGTCGGGAAATTCGTTCTCAAGTACGGGGATGTATTAATTCTCTTTTATGACCATTTTTTGGGGGTGTACTCAGAATTTGTACCTTTTTGTGCTTTTCAAATAAACGAAGGAGAAAATTTAGGTGTCCTATTTATTTTTGTACCAACCAGAAAAAATGTGAAGAAGAAACACTTTAACTAACTCTGTATTTTATACCTTTTGTACTATTTAAACAAACGAAGGAATAAATTTGAGTGGCTTATTTACTTTTCCATTAACGAAAAAAATTTAAAAAGAGCCATTTTAACTTACTCAGTATTCGTACCTTTTTGTGCTATTCAAATAAACGAATTAATAAATATGAGTGGCTTATTTAGTTGTGGTGCTAGATTTTATATATTTTTGTGACACCCAGAAAAAAGACGATTTTAAAGTTTTACAGACCAATTTTTTATGCAAATTTGTAATTCAAAATTTTGTAGTATTTTTGTACAAAGAGAGCCATATTACTATGTTTGTGCATTTTGTATTTACTAATGAAAAATACCATTCAAGTATACGAAGAAGAGCGATTTAGTTATGGTGCAACATTTTTAAATTTGAGTTTTGTATTATTTTGTAACACAGAAAATATTTGTACCATTCTAACAATCAAAGAAGAATTTGGGAGGTTCATTAAGTTATGGTACTACATTTTTAAATTCCAATTTTTTGTACCAAAATTAAAAAAAATATTCCTTTTAAATAAGCAACACATTGATGTGATACTTCGTGTGTGGTAAAATTCTAAGGCCATTGGCCACGTTCGTGATGAGCAAAAATGTTAAACAAGTTATAAATAGAACCATTTTAAATTTTAATTGCCTCGGTTTTCGTTTTTTTATATATAACAAAGCACCTTTCTAGTGTGGAAGGCTAACGGGTATTAACGTTATTTTTTTGCTTCTTTGCTTTAGTGTAATTTCATTAGGCAAAAGCTGTTTAATGCAAAATAATAAAATCTTCAACCTAATTAATTTCTTATATAGTTCTTCTAATATTAATTTCTTTTACATTCAAATATTTGGTTAGTAGTACGGAAAATTTGGACTTTTGAGTCCCAGTTAGTATCAAAGCTACATAAAGTGTCAACCTATAACTAAACGTAAGACTTAATTCGCTAAACGCGGGTCCATTGACCATACTACCATGAGCCTAACTTAGTGACCGGAGAGGCAATTAAAATTTAAAATGGTTCTCTTTATAGCTTATTTAACATTTTAACTCATAACGAAATTGGCCTATGACCTTAGAATTTTACCACACACGAAGTATCACAACAATGTGTTGCTTATTTAAACGGAATATTTTTTATTGTTGGTACAAAAAATTGGAATTTAAAAATGTACTACCATAACTTAATGAACCTCCCAAATTCTCCTTTGATTGTTGGAATGGTACAAATATTTTCTATTACAAAATAATACAAAACTCAAATTTAAAAATGTTGCACCATAACTAAGTGGCTCTTCTTTGTATACTTGAATGATATTTTTTCATTAGTAATGCAAAACGCACAAACATAATAATATGGGCTCTCTTTGTACAAAAATACTACAAAATTTTGAATTACAAATTTGCATCAAAAAATTGGTCTGCAAAACTTTAAAATGGTCCTTTTTCTGGGTGTCACAAAAACATAAAATCTACACAACACAACTAAATAGGCCACTCAAAGTTATTCCTTCGTTTATTTGAATAACACAAAAAGGTATAAAATTATCTGCTAGTTAAAATGGTCTCTTTCACTTTCTTTTCTGCTTGGTACAAAAATAAAATAGTCCACTCAAATTTATTCCTTCGTTTATTTGAGTGGTTCAAAATGATATGAAATTCTAAGTTAGTTTGAATGGCCCTTCTTCGCTTTTTTAAAGTAATACACTTTTTTATTCTTTGGTACAAAAGTATACACAATATTATAAAATAAAATAGGTAAACCAAATTTAAAAAAAAATAATTCGTCTCCTTTTATTTAAATGATACAAATATTTTCTTAGATGCACAAAAAGGGCATAAAAATCTGTGTCTGTTAAAACGGCCTTTCCTCGCTTATCTAAATAATGCAAAATTATAAACTGGCACCACAATACTGAATTTTTTCTGGTTGCTACAAAGTTCTAAGTTATGTAAAATTTAAATTTAAAAAATGTTACACTATGACTAGATGGGCCCTATTAAAGCAACTTTCAATTAGGGAAAGTTAGGGGTCATAAAGTGCATCGGGTGCTATATAAACGTCGTAATCACAAAAAATGGTTTACTGTACGGGTTACATTAAATACAGAAGGTCACCGCTTTTCACTGTCCTCATGCCAAACATTGCAAAAGAATTTCTTTACATTGTACCATTTGCGACCTTTGACCTTTAACACATATAAAGCGTATTCACAAGAGGCTCTATGCAATATATTTGTAGGATTTTTAAAAAGAGGATATATAGTCTTTTAAATTAGTTATATAATTTTTGGTATGTTACATCGGCGTCGATAGAAGGGTCGTAGTCTTTCTTGTGTAACTTTCTTAACTTTTCTAACATATTATTGATTTCTCTTCAGATAACTGCAACAAGCGTCATAACAGCTGCAATCCGTATATACTTAATCATTCTACCCCCTACTGAAATGCCGTCTTCATAATTTCTTCTAGATAGGTGTTAAATAATGTAAGCGAGAGACAGAATCCCTATCGAACTTCCTTTCCAATTGCACTCCCATTTGTCATTTCCTCCCCTATTCTAACACTTACTTGTTAAAATGGTAAGTTGGCAGCACTGTTTCAAATAAATCAAAATATTATCTTTGAATATGGTAATGGTCTAAATGGTTACAAACCTAATTTAGTGATATCGTATTTTGTTTTTTTAAACATGTATATAATCGTCGAATTGTTGCTGTTAATTAAGTTTAGATCTCTGAAACAGCTTTTCTAAACTCGGTAGTTTTCCATTAATTGCACTTGTTCGCTACTACATCTTTTACCTAACTCATTATACGCACTAGAGTACTGGCGGCACTTAAGGTAAGTCACAGCGGTAAAAAAAAGTTTTATCTGTACAAGCTAAGGGAAAAAAGCTTCGTACTGCTTCATTAAGCTGTATACAAGAAGTAATACATTAGATAGGCTTTCTTCCCTTGCCGTTTAGTGATAATTTATTTTCTCTTTCAACGGTGACATCCCTTAAGAGCCGCCATTGTAGCTCGAGTCTTTTGGAGAACATCTGACAAAGCCCCATGTACAATTTTAATAGGTTAGACATGATTTTTACACTTTTATTAGGCTAGACACTCAAGATAGATTTCGAAATTTTAAATAGCACACTTACTACTTCTATACACGGGAGAACAAAATACACAATTTCTCTCTCTGACACACACACACACATAGATGCTCGGGTACACTAACATTGACAATGAGAGACAAGAATGTAATTGGTCTCTAGCTAACTACAGAGAGAGAGAGAGAGAGAAAGAAAGAAAGAAAGAAATAGAGAACGAAAGAGAACTGAAAAATCTTGCGTCAGTCATTCCCGTCCTGAACATTTACTCTAGCCGGTGGTACAACAGGCCTACGTAGATTTCGACTGATGTATTTCAAAATTCAATTTACAGAACCGTCCGCTTTTGATTTCGAGCTTCGTGATTTAATTACAAGTCCGTTGAGAGTTTCTGAAAAGTCTTGGTCCAATAATCACAAGGAAACAGAGAGAGAGAGAGAGAGAGAGAGAGACTACAATTGAGGGAGGAGAGAGAAGGAAAAGTATCTGTGTGTGTGTGTGTGTGAAAGAAAGACAAAGTCATGCAATACATTCATCATTCATTCCTAATGGCAGGGCAGAAAGAAGAAAGCAAAATATAAGACTGATAATTGAAGAATTAGATATTAAGCTTCATTTTATTAGACCCAACGAAGATCTATGGAATACTAGAATCTTCTTAATTGGTTTTAGTGTTCAGTCAGCTAACTGATTCCAATTCCTTTTTGTTTTCTAGAGCAGTGTTCTCTGTCTTTCAATCTTGTAACGTTCTTATTACTTGCGCTGAGTCGCCACCAAAAATACTACGAGGGTGTTTCCAAACGATTTCAGCCTGATACGAAAATATCTCACAGTTAATCATAAAAATCGTTCATGGCACATAATGTCAACTAAGAAGGAAAAATGTATCAGTTTCAATGTCTAAAGATGCAACAATTCTTTGAAAGCATTTATTTGAATAAATCGCAGTGCGATGCGTTCCAATACTGCTGCAAGATAATGCTCCATTTCACACAGCTGTTGTTGCTGAGTTTGTTGCCGATACAGTATGTGAGTCAATGCACAGCAACCGATTCAAATGAATATTTCCACTATGCACCTTAACAGTTGAAATTAGTACATTATTTCTTTCATAGATGGCACTATATACCATGAACGACTCTTTAGCAGTGACGCGATATTTCAGTGGCCAGGACAGAAACTCTTGAAAGTACCCTCGTAAACTACATAACCACCACTGGGGATGGAACTCGTGGCTACGCAAACTAAAAGAATGCACCGTATCTATTCGGCTTTGTGGAAGCAGTATGTAAAAATACACATAATAAAAATTATAGCATTTTCCAAAAAATAAATGCCTATATTCAATATGAGTATCTTACTACAAGCCAAAACATTATCATATATTTATTCGTCAATCATAGAGAGATCCTTTCTTGGCTAAGCGGTTAGCGTATGAGCAGTTGGCGTAGGAGACCCGGGTTAGATTCCCGGCGGGATATTATGTGGTTCGGATTCCACGTTAATCAGTAGGTCCCGTCTCATACAGCCTCGCTGCTGAAAGGGGTGGTAAAGTTAAAATCAGCTCAATTCGTTAATCAGAGAGAGAAGGACATCTTGCTAAATACGGTATTTTGTTCAGCGTACTTTTTTATATTCCATGACTGTGAAGAACCGTCTGACAAGAACGGGAAGCTGATATATGGTATTGTCTTGCTGTGGCTAGTCTTATGTATTACGCTAGAAATATGGTGGAATATGTGATATTTCTTTTAGTGTAGGAATGTATTACCTCCACTCTCGTTCAACTAGCTGAATTTTGATCCTCTAAAGAACAGCCTCAGATGTCGTTCATGCCTATTATTGTGATGAAACTTCTTCTATCTGCGGTTAAGAACCGTGGGATTTGCAGGTTAAGGGAAATGGATTTAATATATTATGGTTTCATCTTGTCGAGCTACAAAAGTTGCTTATCATAGTAGCTTCCTCTTACGCTACTATGTTAGTAGGTGGTTAGTATCCACATCTTCTGGTGTAGAAACTTATTGGTAAAGTGTAGTGAAGGTATATGAAGTGTTTGAAATCTTCTGGAAATTCAGTACCAGTTAACATAATTGTGCTCAGGCTTCAAACATATCACCGTCGTCACTAGAACGCTTAGGCTACGTGATTTCACAACCGTTAGACGACTACGCGATTCTACGCGTTTTGATTGGCTCGAAGGCAAAAGTCAAAATGTAAACAATTGAGAGAAATTAGTAGGTGATGCCATCTATTTATCGTAATACCTTTTATAGGCACACGTATCGTAGTCGCTAACGCATTCGCCTTTGGTACGAGCAGTGTTCGACTCTCTGTGGGACACTCGATCAGAAAGGTGTGAATGCCTTTCCAGACCAGGTATTGTGAGCGAGGTTTTACCTGGGTTTTCCTCACTCACATCAGCAAATTCCGATATGGTACCTAATACAACCGTCCCAGGCGCTTCCTTCCTTCCTTCCACATTCTTTTTCTTCCTCCCCACTTCCCTGGGTAGTGTAATCGAGGAGGGACATCTTCCCTCATACGTGACGAGGTAAAATAGCCTTAGATGCCGGAAGCTCAGAAATAGAATTCCTAATTCTTGAATTTATATATTACTTTTTACAATCAATATTCAGGCCAAAGTGCTTAAGCTAGAAACTTGAAATTTTGACAGTGCACAGTATTTTCAACGTAAAATACTACTAACGAGTTTTTTTTAGGAATTTGACTGTGAAAGGGGAAATAGGATAGCAATTATTGTAGTGAGATATCCATATCTCCGATTCTCCAAAGGGTAGAGACATAAAACTTAGTATAAGGACTTCCGATTTAAACTATAAAGACACAAGTTTCGCCCCTTTTTTGTATTTTTCTTAGAAGGGGAGAAAAAGAAGCGGAAAGTAAAATGAGTGAGAGGCTATAATTGTTAAAATAAAATGGCCATAAGGTCAAGTGCCCAAATATCGTCCCCCATTATGTTTTTCGGTTTTTTGGCAAGGTAGTTAGGAACAATTAGTTATTGTACCACCTATACTTACCATAAACATTTCTTTTAGACAGGTATTGAACTTAATGTGGAAATACTATGTTTACTTAAGTTATTAATAAAAAGTGAAAAACTGCAAAATTTCATTTAAAATAAGTGTTTAAATACCGTTCCCCAATTTTTTCCTAACATAAACAAACAAAATGAGGTGAAAAACATTGAAATAGAACAAAAATCGTTTATTTAGTTTTCTATAAGTCTTATTTTGCGAACACTTACAACGATGCTTTAGTTTAATAAGTGAATTGAAGTCTGAAGAATGTATATATTGAAAATTAGAAAGAAAAAATGGCAAGGTTCTGTTTAAATAATATTAATTTTAGTGCCACGTTCATAATAGAGACTGAGAATTACATTTATCCATACAAACAGATATCACAGATTTTTTTTTTACATTCTTTAGATAAAGAACAATCTTCGTGGTACCACACAAAACACTTAATATACCTAATCCACTTTTTTGCCACCTTATTCTGTGAAAACAGCTTTCCATACATTGGGCAATTTGTGTCATTGTAGCTATCTTCCTCATCAGTGGAAACATATTGCACTGCTGTAATAGCTCCATAGTAACTTTCACTTGATGAGTTTGACGAAAGTCTTCTCAGGCTTTGTCGGGGTCCAATATTCTTCTTGGAAGTTTTTCTCTGATTCTGTGTTCCAGATGTAGATGATCTAGCAGCAGTAGATAATTGTGCCTGCGTTTCTTGAAAATGACGTTTCCTGCGCAATATAGACTGAACACTGGTGGATTGATTCCTGTTTCATTTTCTTCTTATCTGATTCCATGATTTTTTTGTGCGCTGAACCAGTGACCAACAATGCAGCTCCAGCTGTTTTTGACGTTGATTGAATGATCACTGGGACTTCCCTAATAGCTTCGGGACTTATGGTTTCAGGGATATTGGGAGGCACATGTTTGTTAGAAAGTGAAATGTTCGAATGAAATTCTGGCCTGCTTGCTGTTTCCTCCACAACTATTTCTTGATGATCTCTTGTCTCCTGTTCTCTTGCAAGAAACTGGGCGTCAATAAAAATTTCCGTGTGGAAAGATAGAAACCCGTCTTTCTGAAGCCACTTACTGCAATTTCTAACGTAGCAGCACGCAGATATCCCTCCGAAAACAGTGAAGCGACTTTCAATTTTCGAACCAGCCGTCCAGGGTGATCTATAAGCCAGTTTTCTATAGCCTTCGCATAATAGGTATTGAGCGTGTACATGAAAGATTCATCAAGGGGCTGTAATTTATCCATGGAATGTGGTAGTAAGCATTCAATTGATATTCCCACTTCCCTAGCACGATCAATCACTTAAATGCTTCTTGTGTGGGAATGATAACTGTCCAGTATTAAGACTAATGGACGCGTTTTCGAAGGTCGCACTGTGTCAATGAAGTGCTCCAGCCATGTCAGAAATATTGGTCCAATGATCCAACCTGATTCAATGCAACCACCGATAGAACCTGGTGGTGCTCCATCTAAAAGTTTCGCAAGTAGCACAAACTGGCCAGCTGCTGACATACATGTCACAGCTGTTATTGTTGCCTTTTACTCATATGATGCTAACTTATGTATCTACTTCTTTCCTTTTGTTGCCTGTATCATCCACATTGTGCATACGTGTTGGATGGAAATTGATCTACAATTCACCTTTGAGTATCACGAAAATTTTTTACACACTTTCTTCGTTGAACCCTTGTATTCTTGTCAAAGACAGATTCTGTGGTTTTCTCAGTGTTAATTCCGCATGTCTCTTTAAAAACAGACGGCGCCATTCCCCTCCCCCCCGCTGTTTTTGTATTATCACAAAATGGATAGGGCACATTGTTTTTGATTTCCAATTAGGAAGCCATTCTTTTTCGGTCCATTCCATTCAATTTCAACGGAATATGCAACAAGACGTTTCTCAATCTCATCAGAAAGAACAATTTTTAGTCCTAATTTTCTTTCAACACATTGCTCAGCCGTTTGTTCCGATTTAACGTTATCTTTGAGAGTAGCTTGGTGTACTTGAAACACTTTAGATGTCTGTTTGTAGCGCATGGACATTGTAGAGTTCCTTACAGGCTTAATAGCAGAAATCATAGCCTCTTTTTCCACTTCTTACGGTTCCCCATTTGAAAAATGCAAGAAGAAGATATAGGTCGTAATATCATCCCCGGGACGGTATTCGGAACCTAATAGGGGGACGGAATTTAGGCAACACTGTGAACATGGGGGATGGATACACTGTGAAGATGGCGGCATTTTACCTGTTAATGACCACCGCTACGGTGTATTCGTGGTTTCTCACTTACATATAATACTATAATCTACGGAGAATACCATAATTGATAGAAAACAATATACCTTGACTGAAGCTATCAACGTGTAAAGTTGCTATCAAGAATTGTTTTAGGATCGACTAAAATGATAAAATACTACAATTGCAGCATAGTTGACTTTACCCGCTTTCCACAGCACACACCTAGGTAATGGCATTGTAACTCATATGTTGCTGTGACTTCCACTTGGTAGCAGCACCTTCTACCGGGGATAGAGTGGGAGACGGATTTAGGAAGCGGGACGGATATCGGGCACTTGACCTTATCTCAAAGTATTTAAGGTTAGAGACATGAAATTTGGTAATTAGACTTTCCATTTAAAATAAATAAAGTTATATTTCAAATATTTGCCCTACAAGGAAAGAAAAAGAAGCTAGCGTTGCAATTGCTAAAATAAGATAATCATATCTCAAAATCGTTTAAGAAATCCATACAGACATGAAATTTGGCATTAGACTTTTCAATGGCTGGAACAAGATGTGGGCAGCCATAGACTGAGCAAATGTTGTGGTCCCGGAACGATGTCTCCAGTTAGCCAAAAACTAATAAAATAATAATACGAAAGTCATTTGAAAAGTTTTGAGACATACAGCTCTGGGTACTCATATCTTTATTTCAACTATTATAACTTTTCGAAGTATCCACCCCAACGTCTCGTCCTCCTAAACCAATCATGGAAGCACTGGTGCCACTGGGTTTTAGGTACTGCATCTAACTGTTCTTTGTAGGCATTCGCAGCATCTTCAGGTGGGTAAAATTGATTTCCGGACACCCAAACAGACGATTGGAGCTTTGTGTCTTGGTTAAACTAGTAAGTCCAGGTTTCGTCCCCCGTCAGAATGTTTGAAACCCTCCTAGAGTTTTCACTTTGAAACTTCTGAAGCATGCCTTGACACCAGTCAAGTTGTATGGTACCCACCGAAATGAAATCTTTCTCACATGTAAAGCGTTTGCGCTGGATGGTTGAAACACTCAGCGCAATAATCTCAAGTGCGCACTCGATGTCACTGTATGCCAGTCGCGCATTGTTCCTAATCATCTGCTCCACGGCATCAATGTTTCCCTCTGCCACAACTGTTGATGGAGTTCTACTGTGCCCCTTCATCTTCTAATGACGTCCGGCCCTGTTTAAATTCTGGAAACCAACAAAACACTGTTGCTTGCGATGGTGCACACTCTCCAGAGGCTTGTGTCAATCTTTCTAGCAACCGATTCATTTAAACTACATTAAAAGTCGCACAGAATCATGGCCTGCAAGTCCTTTCTTTCCAACTGCATGACTGGTGGCAACTCCGGCCACTTGGCAACACCACTCACCACGTCAGGTAGCATGATCATCGCGAGACTATATGAGTTCATTTACAAAGGAAGGATGCTTCTCATGCAAGCAAAATTTTATTCCTGCGGTGTCCCGTTTAACTGTATCTCAAAATTTTCCTAGTCGCCCTTGTAGTAAATGAGTTTTCTTCCAAAGCTTGAAACTATAGTAAACTTTCAAACTATACGAATTCAATAGTTAATCGTCGACTTTCTACGATAATTTTGTGAAAAATGGCAGCGGGTCAAAGTGTAAACTTAATTGAAAAGTCTATGGTCACCTTCAATCCAAAATGGCCGCTTAAAACCTATGTCATTCATAATAGTACAAATCTAAATCTCTATTTTTCTCTATTATGTATTTAGAAACAATAGAAACACTAAAGAACAATTGAATTTCGATTCACTTCAACTACTATTTCATTCCTTAACAAACATATATGTTTTGTTCGTAATTCATGTTTGTCACGATTCCTTCGATATCATTTACGTAAATATAACGAATATGCGATGAACATACAACTTTTAATTTCCTATTAATACTGCTAAACAAAAGTTGAATACCTTAGGGACTCTTCTAATTTCATCATACGTAGTTCATACCTTCGGAACTTGCTGCACCAGTCAGATTGGGGGCTCTTTTGTAACGTATTCGTGACGGTTACATTTGTATGCCATTCGTTGGTTTGGTCACAACATTTTGAGCAATACGAAATATACAAAAAATCTTCATTTCCAAGATTGAAGAGCAGTACCAAAACCGTGTAAGTCATTTCAGTACATCGAGCTATGTCGAACTTTGTTGGTTTGGTCACAATATTCCAAGAAATAGCATATTTATATACACACTCATTTTCACCCTTGCAGCCATATTGGATACGTCTTTAAAATTTTGTGGATATCTATTATTGACCATAAACGTAAATATCACATTTCGTTTTTCCAAACTTCAGTGGCTTGAGCTGGACATGCTTTCGATACATAGTGCGACAATTTGAATCAAGATGTCGCGTTTTTGAACATTTCGTATCTTTTCGTTACGTACTGATCAACATTCATGCCAAATTTGGTTTTACTATTAGCTTAGCAGTTTGGTATGTCTATCCTTTTGACATAGATTTTAAGCGGCCATCTTGGATTCAAGGTGGCCATAGATTTTTCAATTCAGTCGATTTTTCGATTAGTTTACATTTTGACCCACCAATATTTTGCACAGGATTGTCGCAGAGAGTCGAGACTTGCTGCACCTTCTTTCACTTCATAGCAGCTTTCAAATGGTATGCTACTCAACCCCCTTTGCCATTTGAAACTTTTCAGTTGGACCCCACGAGAGACCCTGAGGGGGTCCTGGAACAAGACGTTTTAACTTAAATCGTTGTACTTTGAAAATAATACCACACGTCCTTTCCTGTTTTCACATTTGTCTCGCCGTTTCCGATTTATATGGGTGACCATGGACTTTTCAATTAAGTTTTTGTTTACCTGCCGCTATTTTGCACAGGATTGTCGTAGAGAGGCAAGACTTGCTCCATTTTCTTTCATTTTACAACAGCTTTCGAACGATGTGCTACTTAATCTCCTTGCCATTTGAAACTTTACAGTTGGGCCCCGTCTGGGACGCTGCGGGGGACCCTGGGGCAAACTTTCTACCTCCAAAAGTGTGCCCTTGAAAATGGTGGGATACGTGTTTGCCGAGTTTTCCATTTACTCAACCGTTTCAGAACAAATGACTCGGTTCAAACTATTCAGCCAGATAATCTTTTGTAGCTTTTACAATACAAAGTATGTTGTAGCTCACGATATCCCGCCCGGTGGCACGTACCACTTTGGGATTCGTCTAATTATAGCATATCAAATACAAACACAATTGTCTCGTTCGGACCTCAGCGGAGTCACTTCGAGACCTTCCCTTGTTAGTTCAGATGATTGCTGAGAGATGGCCTTTGGAGCAGCTAAGACCATAAGAGGTTTCACGCCAGTGATGAATTAGTTATTAATGGAGAAAATGGGTCTATTCTTTTAACACTACAACGATTCGATACAATCACTTCTTGTTATATCTTTATGGTACCGGTATTGTATCTGTTCTATAAGATTTAGGCACTTATAATAACGTAGTCATCTCTCTTTGAAAACCATTAGATGGAATTAAATCAAGTAAATCCGGGTGTTCTTCCCTCAATTAAGATGTAATTTCAATCCAGAGTTTAACATTTCCTACTTGCGATTGCGAGAATTCATCCTTCTAAAGGAAAATTTGTGGTCAGGTTTCTTAAGAATTTACATTTAGACTATATATGGTGTTACAAAAAATTTTCACAACATTTTGGGAAGAGGCTTATCACATCAAAATAAGGGGAAAAAAGTGTATATAGACCTGTGGTAGTTTCGTAGTTATAAGATGCCGAAAACGTGAAAAAAAATGAACTTTAAACGTCCATAGTTCCACTATTGTAGGACCGATCGTAGTCGGGTGAAAACATCGCTAAGAAACTAGTATGTTAATTATCAAAACATCCATCTTTCAGAACCTCCGGAACTTGAACAATCATTTTTAATGATGCTAATTGGGAGTACTTGATCACTCTCCACCTACCTTTCTAAAATTTGTTGTGCAAGTATTGGAGCATTCTTTAAACAAGGATGTTTGGATAGTTCACATACTTATTCCTCAGTGATGTTTTGACCTGGCTGCGATAGAGTTGAGTTGATTTTAGTTTAGCGTCCCTTTCAGCAGCGAGGCTATATGAGACGTGGACCTACTGATTAACGTGGAATCCGAACCACATGAGCTCCCGCCGGGAATCGAACCCGGGTCTCCCACGCCAAAGGCGCGTACGCTAACCGTTTAGCCACGAGGAGCTCTGGCTGCGATAGATCCCATAGTAGTGGAGCTGTAAACTTTTAAAGTTCACTGTTTCATGGTTTCGGCACACTATAACTATGAGCAATGGTCCATATGAACTTTTTTTTTTTATTTTCATACGAGGAATCTTTTCCCAAAATATTGTAATTGTAACACCCTGTATACGATGAAGCGGAACGAAGAAAATATGGTTTCGGAAAAGGTTTTAAGTCAGAATTATATCCGCGCCCAAAAAGAAACAAAAGATAGGGGGAAAATTTTGAAAAGCTGTTCTTTTTTATACACTGCCTCACTCAATGTTCTTACATGCACTTTATTCTATCATTCGTATTTCCAATTCCCATTTTTATCCGCGTTTCTCTCTCTCTCTCTCTCTCTCTCACACACACACGAGTTTCATTGTCTCTGAAAAATTTTTCAATTTCGTTTTCTATTCTATTCCTTGCTTTTCCTCGCTCTTTCGCTTAAATTGTATTTCTTTCCTCGTTTTCCTTTTTTTCCCTTTCTGGCGTGGAATGGAAAATAGATTGCTTCTTGTTTAATTGCAGTTTCTATGTTCATCTTGTTCTGTTTCCCCCTCAGCTACAACTACTTCCCTTCCTCTTGGCTTTTCTTATGTAGTTTCGTTCGTTTCTCAATACCATCTCTTTCGCAAGCTACAAATTGCTTCAAATATGACTTTAATTTGTTCCTTTTGTTAATAAAAAAAATAATATAAAAAATCGGGCAAGCAAGATGCTAAGACGAAACGAACTGTAAAGAAAGAAAGAAATGAAACGAGAAAATACAAAGAGGGAAAATAACGAGGAGAAAGTAAGAAAATTTCTTGAGTATTTAAGAGGCTCCATCACGGCGAAATTAAAATGCCGCTAATTTTACAGTAATTATGTAATATCTTCAAATAGATAAAAGATAATCGAAAAGTCAAACAAGAGCTCTCTAGATAATATTATTTTACATCGGACACTGTTATCACGACTTACTTATCTGCTTTCGATTTCCAGCTATTCAGAAAATTGGAATTTATTTTGGCGTTTATAAATGGCTGCAAACGAAAAGCCTCTAGATGACTCGTGATAACGGTACATCGTGCAAAATAATACTGTCTAGGGTGCTCTTATTCCACATTTCGATTATCTTTTATCTTTTTGAAGATATCACATAATTACTGTAAAATTAGCGGTATTTTAATTTCGCAGTGATTAGGCTTCTTAAGGACTAACGATGAATTTTGTTTATAATGTATGAAGAATGAAAACTTAAATTCCTTACCCCCCTTCTTCAATCCATTACACAATTTTAGTCTCTCCGCTGTATCACTCAGTCTCTCTTCTTAATTACTTGTTTGAATATTCTCTTACAAATTCTACAATTTATGTTTAAAGTGACAAGATGGAAGGTATGTTGTCAAGATACAAGATACAAACTTTCTCATCTGCGTTGTTTATTTGTGCTTGAGGCATTAGACAGAAATACCTATATTGTACACTAAGAGCTCACTGAATTATGACCACTCCTCTACTCAAGTAAGTGTGGCCAGCCAGCTGCCGAGCTGATTACATGCCCACCCCGACTGGTAGTATTGCAGAGAAAGAAGATAATCGAGGCTACTTTTTGCAGACAGCACACTGTTATAATGCGCAGGATTTATCTGCATTTATATAGGGTATGATTATGCGTACCCGAGCAATAGATGTCAGTAACCCAAACGGCAATACTTGTCGGATGAGCCCATTCTTGTGTAGTGAAGATGTACAAGGAGTGGGAAGAAAATGGGATAACGGTGAGACGGAACTGCAGGGGCGTACGGGAGTTCAAAACTTGGGGTGAGCGCCCCGTTAAACAGCAAGTGACAACCAAATGAACTATCAGTGTCCGGATATTACTTGACCAATGCCATGGTGATCACACAACATCTATATCCCTTGCAACTATACAGCGTACATTGACACGCATGAAGTTTTATAGCAGATGACCGACTAGTCACTCACTCCTTATGACTCGTAACCGCCGACTTCGTCCCGCTTGGGCGCAGAAACACATTAATTGGACGGTAGATGATTGGAAAAGTGTGTATTGGTCAAATAAATCACGATTTGTGCTACTCCTTTCGGACAGGCGTGTGCATGTGTGGCGCCAACAACACGAAACTATGGACCCTTCGTGCATTATGCGTACTGTACAGGCAGATGGGGGCGGCTATATGGAGGGATGCTTCTGTTGGTATGGCCTGGGACCGTTGGTGTGCATGGACCATAGTGAGACATCCCTTGTGTAATTGCAAGTGTTAAAGTATCACGTACACCCCACAATGCAACACTGCTACCCCATGAAGATGGCATTTTCTAGGACGATAATGCTCAGTGCCACCACGCCAGGACTGTATTTACTTGGCTTAAGGAACATTCCACGGAGTGCAGCATGTAAATTGGCCTCGCAGCTCACAGGATCTTAATCCTATAGAATATTTATGGCATCTTGTAGAATGAGCTCTTCGCACCATGACTCCTGTACTGACATCTGTGAGCTCATTTTGGGAGGCCAAGAGAAATATATGGTGTCAGATTCCCGTGGAAATATATCAGCAACTACCAGAATCCATTCCACGCTTCGTCCAGGACTTCCTCGGAGCAAAAGATGGACCACCAAAGTCTTAGGTAGGTGGTCGCAATTCAATGAGCACTCAGTGCACAATATTATAAGCGTTTAAAGAAAAAATATGTCCAAAGAGTATAATGATCGTGAGGAGTCATGAAGATTGACCTTGAGCTACCAATTTCACCAGCCAATAGAACGCAAAGGTGTGTCCCGGTCGTGGGATTGCTGCTAAGTTTCGATTTGTTAATTTTTTTATTGTTGTTATTTTCCATGTTTTCCTGTTGTTATTGCTTTGTTCCATTAATTGTTATAGTTCGTATTATGTTATTTAAGTGCTGTTTTTTCCTAGTTCCTTCACCATGTTTTCAAAGCTTGGCTACATTGGTAAGTTTTCGTTCGGAAGGCAGCTAAACGAAGCGTGTCGAAATATTCCGATGTATCACACGTGATGCAAAATACTTATGTGGTTGGTGTAGAGCCAAGCTTCACTACTCGTTGCAATCACTATAGACATATAAATCGATAGATGCTATTGAACTCCAGAAACTGATATTTATGAGCGTAAACGTTTATGTGTAGTTTTGGGAAATATTGAGGGAAACTAATTTCGTTGTAAACATAAAAATTGGTGCCATACAAGAATCATCCCACTTGCTGAGAGGAAACGAATACTGAAGTCAGGACCGAATTTCCGAATTTCCGAACTGAATTAGTTGCTCCTAATTTTGTTCCTTGGTTCCGATACCTTTTAAATGGAGGTGCGTAAAGACGAGAAATGAGTGTATTACATTACGACTGTTATTGTAGGTCTTTGATTATAATAATAACCAGTAACGTACGCAGAATTTCATAAGGGGTTCAAGCATTCAAACTCATAACCTTTCAAGTCACGCGTGATTTTTGTACATTGACATCAGTGGCGTATTTACGATTTTGTTTCGGGAGGGGCTTTGCTAACTTTGGGGGGGGCTTTGCCTGGAAATGTGAAAATTCTTCAAGATATTTCATTTACTTTACTATACTAAGTAAGATTTCGGGGAGGGCTTAAGCCCGGAAGCCACCCCCCTAAATACGCCACTGATTGACATAATAATTTGATCAAAGGGAGGTTAAAATCTCGATCTCCCTTTCGTAAGCACTGATTATACGACTAGTCTTAAAAGTGGACAACTAAAGCTTCGTCCACATTTGTAAGAAATCCTCGTACAGAACGTAACATGTGCAGTGCGATGTGCGGTACGAAGTTAATATGTACTGTTACGTTACGAGGATCCATAGAAGTGCAAACAGTCAGCCCGCACTGTAGCGCGTAATGTATCATGTTTTCCATTGTCTAGTTTTTTCGTAATTAAGTAAGTAGACACGTTGTCTTCCTCTGTGAATCTCGCTGCTGTTAACTACATTTTCATTCATTACACACTAAAAGAGAAGGCGAAAACACGGCGATCGATGATAGATGAAAAAATTGTTTGTGAATTGCCACTTAAACAGTGGATTAAGTTTCCTGTTTGACTTGAAGTTTCAGATTCTAAGCGGACAATATAAGAATTGTCGATTGTAATAATCAGAACATCTATGTTATTCCACAGAACACTTCTCTGTTGATATAACAACTAGCTGAACCTGCGCTCTCTACACAGTACATCATTCACATATGAGCATAAATCTTCTCATTCCTCACAACATATGTACATGTCCCTTTACAGACACAATTGAAACACGTCTTTATTTAAAAAAAATCGGCAAGGGGTATCATAAAGGGGAGATTTTTTCTATTATTTTTTCTCAATACATCGCACCATTTGCAAGATTTGAGCCTACTTCCGGTTGGAGTTTCTAATTCATGTATGACCAGTGTTTTCTTTCTTCTTGCATGCAGTATGTAATAAGCAAATACATTACATATACAATTATTTATAATGTCAGTTATACATGGTGTTCATTGGGCAAAATATTAAAAAAAAATATTTATCTTAGACTCGAGAAATGGTTATCCTTCCTTTTTCATTATTATTTGGCCATGGAACAAACGCTTGAGACATATAAAACCCCAATATACAACATTGTGGTGTTGTAATATATAACCCATAGGATATTATGCTTTAGTTTTTTTTTTAATTTCAACGCTTCCACTGTACCCTAAAAAATGTAATAAAGAAATAATGGCCATGTTTTTTACATATTCAATTTGAAATGGACAATCTACGCTAAATTTCTAATCGATCAGTGAAAACGTCATCTTTCTAGAGCCTGTAGTTTCCGAGATCTCATTGTCGAAATGATTGACCACAAACATATAAACATAGTTTAAAAGAACTCAGAAGATGGAAGCAAAATTCACATGCATTGATTTTAGAGAAGGCTTGTTAAAATACAAAGGCTTTGAACAATAATTTTATATCATAAACTTTACGAAAAAGATATAGTTAACTAATTTAGACTATTTAAAGTACAAATACTCAAAACGTTTGTAATGTTTGTAAAGTACAAATACTTAAACGTGAAATCACACATAACCGTAAATGAAAGATTTGAAAGCTAAAGTTATAGATTGGAACTCAGGCACATTTAATTGCTATTGTAGCATTTTAAGAGATAGATCAATCAACGCAAGTGATTTATTTCGCGAATATTCTATGGCTGAACACTGAAACGACTATGTATGTGCGTTGATGTAACGACTGTGTGCGCGGAAAACGTCCAAGCTACCACGTGCCACAACACATTACGTTCCTTTGATGTTACAGGCAAATACAGACTCCGCTCAGAACACAGCCCACATAGAACATCGTAATATGATTTGTTACGGTATTAAGTGTTGCACGCCATTAAATTGACGTATCAATAGCATGTGCTGTCCGGGGTTTGCTACGGGCACTTGTTACAAGCCTGGACTCCCTAGGGATGGTATCGAGGCGAGACGAGACGAGACTTGGTACAGTCTCGGTCTCGTCTCGGTTGATAACTAGCGGTCTCGGTCTCTATCTCGTCTCGAGTCAAATATCGCCGTCTCCCTCTCGAGAACCAAATCTCAGTTTCGTCTCGAAAGTCTCGAAATAAATAGTGTGAAAATAAAATTGTGAAAGTATTATTAGCGTACAGTCTGTTGTTTCCACTGCTTATTTTTGGCGTTTAGAATTATGGTATGGTATACCTCTTCAAAGCTAATTTGCTAGTTCTAATGCTTTCCATAAGTGTATTTAAGGTTCCATTATCAGTGGGTATATCATTGTGATAAAACCCTAATAGTAACCCATATTTCATTTTCAGCAATAGACTTTGTCTCATATACTCTCATTACTGCCTATACAATTAAACTCTATTAAATTAACTCCATTGTTATACAGTAGTTTATTTCCTTCCTTTGAATCAGAATTGTTCAATACCTCTTAACGGATAACGCAACACATAGCAGCACGAATGTATTTAATCGTACCGAAATTGAACTTTTAAATTTCTCATTTATTATCCAATACATTCTGCTGTGACTGTCATTTTAAAACAGAATATAACGTTCATTATCTTAACAAATAGGCCTAAGATAAATTATTACTACAATATTGTTTGTTTCAAATCGATAAAATGCTTTATTACCGTTTTTTATCTCCGTGTTTAATTGACACTTTATAACACAAACTTCCTGAACCTTGTGGTTGGAGCTACGACACTCATCTTTGCTATGTGTGGTCTCGGGTTGGACCAAAAAACGAGTTATATTCAAAGTCCGATGTTTCACATAGTTCGCGTCTCATTTTAAGTACATTCTGTTTCTTACACGAGTTCATAAGGTCGTAATGCATTACATAAGTATATATCCAGTACTGTAACATAGATTAAGTTGAGTTGAGTTGACTTCGAGTTTAACGTCACATTCAGCAGCGAGGCTATATGAGACGGGGCCTACTGATTAACGTGGAATCCGAACCTCATGAGCTCCCGCCGGGAATCGAAACCGGATCTCCCACGCCAAAGGCGCATACGCTAAAGGCTTAGCCACGAAGGAGCTCATAACATAGATTAAACTTATTCCTGAGCTCTCAGCGGTGCACGCGATCTATATTCGAGAAAACTAATCGTGCGGTCTTTCCAAGTCTTCTCCAGAACTATCCATCTTGAGCAATTCTTTTCCAGATTACTCCCAAGTGGTTCTTGATTTCGTCACACCTTCTTGTATGCGGACGCTTCCTATTCTGTTTTCGTCTTGGGGTATCGCGTCTAAAAGTGTTTTCGTCCATCGATCATAATTTCTTCTTACAATATGCCCAGCGCATTTTGCAGCTCATGTTAAAATTATTTCATTAGTACCAATCGTTAGTTGCCAAATAATTCATTTTTATATTCTTGGGCTAAAAAAGTAGTTCAAATCCGCTACTTTTGGAGCAGAGACACGCTACTTTTTTTATCTTCGGATCTAGCAACACTGACTCAATGATTTAAATCAACACAATGTGAGGACCCACATTTCATCTAGCGGCTAACACGCTTGACTTGGTTCGCGTGGTCCCGAGTTCAATTCCCGGTGGGGATAAAATTGAACAACCGAAGTGGTTCGGATTCCATTATAATCAATAGATCCACGTTTCCTTTATCCGCCCTAGCATAACCGTGGGACATTAAGCTAAAACAAATCAAACCAAAAATCCACACAATATGTATTACTAATTGAAGTTCTTAAATATTTGCATATAGTTATATGGTATTTATCGAGTTTGAGGTAGACGGTGGTCAAACTAAAGCAAGTGAAATGTAATTAGGGTGTAATTAGAAGTTTTAATTAAGCACGGTTTTAGTCTAAAGTGTACACCAGGCCTAAGGCTTAGGGGGAACAACTAGTGTTACTTAAAATTATTAGTTACATTTAATTTCAGTTACAATTTGCATTTACATGTAGAATATTACTGGAACGAAAACTTTGACATTAACATTATAAATAGCCCAAAGAGTATGAAAAACGTCGTCTTTTGAAAACATTTTTGCACCAGAAAACAAATTACGAGTAATTTTAAAATATTTTGCAGTTTTGCTACGTTATTTGCACTTTATTTAGAATAATATTTAGCAATTTATTTAAGTGGACAACACTGCTTAAAATAATGTAACTGTGACTTGTTGTAATTAAATCCACCAAAAACTATTGTTGTAATGTTATAGAAGCAAAGGAAAACAACAATCATTATAAAAATTTAACACAAATGTGTCATTTTAAGCAGTATAACAATCACTACCTAGGTACCCATGTGTTTGGTATATCTGAAACGGTTTGAAATAATTGTTGTAGCATCTACATGATGAGACGTGATATGTCAGCACGTTTTCGAAGTAATGTCTTAAGAAAAAGTTGAATTTTCCATTTCTTGTAACTTTGTTCCTTCATTCATTCAAAATATATTATACCATAATCATAGTATTTGACGCTAAGATACAATTGATGCGCATTGCACAGTCCATGCCATTTGAGTTATTAGAGATCTCCAAAATGTTGATGTTAGTGATACTGTATTGTCCTTTGTTACACTGAATAAAATATGTGGTATTGTGGTTTTATTTAATATCTAAATCAGAAATATGTAATACCTAAGTAGTGCAATTTGAGAAAATATAATTTTGTGTTGCGTTAGCAATTTTTCTAGTGGTGTTGCAAAGTATCTAGAAGAATTTCCCCTTCATTATTTCACACAACTTGGTACAAAATGTCATCATTTTAATATATATATATCGCAGATATAAGAGTAGGGCTATAGGGGCTATAGTCCCCATTGATGCTCAGGTACACACTGGATAAAATGGTTTTCAATCCTACTTTCTTTACACTAAAGCGGCAAACTATGGTTTAGTCCTTTCCTTGATCATATTCTGGATCCTCGGCTGTATATATATATATATATATATATATATATATATATATATATATATATATCGAGAGAAAGAGAGAGAGAGAGAAGGTTATGTACATCAGCAGTGAATTTTGTTTCGAAAGAGACTTGAGGAACGAGTATGAAACGTTTGTATTGTACGTGCAATTAAAAAAAAATCACAAATTTATGTCGGGAGGGGCTTGAGCCCGACTGCCACCCGCTAAGTACACCACTGTATACCAGTCAACCGCAACCGTTGTTATATTTTCTAACACACAAATGTAACAAATTTTGAGTAAAGGCAATTTTAATAACTATCAATACCAATATTCGAGACGAGACCGAGACTTTTGAGGCTAAACTAAGTCTCGTCTAGGTCTCGTTTCGATTTATAGAGGTCTGTCTCGGTATATAAAAGTCCGCCTCGGTCTCGATACCATCCCTAACCTTAACTGCAATACATAATAAAGCTAAGTGAATATGCACATATATATATTATTAGAACGCATTTGTAGGACGCTCTTATAATATACAAGAAAGTGACGATAAATGGCAGTAGTTTCAATATGGTATATCTATTGGAGCATTGCATTGAATTGAATTTGTTTGACATGAATTGATTTGATTTTCAGTTTGGTGTCCCTTTCAGTAGCGAAGCTATGAGATTTAGTCCTACAGTTTAACGTGGAATCCAAACCAATAGCTCCCGTCGGAAATCGAACCCGATTCTCCCACGTGATAAGCCGCTACACTAACAGCTTAGCCACAAGGGAGCTCTGAATTTATTTGGAATTAGTGTCCCGTTCAGCAGTGAGGTTATATGAGATGTAGGCCTGCAGTATAATCTGAACCATATGAGCTCCCGTCGGGAATCGAACCCGGATTTCCCCACACCACAGGCGCGTACGCTATCGACAAACCAAGCGTGATCTTTCCATCGAAAAATGTTACACAAAATGTTTAATGGACAATGAATACTTCAAATACACCAGCTTCGAATATTGGAATATAATTCGTTGTTCGAATACGAATTAATTGTTCAAATAAATGTTCCAATATTGAAAACGAACTTTCGAATAGCAAAGAAATATTCGAATGGCGAATACTGGAATAAATATCAGAATAATTTTAACAGCAGTAAGCAATACTTGAAATTAAATACTAGTTTGAGATCTGACATTTATGCCTTACGGGCTAAAAGAGTCATAGGGCTATTATAAATAATTTGAATGATGATAAAAATAATTGGTAGATTTAAGATAGGAGGAAACAGAAAACCCTAAAGAAAATCTATGGACACAATGTTAGCTATTAGAAACTTTCGTGGAATAGGGATTCTTTTTGTTCCAGGTGATGGCCTTATTACAGTGACAACATATTAATTGTGGATTGGAGATTTTTTTTCTTTTGACTATAATCTTTACCGAAATGTTTCTAACATGGAAGAATTTGGAAACGTAAGAAATTACAGATAGCAGGGTTAGGAAATGTTAAGAGTCTTCATCCCGGCGAAATTAAAATACCGCTAATTTTACAGTAATTATATGATATCTTCAAATAGATAAAAGATAATCGAAATATGGAACAAGAGCGCCCTAGACAATATCATTTTACATGAGAAACCGTTGTCACGACTCACTTATCTGCTTTCGATTTCGAGCCATTTTGAAAATCGGCATTTATTTTCGCGTTTCTAAACAGCTGAAAACATAAAGCCACTAGGTGACTTGTGATAACGGTACCTCATGCAAAATAATATTGTCTAGGGCGCTCTTGTTCCATAATTCAATTATCTTTTATCTATTTGAAGATATCACATAATTACTGTAAAATTAGCGGTATTTTAATTTCGCCGGGATGAAGACTCATAAAGAAAAAAAAACTTACACATAGAACAGTTCGGAAATGTAAACAAAGATACTTATACATAGCAAAGTTTGGAAATGTAAATATATAATAAGCATTATATATATATATATATATATATATATATATATATATATATATATATATATATATATATATATATATATATATATATATATATACTTACACATAACAGAGTTTGGAAATGTATGAAGAATACCAATAGCAGAGTTTGAAAAAATGAAGATAGCAGTTTCGAAATGTAAAGAAAAAATCACTCTATATGGTAAATTGTTTGTCCTCAAAAAATCTTTCAGATTCTGCATATTTACTTTTTGCATCTGCAGAACTAAGATTTGCGTCATAAGCACTATCCTAGTAATAATAGACTAGCAAACCCAGAAAGTTGACTTATTACGATTTTTTTTTTTTTTTTTTTTTTGCTGAATATGTTCTCTACCTGACTTCAACTAAAGAATTTTCTTTTTAATGACGTAGCTTCTGGGCTAAGTTGTGCAGTTTGTGAAAAGGAACAGGAAAAACTAACGTAACAGATAAAAGAAGGAAGAATCAGTGATAGAAGAAGTTTGTTCTTTTCTAAAGATTTTGAAAGCGTAGGAGTAGAGAACAAACCAGCTCGGAAGATTTTTCAACCATTAAAGAACCAGGGATTCTTTTTTCACCCCCCTCGTTTTGCCCACCCTTCCTGTTGTGAGTGTGCTAATTACTGAAAGCGGACTTTTATAAAGACGCTTAAAATGTACATGTTCTTTATACCCTCCCACTAATTCTGTGCCTTTTTTCCTTCTTTCCTGATAACTTTTTTTCCTCTAAAAAAAATCTTGAAGCAAAGAGCTATCAGAGAGGATTGAGCATTTTTTTCGTACTAGTAAGAGGAATCCAAGCTGGAGTCTAAGCTAACGATGAGGAAGGGTTCCTCTCTAATCTATCTCTTTTGGGTGGACTGTTAGTATATAAATGGGGAGAGGCAAATGCGATCCTCTGTGACGAAAATCGCTACCTAATGACACTCCAGTTCTCATCATTCTTTGGCTTCGTCGAGAGCCAGTGACAGAGAGAGAGGACCGTGCACAAGGTATTATATATATATATATATATTGCTTCGACAGTTAACAACGAAGGGTTGATAGTTTTTTTTATGAGGGAGGAGGAGACGAATAAGGGGAAGCTTCGTTTGGCAGAGAGAAAAATATGATTGATGATTGGGATAATGATGATATTGAAGAGACATAAGGAATAGATTATGAAGTGGCAATGGTAATTAACGGGAAATTAAAACATACTTCAACGGCCATTTTGCGAACACGATGAGCTCTTTATAAGAAATTATCTATATGTAGAGACGAAACTGTTTCGTTAGTGGGACACGTGCGACACGTTATAAAAAAAAATGGTATATGTTTCAGGAAACTTCAAACTTATCGTTTCAGAGCAAGATTAATATTATTGCGAAATTCGGCATTACTTGCGATAAATGTGAATGAAAACGAAAAAGTGGAATTCTTGTTTATTATTTTGCTAATAATAACTAAAAAGCTCATTTCCCATATTATTTAACTTAAAACAATGTTGCATTTACGAAAAAGTTCTGCGAGTTATTTGATCTAGAAACAACTGTTTCACTTCATAAAGATGCAGACATCAACAAAACTGAACTGTTGTTTAAATCGTTGACTGTGTTTTGTGGTGAAAATGTTCATGATCTGTTGGTTGCTTTCCGTGAATTTAAAAGTAAGGTTATTGAAGTTCTCACAATCAGTAGTGAGGATAAGGAAGTTGACATTGTCTCATCGTTAAACAATTTAAAGTTAACCGCAGGTCTTGTGTTGCCAGCTCGTTACGTTCAATATGATTTACTAGTCTCTAGTGTTGATGACAAGAGATTGTTTTTCCAAGTATTATATGATTGTTACTGACAGGAGAACAAACTTAAAAGAAGAATTGGAAATATCTTGCTGCATGTTATTCTTTAACTAAGAATGACGTTGGAGGAACTGTTTAAATTTTTGCATTAATATTATGCAATGGGTTAATGGTTATATGTAATTATATGTAATGGGTTAATCAATATTAGTTTTTATATTACTGCCAGCACAGAGATATACAAAACATGAATCTAAACTTCAATGGGATGCGAACTTCAAGGGCTTCCATCGTGAATCGAGCCCGATTCTACCACTACTTTTCATGTACCACGAGGGAACTAGAGGCCATATTATATTACGGATTATCATACCCGGGTATGATGTCGGTTCTATTGTTACAGTGCGTGTAAGAACTGACTGATAAGGCCTATGATTTGATTTTTGGAAACCACAGTCTCTTTCTGTGCTTGTCTAGTGACTCGATTGTACGCCTTTGGTGCACAGGGTTCCGGGTTCGACTACCAAGTGTGAGCGCATTAAATCCTTTACGGTGGGTCCGAACGAGTCACGGTAAGTGGTGAGTCATGGTGTGTCATGGGACAGAGTGGGTCACGGTGGCTCAGTGGATCATGGGTCAAGCGTTCATTGACCCACGCCATCTCTGCTGTGATATAATCCGAAGGAAGAAGGATTTATGTGGGCGTCCTATAAAAAAAATCTCGCACTTATACATGGGATAGTTTAGAGTCTAAAATATAAGAAAGGAAGGAAAAAGAAAGAAAGAAACCAAGAGAAGGAAAGAAACTAGGACATTAAAAGAAAACTTGTTCTGACATGTAGGATACAATTTGTCATTCCATAGCTTACAGAACAGTTCACGTACTACAACTATAGTACAAGATACGGATTTCTTTGAATATACTTTTTGAAAATAGAAAAGAAATAAAAATATATTTTGTGTATTATTATTTAAGCATCAGAGAACTTTGCTTTCATATACTGATATATATATATATATATATATATATATATATATATATATATATATATATATATATATATATATATATATATATATATATATATATTATGATGAATGGACGATTTGAAACGAACGTCAAGAAAGAAGAAAAGAAAATGTAACAGAGCATTACAAACAGTTAAATGTATTGTAGACTATTAAAATACACTTAACGAGAGTAAAAAAGGGTCCTGGGGAGGAGGAATTCTAACCTCTGGTGTTTTCCTTGTAATGTTTTACGTTAGTCATATCTTGAAGGATTCAAAAGCAGGGATGGAAAATAATATATCTTTACATTCTCTCACACACACACGCAGAGACTTTGTTTTCTATGAGATAAGTTGATGAATGGGCTTATTTTCATGCTTCTTTAGGATATAATTTAAATTTTTCTCCTTTTGCTCTTGTAAACAAAAAGGAAAAAAGTTTAATACTACTTGTATATGAGAAGCAAACAACGAAAAAGTCACTATTTCAAAGATATGTAGCTCAAATAAAAGTATTCAACATTAAATTATCTTTAAGGTTTGGTCACTTACTTCTCCGAGTGCTAACATGGATATGTTGGCTAGTATAGACGTCTTCGGCTTTGATTTCCAGTGGATCGATTCGTCTTAGCATCTTGTTCTCAAATACTTTTGGGTAATAGTATACATGAGAACTCCCTGTCTTCCGTGCGCGAGGATACTTCATATTATATATTTATACGTTACCAAATTAAATCACTGCGTTGTCTTCATTATATGTGCTTAACATTCTATTTTTACTTTCTAGAATAAATTTTGTTGATTTCGATTCGAAAAATGTTAAATATTTTTAAATTTATATCATGATGCAGACCAAAATCCTTGTTGCATATAATGTAATGCGCTATAGCATATAAAGTACAAGGGCAAATAGGTAAGTTCTTTTTTATTTTCGTATCAGTGGATAAGTAAATGAAAGTGGGTTTGTTACCCCCTTTCTAAGTTCGTAGATACTCAATGAATAATCCCTAAAAGTATGAGCGTCCAGCTTCTTCTGGAGCTCAGACGGTCTTACGTATACTATATCCTACTTTTGTTACTCTCTGTAATCAGTTAAGGTAAACTCTTGCTTTAATCAATCTTACAATATCAATGCCTTTTATTAATATCTTAGAACTTCTCCTTTACAACTTATAACATTTCTGTTCACTACTCCTATTCAAAAACATCTTACTTTTCATGATACTCTTATTACACACTTCAATATTAACATCCACTTTCTCTGGCTTTACTCTATATAAAAACCATACAACATTATTCTGACTCAAAATCTAAACTAACTACAATCAACTTGAGTCCCTCCAAACCACATAAACAACTAACTTGGTATATTCCAAATTATATAGCAACCATTCTCACTTCTTCTTCTACCTCTCTCTTTTTTCGGTACAGTACAAACACTAAAGTACTTTCTGCCCTAAAGTCTTACTCAAGCACATCCTCATTCCGTGCCCTAAACCTCATTCTATCTTATACCCCTAACACCATTCAGCCCACGTTCTTCCCTCAGAGTAAGTGATCATGTTTCACAACCATATAGTACAACAGGTATGATTATCGTTTTATATATTTTAAGTTTCAAACTCCACGATAGAATTTGCGACGACAAAATATTCTGAACTGAATAATAATACAAATTTTTGCTCTTAGTCGACATTTAATTTCTTCGTGAATGTGGTTTTGGCCAGTTAATATTGATCCTAGATATTTGAAAGTATCCACTTTGGCGAAATTATTATTTGATACTTTAACGCATCCATAATTTGCCGTATTACGATCCCGACGAACTTCCATGTATTTAGTTTTCTCTGTATTTACTTCCAAACCCATGTCTCAGCCAGCGCCGTAGCTTAGATTTTTTATGGGGGGAAAGCACTAATACACGTATTTATTCCCCCTAGAAAAAGTTGTTTTTCTAATTCTTGGGCCCCCTCTTTCCATTTTTCTCTTACTCTTTATGGGCCACCTGGAGCCTGTGGGTCCTCCCGCACGACAAGGTCTGTGCAGCCGTTAGTTATGCCCTTAAGCCCGTTTCATACATGACCAATATAATTAAGGGAACACTATTGACAAATCTGAAAACCATATAAATAAATGTTATTTCTAGGACCCCTAATAGTAGACATTTTTTTACTGAAATGGGCCCGTGATTCATTTTTGTTTTATTTACTTTTTGTGTGCTGTTATGTTTATGTAATGTAGTGAATCTGTTTGATGCTTCATTTATAATTTCAGATTCTTATAATATATGGAGTAAGAAACTTTTGTCTTGAAGTGGGCCCCCTCGAAGGCGGGGAGCTTTCCTGGGGGGAAGTTGCCCCCTGCCCTCCCCCCAAGTTATGGCCTGTTCCCAGTAAGAGCGTATAATATGATCTCTCCATTTCTTTCTAGTGTTCTTTTATAGAAAGCAATCCTATTATATTTGTATCATCAGCATACACCATAAACTTGTGAATACCATTTACCTCTAGATCCTGGTTGCTATCTTTGATTTTCCTTATAGAGTGCTCCAGAACAAATTTGAATAATAATAGCGACAATGCATCCCCTTGTTTGAGGCCATTCTCGACTTGAATGCTTGGGGACAAGAATTTTCCTAATCGAACTTTACTTTGGAATTCATTTGAGCCCATCTTAATTAATTTAACTAGCTTTTTCTGTATTTCAAATTCTGTAAGAATGTTCTAGAATATTTCCCTCCTAACTGAGTCGTAGGTCTTTCTAAGATCAATAAATGTTGTACCGGGATATTGTATTCTCATTTGTTTTCGAGTATTTGTCGAATGGTAAATAACTGTTCGATAGTTGATTGATTTCGCCTAAATCCGCACTGATAACCTCTAATAATTTCATCTGCATATGGGATCAATCTTGCTAATAGAATGTTTGAGAGGATTTTATAACATGTTGACAAATGAGAAATAATATTGACTGTAATAATTATCGAGGCATGCATTTGTTTATCTTCTTTTTTTTTAACTGATGTCCCACGATTACGCTTCAAGGCAAAGGAAGACTGTGATTATGATAGTAAATGAAAATGATGATGATGCTAGTGATACCAGAGAACCTCGAGAAACTCATGCATGCGGTGTTCGTTCACTCAAAGATACTTGGCACGAGCTAGGATGGAACCAGGGCCCCACGAACCATAGGACTTCGCGCTCTGATTGAGTGAAATGTTGGATTAGAGATTAGAAATTAGATTTCTGCGCTTTCGGCATCTATGGCCATGTTAGCTGGTCACATATGAGAGATGACGTCACTCGATGATTATATTATTCGAGAAATTAGAAGAAAGGAAGCTGCCTGGAGCCTGTATGTAAGGTACCACCACGGTATTTGCCTCATGTGAACAAGGAAAACCTAAGAGAAAACTCACTCAGGATGGCTAGCCTGAAAAAGCTTTTACTGTTTCGACCAAGTATCCCCATTGGGAATCAAACCCGGGACTGCTGTCACCAAAGACAAGAACGTTAGTGACTATGCTACACGAAGACACAAGAAAGAAATGTTAGCAAGTGCCTAAGTATTAAAGGTACAATTGCAACATGCTACTAGTGGATTTGAGGAGCTGCAAAATTCAAATCCAGATTTTCCGATTTGCTAGGAGAGAACACTAATCACTCATTTATGTCAGTCTAAAAAAAAATGATTTTTTTGTGTGTTATACTTTCCACATTCCAGTATTTCATTCCAGCTGCTCTCTACTCACCGTACTTTTACACCTGCTGGTTCGGCAACCGTGTTATTAAGGAATGGAAAGGGGAAAATAACAGTTTTGTGATAGGAGCTACATTGGTAGGAGTCCTTCGAGGGACAGCTAATCACGTATTTCAAATAATTTAACAAGCGAAAGAAAGAAGAGTATGGTCTCAAACTGAAAGATCATTTGTTGACAGCTGTAATAGAACAGATACAGGGAAGTAAATATGGTGTTCACAATGTGTGAAAAACTGTTACCCAATTCTTGTGTGGAAGCAGGTGCAAGGGACTACTTTCCTTCAGGTCTCTCTGAGGAAATATGTGTATAGAAATAGGTATTAAATACTTTCTCTATAATTTAATGTATAATAATAATAATAATAATAATAATAATAATAATAATAATAATAATAATAATAATAATAATAATAATAATAATAATAATAATAATAATTATTATTATTATTATTATTATTATTATTATTATTTATATGTTATTAGTTATTAGTAGTTTCCTTGAAACATTTTAAGTGAAATAGATTACAAAAATATGGGATGTAAATTTTAACTTACGGTTCGAAGAAAATACCTATTCTTACCCTTTGAAGGTAAGGGTAAGTACTTACTTAACCTTTGAAGAAAGTACTTACAATGTAAATACTTTCCTAAGGCTCTTGTGTGCGTAGTTTCATCGTAATAATAGTAATATTAATAGTAACAGAACTCAACTTCCTCATGCTAACAGAGTTAAAGCCATCAATATTTTTTCAGTATCTCTCATTACATATTTATTTGGGGGGCCGCGATGGCTCAGTGGTAGAGCGTTCACCTCTGGTGCTTGGGGTCCCGGGCTCGATCCCAGCCTCTGTCAAGTGAACTTTGTGGTGGACAAACACCGTGTGCGTGGGTTTCCTCGCAGTTCTCCGGTTTCCTCCCACTTTCTTCATTCCACCATTTTATTCATTTCTCATCATCACCGTCTCCTTTAGCCTAGCCGGGATAATCGTGGGACGTAAAACTGAAAGATTTCCATTCATTTCATTTCAAATGAACTGAGACTGATTTAATTAATTTAACACGATCTGGACTCTAATTTCAGAATTCAGAATGAAATATCCAAAATCTGCAAGAGAGCGAGTGACACTTCCCACAGAAGAAGATGGCATTGGTATTGCAGATATACCAAAATTTCACCAAGAACAGATTGAAGACCTTCGCTAATATTTCAGCAACAGAAAAGAAACCAATCCTCTATATCAAGTAATATGCTTTGCAGACACAAAAGCTAGACCACTTCATCTAGCCATGACAGAATTAACCACAAACTATGAATCAGATGAACGAAAGCATAGTAAATGGAAATGAAAAGAATCATTTAGAGGACAGTGACACAGATAAACGACAATCAACTGCCTGGCTCAAGAAAATTGGACTGTTTTCTGAAACAGTAGGCTTTATGATGGCCATACACGACCAAATGATGCCAACTGGAGACTACTGTAAATAGTCCTACATTTTGAAGCAAGAAGTACCAGATGAAAAGCATAGAAAATGCGGAGACACATCTTAAACAAAATGAACACATCACAGGCTCATGTCGTATAATGGCTACCGAAGACTATCTAAAAAGAGATAACAATGCTGTAAAAAGTATTCACCAGTTTTTGGCACATAACATGGAACTAATCACCGGCACGAAGCCATACTACAACAAATACCAGTTAAGAGTCTTCATCCCGGCGAAATTAAAATACCGCTAATTTTACAGTAATTATGTGATATTACAACGATAACGTTGTATGTATCATTGGCAATCTGTGCCTATTTACAGAAAGGGATCAGAGGCGAATTATGTGAGCAGTATAATGTATAAAGAAAAGGAAAGACATGTAGAGATTTCGAGATTATTATTTTGTAATCGGTAGTTAAAATATGAGTTGTTACTATAGCAACGATATAAATAAATGTACATATACGTAGACATCTTAACGAGTAGATAAGTGTGTATGAAGGTCTATATATATTTTGTTGTGCAGAAAAGTTAATTATATATACTTATCATGGTCAAATATTAAAAGACAATTAAGAAAGTGATAAAAGGCCTTAAGTTATTTAGAAGATTAACCTAAAATACGAACCAGGCCCTTATAATATCTTCAAATAGATAAAAGATAATCGAAATGCGGAACAAGAGCGCCCTAGACAATATTATTTTACATGAAAAACCGTTATCACGATTCACTTATCTGCTTTCGATTTCGAGCCATTTTGAAAGTCGGCGTTTATTTTCGCGTTTCTAAACAGCTGAAAACGGAAAGCCAGTAGGTGACTTGTGATAACGGTACCTCACGCAAAATAATATTGTCTAGGACGCTCTTGTTCCATATTTCAATTATCTTTTATCTATTTGAAGATATCACATAATTACTATAAAATTAGCGGTATTTTAATTTCGCCGGGATGAAGACTCTTACGTTCAGTACTTAAAAATGATAAAATACAAACTCTACTGGGATCAAAAAATCATAACAGATGTAACGGTGCCTACAAACAGATCCGACATTACTATTATCGGCAAAATGGACCAAGAGGTAATTCTCATAGATGTAGCAGTACCATTGACTTGTAACATAGTACAACATTCAGTACGAAAATAAGCAAATATAAAGACCTGGCTGACGAAATCAAAAAGTTATGGAAATGTCAGAAAGTTACAGTAAGACCAATCATTATCTCAACTAAGCAATTTTCCAGAAAGTGCTGTGACACAAGTTGAACAGAAAAAAAGGCAAAATATCTCCTAACAAATAATTGGCCTTTTGCGACCTCACACTCAAGAGGTTCCTTGTGAGTGTGGAATAAGAAATATACGAAAAGTTTCCAGCATCGCAATTGTCACTTTTATCACTGCAGATCATTAGATTGTTGTAAACTCCATAAAATGCACCAAAAGTTTGCCCACTTAAGCAGAAGTCTCATTTGTGCCCCCTTATCTTTATGCAACTAACATTATAAATCTCTTTAGCATGGTTGCATAATATTTCGGGATAGCAGTACGCACAGACTGACTGATTTTTCCTTTTATAATTAGCGTTATACATCAGAGAATATAATTTTCACGGAGCAAGGGAAATTGAAATACATATCAAGAAGAAATCAGTAAAATTCAGGTTTGATTCAAAAACAGGAGAAGAATATATAATTTCTCATACAAATTAAGGGCTAGAAAACTGAGATGATATACTGTAGGTACGTACCTAATACCGTCACAAAATCAAACAGAATAGAGGTTAATACAATCGTTAATTATCTAAAAAGACGTTAAATACTATTTAACAGTTCGTTAATATTAAAACTCTTCGTTACAACTAGTATCGAGTATAACTCATCATATATATAGATATATATATATACATGCCACTTTCATAATGACATTTATAATACACTTCCAGCTATATGTATGAGAAAAAAGAAATCCTAATATTGCTCCCAGAAGTACGTTAATTAAACAAACAGAAAAGTATTAGTATTGCTAATTATTGTGATATACTATTTATTTTTCTTTGTGTTTGTTATAGCCTCTAGATATGATGAACAACAAACAAGGAATTAATTATAACCTAACTTTCTTTAAAAGTATACATTATGAAATGACAATCAAAAATGGAGAGAAATACTGGAAAAAATTGAATATCTATCTATCTATCTATCTATCTATCTATCTATCTATCTATCTATCTATCTATATATATATATATATATATATATATATATATATATATATATATATATATAATATTTAATTAATAATGTTTTTATTGTAATATTATTCGAAGCATATACATACGTAAAAAGAAAAAATAATGGAATATACATTCCACAATTTCTACATTAACGTTTCACAGATTAAGTAACTATGAGGTTATGTCTGAATATATCAATATAAAATTTATTAAATACTGTATTTACGTTGTTTATTTTGTATTATTAAATAAATTAATTTTAATTGTAATTGTAGTCTCTGTAAGAATAAAAAGAGAAAAGATCAGTAGTGCTGAATGATAATTTTGCAGAGCGAGTTTTAGTGGATGGTCAGTGTCCGTATTCTGCAAATCAAGAGGCCTGCGTTCGCGTTGTGAAACCTGCCATCCTGGATGAAATTTAAATGTGTATATCTTTTATTGTTAATATTAACTGAAAAACTGTATCATAAGGGACCCGTGCTAGAGGGTATGGTGGCAGGAAAAAGAGGGAGAGGGCGAAGGAGACTAGAATTAGTGGACGATATCAAAACTAGGGATGACCGGAACCAGTTCCGGAACTGGTTTTTCGGATCCAAGTCTGGAACCGGTTCTTCAGATCCAGGTCTGGAACCGGGTTTTTGGACCCAGGTCTAAAACCGGTTCTGAAAACCGGATCTCCAAGAATCGGTTCCTCGCATAACCGGTTCCGCTGGAACCAAAACTTTGTGACCATCCTTACGTTAAACCCGAGCTGCTGGCAGGCTGTGAACAGTATGCTAGATGAAATGGTGGAAGCGACAGGGAGGCACCCAGGAGGCGGCTGCTTGTCTCATTGGCTAAATAAACTGGTTAACTGGCAAACTCATTGGCTAAACAGGCAAACTGTCAAACTTATTTGGCTAAACACCCACTGGTGGACCAAGATTTTTTTTCTTGGGGCACAAGCGGGTCTGGGCGGGGAGGGCACAAGCGCATGGTCCTCTTTGCATTTTTTGAAGGTGCACTTTGTGCCTCCTTTACGGGTCTTTGGGGGCTTTCGGATCCAGGTATGGAACCGGTTCCTAAGATCCGGTTCTGGAACCGGGTTTTCGGATCCAGGTCTGGAACCGGTTCCAGAACCGGGTTTTCGGTTCCAGGTCCGGAACAGGTTCGAGAACCGGTTCCTCGCAGAACCGGAACTTTGTGGCCATCCCTAATGAAAACAGAGAAATCGTACGTGAAGACGAAGAGGTTAGCGGAAGACCGTGGAGCATGGAAGCTTCTCACAAGGAACGGACAAGAATGTGTCATCCGGGCATCCGAATCAAACCTAATATTTTCGATAAACATAACAAAGATATGTCAATGCACAAAAAATTAGGTGCCATGGACAACGGAGTAAGTCCCTGGGGCCCATTAACTCTGTTATTATAAACAAAATCGTAGACTGGCAATGAAATAGCTATTGCATCAATACTGTTCGTTGGGAAGTAATGCTTTATAGTTCATTTTCTTCAGCCTGAAACAAGCTTTCCAGAGGTGCTATGTATTGGGGTCTATAACGCAGTTGAACAGGGAAAATTAGGAGAATTTCGGGAAAATTCCCCCCAGAAATCCCTCCCATTAACGGAACAGATATGAGGGAAAGCTTGTATGCCAATACACGCTTTCTCCTCATACCTATTCTGTCTATCAATACAAAACTTAGTACACACATTTCTTATGTCCTATAGTATTTTTCGAGATACACTTGGAGTGTGTGCTTTTACCCAGGGCCACTTCAGAGGCGTTCAAACATGATGGAAGGGATTTCTGGAGAAAACTTTCTCGACACTCTCTCAATTTTTCCTCTTCAAGTACGCTATGGGCCTCAATACATAGCATCCCTGAAAGCTTGTTTCATGCTGAAGAGAATGAACTACAAACCATGATTTTCCAATGAACAGTGTTGA
Source organism: Thermobia domestica (assembly GCF_964235325.1). NCBI lineage: Eukaryota > Metazoa > Arthropoda > Insecta > Zygentoma > Lepismatidae > Thermobia > Thermobia domestica. The sequence continues at coordinate 367,714,914 of NC_137454.1, forward strand.
TGCAGTAGCTATTTCACCGCGAGTCTATCATGTTCTTTATACTAACAGGGTTAATGGGCCCCAGGCACTTACTCCGTTGTCCATGGCACCTAATTTTTTGTGCATTAACATATCTTTGTTATGTTTATTGAATGGACTAGGTTTGATTCGGATGCCCGGGTGACACGTTCATGTCCGTTCCTTGTCAGTTGCACCAAGTGATCTGCCAAGAATGGCAGAATACTTATGATGATGATTAATTGGAATATTAATGTTTTATTGGAAAATGACCTTTTGGTTGTATTTGAAACATCTTCTAGAAATAAATACGTAAAGGAACAAATATATAAACAATCAAACAAACACATAAATAATAACATATGCTAGTATTGGACTTTTGTGTAAGAAAATTGTTTTTTTGTTTTCTCATATTTCATCCTCGATTGCCGGTGGGGTACATCAATTGTCTATGGTAATCCAATATACTAAAATATTTGAGGGAACCTTGAATTAACAGGTAGTGACTCAAGTTTAAATGGACAGCAGAATGGTGTTTCAAGAAGGCACGCTGACCACACGTCCTTCAGTTGAATGTGCAATACCTGGTCGAACAGAGAGCTACATGAATTCGAGATGAGTTTGAGCTGATGCGCAAAGCTCACAGTACCGAAGAAACTTACTATTTTTTACTACGGTAGTGTACCTTATGCCATATATTCTCACCGCCACGCATTCGAAGAAAAGAATGAATAAAAACAGAAAATGGCTGATGCACATAAAACTGAAGTCTGCCGCTAGTTGGAACTAATCATCATTGGTTGGAACGACATGCGGTAGTCTCAGTACAATTGCGCACAACAAATCAACCTCCACTTCTATGCTAAGGGACAGAGTTTATGGCATTTAAAGGCGGCGCTCCAAGTTTCCTTTAAACGTTGTTCGCAAAATGTGAGGGCTGCGGTGTTGCCATATCTTTCTACACATTTACCTTTAGTTTATGCACGAAGGGAGTGATTCACAATTTACTTGCGTCTGTTTAGCAACAATCCTTTACCATATGGCAACGTCGCGCTACAGTCTTTTTTTCATTCGTGTAGCCCACACGCCTTCCATTGTGTCCCACACTATAGTACAGTTGCTAACACTCTTTCTAAGAAAGACAATGTGATACGACTATTTTGCGTTCTGTCAAAGCCACCTCATTTTGGATATAACTCCCGTAGCAATTATGAGTGCACCGTTATGAAAGTAGTGACGACGTAGGAGTATTTGAGGTAGGCTCACCTCTCCTCAAACATGTTCGGACGCATCCAAACATCACTCACTAGGCACCGAATCGAAAAGTTTGATTACAACCTCACAGACAGTTAAATCTGAGGTTCTCCCAAAAAAACAGGAATGAATTAAGTCTCGACATTACTTAAACCAGTCTACGGCAGAAATAGTGCGTACCTTAATCGGAGCCAAAGGCCCATTTGAGCGTGAAACGAATTCCTCCTTCTCAGGTAAGGTTCATGCATATTTTGTTACAACAGCAAACAATGCTATTAGTGAATCATTGCAGAAACGAGCAAAAATTTATCTTTGTTTTTAATTCGACATTTTTATCGTTTTAGACTTTTCCAGTTTAACATGTTTCATAAAAAGTAGAAGATTTTTACCAATTTTCTAGAAACGTTTTTTTTTAATCGCGTGGGAAAGCGTTATAAAACACACACGCACACACATACATACATATGTATTCAGTCGCGGATCCAAGGGAGCTATAGGGGCTATAGCTCCCGCTCTTGACGATCAGGTATACACTGGATAAAATGAGCTTCACACTGGATAAACTGGCAATCTATGGTCTAGCCTCTCCTTTGATCATATCCTAGATCCGCCACTGCACACACACACACACACACACACACACACACACACACACACACACACACACACACATACATATATATATATATATATATATATATATATATATATATATATATATATATATATATATATAAACTAATGGTAAATGTGTAGAAAGATGTGGCAACACCGCAGCCCTCACATTTTGCGAACAACCTTTAAAGGAAACTTGGAGCGCTGCCCTAAAACGCCATAAATGCTGTCCCTTTACATAGAAGTGGAGGTTGATTTGTTGTGTGCAATTGTACTGAGACTACCTAAAATCGTTCCAACCATTGATGATTAGTTCCAACTAGCGGCAGACTTCAGTTTTATGAGCATCAGCCATATTCTGTTTTTATTCACTTTTTTCTTCGAATGCGTGGCGGTGAGATAATATGGCATAAGATACACAACCGTAATAAAAAATAGTAAGTTTCTTCGGTACTGTGAGCTTTGCGTATCAGCTCAAAATCATCTCGAATTCATGTAGGACTCTGTCCGACCAAGTAATGCACATTCAACTAAAGGACGTGTGGTCAGTATACCTTCCTGAAACACACATACATACAGGGTATTTCAAAACAACTCCGACAACGTTCGGGAGGTGATTCCTGTCACCAAGATAAAACAAAGAAAAGTATAGACCAACCTGGGTGCACAAATGCTTCTTTTGGAGTTATAAGCTCCTGAAAATATGAAAAAAAAATGAACTTTAAAGGTTCATAGCTCCAAAATTATGGGATCTACCGTAGTCAGGTCAAAACTTCACTTAGGAACTAATATGTGCGCTATCCAAAATTACATGTTTCATAATCCTAAGGCATTCACGCAACAATTTTAATTCAGGGAGTTCGGTTACGGGAATATAATTTGAAGTACTCATCAACTACCTCTATAAAAATTGTTGCTGAAATACCACAGGATTCTGAAACTTGGATAGGTAACATACTAGTTAATCAGTGAAGGCTTGACCCGATTAGGTAGGTGTCATAGTTTTGGAGCTATGGACCTTTAAAATTTCTTTCTTCCTTTCCTTTCTTTTATATGTTTCGAGCAGCCTTGTAACTCCGAAAGGAAGCATTTGTGCTTTTAGGTTGGTCTATAGTTTTTTGCCTCATCTTGGTGTCAGGAATCACCTTCCAAATGTTGTCGGTGTTCTTTTGAAACACCTTAGTTGTCCGGAAAGGGGCGTACCCCTAATTGGTGTTTTCTGACGTTTTTAGGTTTTATCCACATTTGTTTGGTAACATTGCTAGGCATTGTCTGGCAACATTGCTATCCAGGTTCATTTGTTTTACCGCACTTCGCGACTCACGTGCGCAATTACCTGAACCAGACGTTTCCTTGCCACTGGATTGGAAGAGGTTGTGCATCTTCACCAACTCCCTTTGCCTGGCCTGCAAGAAGTCCCGATCTGACGACGCCAGACAATGCTCTTGGGGTTTCATAAAACAACAAATAAGAAACACTCGATATCACACAACGCAAGAATTACGAGCAGCTGTCGAACACGCCTTCACCCTCGTGACTTCGGAGTATGTCCGCTAAACAATTGCGAGAACTTGGCGCAGAATTCAGCTGTGTTACGATATGGATGGTGATCACACCTTTGTTTATGATTCTTAAGACTCTTAAGACATCAAGGTAACTGTGTACAGACATTCTACCATAACTAACACTATACTGTTGAAACTAAAGGGGAGTACGCTCTCTTCCGGACCACCCTGTATATATATATATATATATATATATATGTTGCCTGGGGTATCGTGCAACAAATAGACCGACGGTATACAGTTGACAGGCGAATCAAATAGTAGTCATTCGCTAGGCTCATTCCAGTTATTCTAAGTATAGGGCGTTTGTTCAATCAACAACATAATAACTCATTTTGTTTCATAGAAAAGTGAACATAGTGCCTTACATAAGTAAGGTAACAACGCACTCTGATTCTCTGCTTTATAATTATATTTTACCAGGTACTAGAAGCTGTTAAAAAAAAAGTCAAACAGGAAAATGTAAAGAAACTAAGACATACAAAGGTACACTTTAAAGTGTACTAGACATTTTTTTTAAAATATATTTTTACCGAGAACTCAAGCCGAGAGAAATATCTTAGAACTTCTGGATTTAGTTGATAAATCTAAAAAAAAAAAAAAAAAAAAAAAAAAGCAGTATACGTAGTATTATATATGTGATGATAGTTCTTGGTATATCTTTTTCTTCTTGATCTTATTGACAAGATTCCGCCTTTGACTCGCGATCTGTAAACTAGAGAATGGAATCTAAAAATGACGAAGCCAATTGGATAGAAGAGAAAACAAGGGGGAAAGAAAAGAAAGATATATATATGACTAAAGCAAAGGATGAAGATAGAAGGGGAGGGGAGATGGATTTAGAAGATATATTGGAGATGCGAAGTAACAACTAACAAGTGACATACGAATATCTCTCTTATCATTTCTGTATTTCCCTTTTTTCACAACATTCAAAAGGTCGAATCAAGAAGAAAATTACACGAAGCAGCTTTTCTTAGATTGCTCTTTGTAGTTCAATTCGTTGTAAATTTTTAATATTCTTCAAGTAATTACTTATTCAGCAAGAATAATTATAATAACTTTCCTTTAAAAAAATAAGATCTAAAGGTTTCAGTAGATATATATTTTTTGAAGATGGATGGAATTTTGTTCATGCACAGCAATAAGGGAGATTCTGCTTTTCTGGGAGGTGGGAGGGATTTCTTACTCAATTACTAGCAGAATGTCCGTTCTTCGCACGGGTAGAATACGTTTCATTTCGAACATATAGGACAACAAAACTATTACCAATGAACTTAGGAACCCCAAAAACCTTGAATTCACTAATATTGGTAATTTAAAATTATTTTTACATGTCACCGTCTCCTCTTAGAAGTATTAATGGCGCCTGAATTTGGATTCAAATGGCATCGAAAGTATCACTGTTCATTTCAGCGATCCCAAAAACTATGGATTTGACACTAATATCAGTTGTTTTCGGTCATTTATATATATATATATTCTCCTCCCGTCTCTAAGTTGCATTTCCAAGTGAAACGATAAAAACCATCCCAGGACCGAACAATGTTCATGTTGAAAATTTCATCGAGATCAGTCGGATAATTCAAGAGTTCTTAAGGCACAAACATAGTGACTTTAATATATATATATATATATATATATATATATATATATATATATATATATATATATATATATATATATGTATACAGTGGCGTATTTACGATTTTGTTTCGGGAGGGGCTTTCCTAACTTTCGGGGGGGGGGGCTTTGCCTGGAAATGTGAAAATTCTGCAAGATATTTCATTTACTTTACTATACTAAGTAAGATTTCGGGGGGGGGGGCTTAAGCCCGGAAGCCACCCCCCTAAATGCTCCATATAATATATATATATTGATAGATAGATTACGTTTGTTTTACTTTAGTAGGTTTACAATTAAGGAAGTGCTTTTAAAGATAATGTTCTTTGAGTCCTATGATGAGAACCTGGCTGGTAATCTTGATTGCTTTTTAAACTGACATTTAAATTTTGTCTGCAGCAAGGGGGCCGCGGTGGCTCAGTGGTAGAGCGTTCACCTCTGGTGCTTGGGGTCCCGGGTTCAAACCCTGCTCCCGCCAAGTGAACTTTGTGGTGGACAAACACCGTGTGCGTGGTTTTTCTCGGGGTACTCCCGTTTCCTCCCACTTTCTTCATTCCACCATTTCATTCATCTCTCATCATCACCGTCTCCTTTAGCCTAACCGGCATAACCGTGGGACGTAAAACTCAAAAATTTCATTTCATCTTTGTCTGCAAGCAATAACTTATGCAATCCAACTTCACTCACACGTATGTCACTCTGGTTGCCTAACTATCTTACTCGTGTCTGAAAATTTTGTGTTTCGCCCGTGAACAAAAAAAAAATACAGACAAAAATGTCACTCTTTCTTTGGCCATAAGTGCCTGAAAGTTATAAGTTTTCATATATATATATATATATATATACAGAGTGAGTCAAAAGTCCTTGTACACCTGCATAAGTTTGAAAATCGACGGGAAAAGTAAAAAGTGCTGATGGGAACAGAGGTTTGATGAGGGGCCGCAACTTCTGGAGTGTATGTCATTCATGGCCGCCATCTTAAAACCTGCCATTTTGAATTCAAGTCAATATTTTAAAATTGGAAGGAGGGTGTATGACACATCAAACAACACTAGCTTGAGCTCAGGAATTTAGTGGTGTAATTTGTTTTTTTTTTTTTCTATCTTGTACAGTTTGGTAGCTATTAATGTTCAAAGATGTGAAAATAATACCTAGTACGTAGAACTATGTGGAGCCTCCTTTTGCGTCCAAAACAGCTTGGATCCGACGTGGAATGGGCGTATACAGCTCCCTAACCTTGGTGTGTTGGAATTTTGTATCATTGTTCTCCAAAACATGCTCCAGGTCCTTAAGGGATTCTGGTGGAGGGTAATGAGACCGAACACGCCTTTCTAACTCAGACCACAATGGCTCAATGATGTTCAGATCTTGTGATTGTGGGAACAAGGGGAGGTGTGATAGCTCCTGGTCACGCTCCTCAAACCATGATTTCACCGTTTTTGCAGCGTGACAGGATGACAAATCATCTTGGTAAATGCCATGACCATCAGGGAACAATATTTGGGCCATGGGTAGAACCTGGTCCCCCAAAATGACCTCATACGCCTTAGCATTCATCATTTCATGCAGGGCTATGATGGGACTTGAGGAAAATCACGATATCACTGCCCATATTGTAACAGAACCACCCCCATGCTTTACAGTTGGGAATAGACAGTTTGTATCATAGGTCTGCGACGGTGTTCTCCATACGTAAACACGACCGGTTGTTGGAAACAAGGTGAAGGTCGATTCATCGGACCACTTACGTGTTTCAACTGCTCATGAGTCCACGCCTTGTGGTCCTTGCACCACTGCATACGTCTCTTCGCATTTACTGCTGTGTCCAGGTGTTTGGCGATAACGGCCCTGCCATGAATTTTCATTTTATGAAGTTCCCGTCGCACTGTTTTCGATGAAGCCTAGTTCTGTAGGCCGGAGTTGAGTTCAGACGTAATTTTCATTGCAGTGGTCTTCTTTTTAGCTGCTACAATCCATTTTAGTGCCCTCCGATCCCTATCTGACAGGATTGTCTTTGTGTGATCACTGTTGTGCTTTGCAGACGTCGTTTGCCCATGAATTGTGTATGCCCTCGTGACATTGAACACAGTGCATTTCGATATTCCCACAAAGTTCGCCACTGTTTCCACTGAAGCTCCAACCAGACGGGCACCATCGACCATGCCTCTTTGGAAGTCTGTCAGGTCGCTCATTTTACCTCACCACTTTCACACCACGACACTCACAGATGAACTGGTTACTGCTGATGGAAGAGGAAGGTCCATATGACACATTGAAGACAAAAAAATTATTGGCAACCACAACACATTTTGTACAGTGAAGGGCCAAACTTACATGTCCTGTATGAAGTGTTTTTAGATATTTTTATCTATCCCCTGTATATATGTGTGTTTTTCATTGCCTAAATCCAAACTTGCAGGCGAGTAGACCATGCGCTTTTGAACAAAGAAATAGACAAAAGAATCCACTAAACCTTTTTCTTTCTTTGCCTAATTATCTTATAAGTGCCTGAGAGTTACACATGTTTTCATATATGTTTTGAACAAAGAAATAGACAAAAGAATCCACTAAACCTTTTTCTTTCTTTGCCTAATTATCTTATAAGTGCCTGAGAGTTACACATGTTTTCATATATGTGTATTTTTCATTGCCTAGATCCAAACTTGCAGGCGAGTAAACTATACACACTTGAACAAAAATATAGAAACAAAAAAATCACTAAACTTTTTTCCTTTCTTTGCTCACGTCACGTTCTCAATTCAGTATATATTTTACTATGAACTTCCAATATTCTGGATGGATAGTCTATTGTGAGCTCTGTGGTTCAAATTTATTATTACTTTTTGCTTCAATAGTGATTTTCGTAGTGTAAAAACGGTAAATGTTCTCAATATGCAATTTGCAGTCGATTCATTATCCCAAGCATAAATTTCATATTCTTCGCTGAAGCTCTATTCAAACCGGAAGTGGTTAAATTAACAATTTCCGGTTTTAATGTTTATCAAAAAGTAACAAAGACTATGTAGCTAGCTGGAAGTGTTTCTTGTAAACGATTCAGTGTCTCGAGACATCAAAAATCATGACTATCTACAATATTCTATCAAAACCAAAAGTGGTTCAAATTTACTATTATTTCCGGTTTCAATACTGATTTCTGTATAATAAATTGGTAAAAGATATTAACAAACAGCTTTTTGCAATCGATTCAGCGTCCCAAGAATAGGTTCCAGCCTTTTTGTTAAACATGTCTAAACTGGAAGTAGTTCAAGTTAACCATTTCCGATTTATCACCATAAAACAGAAATGGTAATGGACACCTACAAACGGATGTAAGAATCGATACAGAATCTCAAGTGTATTATATCACAACCTGCAACACTGTATCGAAACCGGAAGTGACTGAATTTATTAGTATTTCTGACATAAACGATTTTTGTTTTCAGCCTTTACCACCAGAGAACGAAAGCAGTCAAGGATAGCGAGTAATGTCTTTTTAACATTGGTTCAGCGTTCGGGGAACATGTTCTACGTACATCTCATCTTATTATCCTATTGCACCCAGTAGTTATGGATGCACTACTTCAAGTTTGACTATTGAGTTCGCATAGTTTGGAAGTCTTAGTTTCACTCTGTAAAACGATACTCACTTTTCTTTTAATGAGGTTGCCAATTGACTGGGAAGAAATTACGATCCAGATTCGGAACAACCTAGAAGATGCTGATTTCCCAATCATTAAAGGTATTTACATTTCACAAGTCATGTTAGTTCAAATACGAGGGGCAGTCAAAATATTCCGGAATTTTGTTGTAGCTCTTAATTATCAAAATATAGATGATTACTTAATCATCTTCAGAGTAGGTACCTTCGGAACATACATTCCTCATGCTCCACTACTACTGCTATTACTGGAAAAGCCGACTATAAGTCCTCTTTTTTTCCCCGAACTTCAGCCGTTGTCGCGTTGGTTTTGGTCCCATTCTTAGCCCACCTTTCTGGTTCATTAGATCGAAAGATCCAATATATTTCAGGCAAAAATTTTCTTCTAGATCTCATATTTCGAGAACTACATGTAATGTAGCCGAATCCAAAAAACTATCACTTAACTCAGTATGATGTACTTATTCCGTAAAAAATAAGAAAACTCGATTTAGGGGAAGTTCGAAATTTTTATGGCCCCTGGTCCAAAAAATTCAATATATTTCATTCAATCAAAAATGTTCTTGTACGCCCTATATATAGAGAACTACATACAGTGCAGCCAAACCCAAACTATCACTTAACTCAGTATGATATGCTTATTCCTTAAAAAAAAATAAGAAAGCTCGATTAAGGGGCCGTTCAAAATTTTTGTGGCCCTTAATTCAATACAAAAAATTAATATACTTCATTCAATCAAACATTTTCTTGTACGCCCCATATATGGAGAACTACATATAGTGCAGCCAAACCCAAACTATCACTTAACTCAGTATGATGTGCTTATTCCGTAGGAAGTACGAAAACTCGATTTAGGGACCGTTCAAAATTTTTGTGGCTCCTGATCCAAAATATCAATATATTTCATTCAATCAAAAAATTTCTTATACGTCTTATATCTGGAGAACTACATATAATGTAGCCAAACCAAAACTATCACTTAACTCAGTATGATGTGCTTATTCCGTAAAAAATAAGAAAACTTGATTTAGGAACCGTTCAAAAATTTTGTGGTCCCTATTCCAAAAACTAGTTATTGGCCAAGATCGCAGTCTTTTCATCCATCTTTTTGGGATCATTCCTAATATTCTTGTTTTCAGCTTTGCGAGGCTAATTTTCAGCCGGTCAACCATCCGATGATGCTAAACTGTTTCTAAGGCTATCAAAGCTTCTGAAGCAGATTTCTCCCAACTTGTACATGAACTTAATATTTTGGTTGTTGCTCAAACTGCAACATTGCACCAACTGATCACCATATATTCCTCCATACAGCTACAGTACTCATACATTGCCTCTTGTGACCTGTTCACACTTGTCAAATTCATAATTAGGCAAGCTATGAATTGTATTGTAGGTCTATAAGATTTATTGTGATGCAATGTACAGAAGAATTGCATCACCTGCAATGGGGCTGTTAAAACGGCATTACGCTAGGAGGCTGTTAAAACGTTAACGGCAAATGGTGCTGTTAAAACGGCATTACGCTAGGAGGCTGTTAAAATGTTAACGGCAAAAGGGGCTGTTAAAACGGCATTACGTGTTTGTAATGCCAAATTTTGGTGTTTGGCATTACAAACACCAAAACTACAACATTCCGGGAACTTTTCAACAGCCCTTCGTAAATAACGTAATAATGATAATAATCAGTCTTAGTCAGGTTATTTAAGCAAAACGTTTACGACAATTATCCCTTAAAGTATTATTTTGAATAGGAAATTCCTCCATTCCGAAACTTATTTTCCGTTTACCCAGATTTCCAGTACATAGAGGGTCCATTTTAGACACCCTTCATTTTATATTGCAGTGTTGTCAGGTTATTTGTTGAAATAACATGCAATGAAGGTGTAATTAAGCATCTTGATATCAAAACTAGATACATTCATAAGATCATTTCAACAAATGGTGCTCATTATATCCAAAGTACTGTTCTATCATAAACAAAATTCAACCCTAGAAACGAACTCTATAATAAATTACACTACAGCATGAGTTACATTACAAGTTCCTATATGTTGAAACAAGGGCGCCGATCCTGGGGGGCCGGGGAGCCCGAGACCCCCCAAAGCTCATGTGAGACCCCTAATATATTGATGAATATACAATATTTGGCATAATTTGAATGCAATTTGTCTTAAAATCCTCATATATATACCTTCTGCATTTGAATGCTCCCCCCCCCTTCCAAATTTACAGAGAAATCGGCGTCCTTGTGTTGAAACACTAGATAGATGTTTCAAATATACTGCAGTATTTATTTGTCACCTATATTTACGTGCAGGAGAAAGTAATGTTCCAATTATCGAAACCAATAATTACTTTTATACACAAAAATCATAAATAACTTTGCCGTTAACTAGTTTTGTTGCCGTGCGCAATTATTTCATGGCATACAAATCACTCTTGGAAAAATGACTTAACTGCAGGGAAGATAGATTTACCTAGGAAATTCAGGAGGGCTGTAGGTATCATGTATGGGACACCATTTGTTAAAGCGTTGGAGTCACGTCCGTGTGGTCCCGGGATCAATTCCCGGCTAGTGCTTCCCAATTTTCAGTGCCAGTGCACCCAGCGTCGTGAGGAAAACTATGGAGCTACGTGAAAGGCGCCCAGCCTGTTGACCATGTGTTCGATGATAGGGTGGATGCTGAGAAGGTCGCTAACAGATGACGTTGGAGCAGCTCAGGCCCATAAAGGCTGTCATGCCAGTGGTTAGTTAGTAGATGCCATGTCTCTTGGTAGCATCTGTCTCTGTGGAGAAGCAACTTTTCCCATTTGTTATAACAAAAGTCTCTTACTATATTTCTATTCATATAATTTGGCTACGATTCCCATTCGAACTGAACTCTCATTACGAAACTAACTGTAGTTGTTTGCTATAAACTTTTAAGCATATCACTTGAAGTACACAATTTTTATGATACTTCTCGATTTTTTTTAAAGTAGGGTAACTGTCCCAATAATTGACAGTAAAAGAACAGTGTTTGACAAATTGCAAGTTTCTTTACCCTTTAAATGAGCCTGGCTTACTGATCTCTCGTAGAGGTACGAAGGCATCCTTCCTTCATCTATATAGACCATCATAAAAATAATAGACTAATAATTATTATTTTTTACAATATGTATACGAAAAGTTGATCATTGTACCAGTAATTGACACCAAGATTTGTGAGATTCACCAGTAATTGACACCTTGTGACCCAGTAATTGACATCTCCTAATATCTTATTCTAATGAACCATATAATTTTCTACCAACTTATCAAGCTGATTTATAAGTTTCCACCTGGATAAACATGTTTATTTCTTTCGCTAATATAGCTATTATAGTACTATTTTGCACTGTCCATCGATTTTCTGTTTTCTTTGGAGAACTACTACTTAGAGGCAAATATTAACAGTGGTGTGGGATTAACAACACTGCAAAGAAAGAAAAGGTGGCAGCATTTGCTTGTACCTAGTCCCGCAGTCTTGTTGCGTCGGAAAAAAAGACGACAGTGTCAATTACTGGTACACTGTCAATTATTGGGACAGTTACCCTATCCATTTTTAGTAATGATGAAGTTTGGTCAAAGGAATCACGAGTTATATGTCCTTTCGAAGTCACCATACAATGTTCTTCATGTATAATTTTATATGTATAAGCTGATATGTATAAGTTACTCTAAATGTCTATCACTATCCATCCCTCATCTGAGAAAAAAAATAGAAATAAAACTTTTCATATGAGACTCTATCACTCACGCCGGTTTTCTTTACAGCTTCTTTTACTCATACAAAACCCCTGCGGGATATAACATTGGAACAAATTAAAACCCAAAATAAAGAAAACTTTTTAATAATGAAGGAATTTTTTTAATGAAAAATATAACGAATAAAACAAAGAATTTTTTATATGTAAATTGCAGAAAAATAGCTGGATGAAATCATGTATTTTTTTCTCTGAAAAGATAAGAAAAAAAAACAGGAAAAGAAGAAAAAACTTTTTTTTTGTAATTTACACAGAAAAATTAAAACAGTTGATCATCAACGTGCATCTTGTTTCCTGATGGTAAAATTTTGTTTTGCTACGTTTCAAAACAGAAAAAGGAAGAGAAAAAAACAGAGAGAAAACACAAACATCCACATTTATTATTTTTTTAAAAAAAGAAAACACACATGGACATATAACAAAAATAATTTTGAAAGTTTTATTTTTCAATCTGCTAGATGTGTTTTTCTTTTTTTGTGGGTTGTCATATTAAGCCATTCATATGACAATAGATGCAGTCATTTGTTTGATCTTGCATTCCCTTGGGGAGCACGTTTCTCACTGGTAGGATACTCACCTTTGATGAAAAGGGTCCTTCGTTCGATCTGAACACATGAGATCTTATGGCAAAAAACATTATGTGTGTGAGTTTTCTCAAGGTTCTCCCGTTTCCTCCCAAATTATAATTTCCACCAATTACTGTATTCTATAAACGTCAATTTTTATTGTCATTCGTTTCCTTTAGCCTACAGGGCGTAACCCAGGGACGTTAAATTAAAAATTTCATTTCATATATTTTGCATCTCCTTGTTTTAACGTTTAACTAGAAATTTCATTTCAGATATTTTGCATCCTCTTGTTTTAACGTTAAACTGGAAATTTCATTTCATATATTTTGCATCCCCTTGTTTTAACGTTAAACTAGAAATTTCATTTCAGATATTTTGCATCATCTTGTTTTAACGTCCAACTAGAAATTTCATTTCAGATATTTTGCATCCCCTTGTTTTAACGTTAAACTAGAAAATTCATTTCATATATTTTGCATCATCTTGTTTTAACGTTCAACTAGAAATTTCATTTCAGATATTTTGCATCCTCTTGTTTTAATGTTAAACTGGAAATTTCATTTCATATATTTTGCATCCCCTTGTTTTAACGTTAAACTAGAAATTTCATTTCATATATTTTGCATCCCCTTGTTTTAACGTTTAACTAGAAATTTCATTTCATATATTTTGCATCATCTTGTTTTAACGTTCAACTAGAAATTTCATTTCATATATTTTGCATCCTCTTGTTTTAACGTTAAACTGGAAATTTCATTTCATATATTTTGCATCCCCTTGTTTTAACGTTAAACTAGAAATTTCATTTCATATATTTTGCATCATCTTGTTTTAACGTTCAACTAGAAAATTCATTTCATATATTTTGCATCATCTTGTTTTAACGTTCAACTAGAAATTTCATTTCAGATATTTTGCATCCTCTTGTTTTAATGTTAAACTGGAAATTTCATTTCATATATTTTGCATCCCCTTGTTTTAACGTTAAACTAGAAAATTCATTTCATATATTTTGCATCATCTTGTTTTAACGTTAAACTAGAAATTTCATTTCATATATTTTGCATCCTCTTGTTTTAACGTTAAACTGGAAATTTCATTTCATATATTTTGCATCCCCTTGTTTTAACGTTAAACTAGAAATTTCATTTCATATATTTTGCATCCCCTTGTTTTAACGTTCAACTAGAAATTTCATTTAATATATTTTGCATCATCTTGTTTTAACATTCAACTAGAAATTTCATTTAAGATATTTTGCATCCTCTTGTTTTAATGTTAAACTGGAAATTTCATTTCAAATTTTTTTGCACCCCTTGTATTAATATCAACTAGTAAACACTTCGTTGGCCCCAAGACTTCTTCTAACTGTAATCTATAGGTTTTAAATCCTTGCGTAATTAGAAAATGTCATGTTTAACATACTTTTTAGTTTGCTTACAATTCACATGCAGTTACACAAACATTAATACTTAAATCTAAGTAAGATCATGACTCTTGTGTTCTAATGACAAACAGCAAACCACATCTATGTTCAATATCACAACAATTCATTTATTTATAAATGTTTCAGATACAGATCTATGGCCATTTTACTGTACACTGAAACAATGTAAAAGGATAGAATATATATATATCAAAGTCAAAAATATCAATATCTGACGATCAACTATTATGCCTTACAATGATGCCAGCCTGAACTATAAAGAACGTTGACTAATTGATAGTCCGGGTGTTACATATGTTAGTAACGTATGGCGAGTAAGGTGAGAAGATACATGAAAATTGAGAACACGAACCAATAATTCGGAGTTAACTTTCCCATTGATAATTTTATGGGGAAGCAGCAAATCTGTCACCATGCGTCGAGTCTCTGTATATTAAGTTTTGTTTAGGAACTGTGTTTTATTAAGACTACGCACTGAAGGGACTCTTTGTTTGGCAATGGCAAGAAAAAATAGTTGAGAATAGAATCAAAAGGGGATAAATTTGAAGCACACGCCCTACTCCATGTCGGTGAGCAAAATTCAATTTTAGGAGATACAAAAGCTTTGAAAGAAATACTGACAGTGAGTGATTTGAGATCGCGAATTTCGGTAAATCTGTAAAAATATCCAGTATTCTCATAGCACTTTTTACATTAACAGTGATGTGATAAGCGAATGCAAGTTTCTAATCAAATAGTACTCCGAGATCTTTATGTGTCACAATTCTTTCGGTAGGACTATTATTAATAAAATATATGTAATAAATTTTATTTTCCTTCAAAGAAATAATACTAAGACTGAAACATTTTTGAAGGTTCAGTTTTACATTCCAAGTCGCACTTTTGAAACAATAAGTAAATAAAACAGTTCAAGTTTCAATTCATTTGTAACAGTATATTGCTGTAGAACAGGGTTTCTCAACCTGCGGGTCGTGAGAGGGTTTCATGGGGGTCGCGAAGATAAGCAGAAGAAAAAAATATAATTAGAATCTAATGTAGGAAAATATTTTTAAATATCATTTTGAATTTTATTCTGATAGGCACACTTTTATATATACTGTTAAGAACAACTAAAAATAGGTCTACTAAACATTTTTAACTGGTGAGGAGTTGTTTTAAAATCAATTTAAATGAAAGAGGTATGATATGAAACTAATGAGAACTGCATATTGAAATATCAGTAAAATACAAATGCAACAAAATCTGCATATTGAAATACGATTAAAATTGAAAGCTAATGAGATACCTGAGCATGATGTGATTTCACTAGTGCGGCAATGTCCGGTCTAATCTTCGTGGCGCACATTATCAAGTCATTTTCAACTGATAAGTTACTTCTTGACTTTGTTTTAATGCTTACCATGGAAGAAAAATCACTTTCGCGCAGGTACGATGTAGCAACATACAAGCTTATTACAAACCAGAAATTATATAGGTGTCGCTGGCAAGAGAATGTGATAAAATGGCGGTCGTGATAGGAATCAGGTTGAGGACCATTGCTGTAAAAATACATAAATATTAATTATCAATTTTAGATATGTTTACGACTCTTCGTCCAATTTTGAAGTAATTGAATTGAAATAATACATTCTTTGCGTTGCTATCACTTCGTCAAAGTAGTGACACAAAGTAGCCAAACGATAGCGACATCTATTAGTCTCAGACAGACATCCAGCAAAGATAGCGACACCTATTAGCCTAACTGTTTACTATTAGGAATTAGCTCGACGCATAAATAGAGATAATTGATTTCTCTTATATAAAGAGAATACAACATATTGTATTAACTTTTACTTATAGTTTCAGAAAAAAAATCTCATATATAAGCTACCAACTACCAGAAACATATTTTTTTTGAATTTTAGTTATATGAAAATAGTTGAAAATTAAAACTAAACATTTTAAAGAAAGAAGCTTATTCCCTTACCTATAATGCTGGAGAAGGAGAGGATTATCCCACTTCCAAAATAAGCAAACTGCATGTGACATTAACACTGATGAATCGTGATCTGTGACCCGGAAGACCCAAAAGGCAGTTGGAGCCATGACCCATCACATCAGGTGACCTGTACATCAGAGTCATGACTTGTAGCGACTCTGAGATGACAAAACTTTGTTATATATGGGAAGCGTATGTGAGACTGCTAATATAATTTCAATAAACACAATTCTTTCATTTCTCTCTGTCTGTCTTCTCAGAAAATCCATAATTTTTCTCTCTCGTGTAACGTGTGCATCTTGAATGTCAAAATATTGCACTGAAAGATAACCACAAGGTTTAACAGAGTATAAACGCGTCAAAGTCACAGAAAATACAAACTACATGTTTTTATTATGACATAGTATGAAAGGTTAATTGAGTAAACGTTGTAAAAAAAATAACACTGTATTATTTTTCAGTATGAGATGAATAAATATGAAATAGAATTTGAAATTATGAAAACATAGTATCTTGATTAAGAAACGTCACACCGGGAATCAAATTAATGATTGAGTTCGAGTAGTGGACATAATTAAACAAACACCTATAAAATTCTGTAGCAATGGTTCAAAGCAGATGTAAAAGTAGATCTATAAAGGTAGGGGGACACTTGTCACGCCATTCCCTGTGCCTATGTTTGCCCATTCTAATTTTTTAGAAAGTAGGGGTCGCCATATATATATTTTCTGAAAGTGGGGGAACGACGTTCGCCCGCGTTCCCCCTCACTTTTACCCCTGCTTCAGAGCTGATATTTTGGCTGCTTCGGGTCTGTTCGGGTCACCGATTCTGTCTGGATCTGAGAAGCGTGACCAAGACTCGGATGTTCCGAAAACAAAGTCGTGACTAAAGTGATCCAGTGATTCATCTCTCATTCCTTCACTGGCCTTTAAATTCAGTAATGTAAGTGGTACCGGTGACTAACATGAGATACACAAAACTTGAGATCCTTGCTTTCAGGAAATTCCAGAATTTGGTTGGATTCTGGAGAGTTGTAGTAAAACCTTGAAGTAACGGTCGATACCTGGTGGTGTAGGGACGACTTCTGACATCACTGGGAAGGTGTGAGGTTGAATTTATGCCCCGAAGCTAGATATAGCAGTAGACTTCTAATCTTCAGAAGATTTCTCTCCACAGTAAGTATAACCGAAGGTGGCCACTTTGGACTAACCTCACTCAACCTTATGCTTACGCCTTCACTCTGACCTCACACTTACATCACTTATCATGTTTACTTATCATCATTTTGACATCATACTCATATCTTCAACCGAACATCGTGTTCATTTGAGCTCACGCTCACATCCTTTCCACATCACCCTCACTCTATCTCACACTCACAACATAATTTCGTTCACGTTCAACACACTCACAACATCACGTTCACTTAACCTCACTATCCCTTCGTGAGGTTGAGGTCGAATGAGCGTGAGTTACGAACTCATAAGCACCGACCTCATAAGTCCCTTTACCTTTGGGGTGTATAAGTGTAAGGTAGGTTTATCCGATCGTGCAGTGGGTGTATCTCACTAAATCTCTAGCGTGGAATTGTGCAGTACCCGCTCTAGAAATGACGTGAGATTTAAAGTGGACAATATTAGCGAGCTTACCAATTAGTTTTTGACTAGTAGGTTTTCTTTGCATCCTAATTATCAATGATATCCTCTAATGAGTCGTGGCGTGAAATCTGAGATCTAATCACGAGAGATCTTCTAAGCTTGGTCATCATCTAGTTCCAGACTGCAATTAATTTATTCTGGCTTCGATGCAGTGATATCTTGGAATTGCAAGCTAATCCACTTCAGAACTGCTTTTGAATTGCAAAATAATTCCTTAAAAGTAATTGAAGAGGGATTAATCGTTCCTGTAACTGTGTAACACATATGAGTTATCTTATCAGATAAATTTCAATTATTCTTTCATACGTAGTTGCAACCTACAGTAATGATGTCCCGGTTCAGTAGTCTATCTTACACAAGCCAAGTACAAAACTCACCATGAACAATCATCAACACATTTATTCCCGACTTTTTAGCATACATTTACTCAACAATATGTGAGCTCCTCCGTGGCTAAGCGGTTAGCATACGCTCGTTTGGCGTGGGAGACCCGAGTTCGATTCCCGGGAGCTCATCTGGTTCGGATTCCACGTTAATCAGTAGGCCCACATCTCATATTGCCTCTCTGCTGAAAGAGACGTTAAACTCAAAATCAACTCAACTCAACAATATATACCAAAACTATTAAATATAACACATCAGGGAATGTATCATACAGCATCAACTATCATTGATAAATGTTCAACATTATATACAAATCTTAAAGAATCTAGCGTGTACATCAACAAATCTAATTCTTAGCTTTTCTTCTCTCTTTTATTATATACCCATACAATGGAGCCAATCTGGCCTTCCCATTAGAAAATTCTTTCCTACGACAGTTCCCGGATCCCATTGAACGCGAATTTTCAAAATGATTTTAACATTAAATGCACTGGATTTTAAGGTAAAATATAAATATATAATATTTGAATTAAGATGTTATCATAATAATAGGTATTCTGCCATTATTGGCAGGTCATTTGCAGCAGCTGAGAAGCTTTCATGCTCCTCGTGTTGCGCTAACCTCTTCTTCTTCACGTTCGATTTTTCTGTTCTTATATCGTCCATTAATTGTAGTCTTCTTCGCCCTCTCCCTCTCTTTCCTGCTACCATACCCTCTAATACGTCCCTCATGATACAGTTCTTTCTTAACGAATGTCCTAACCAGTTTCTCTTCCTCTTCTTAATAATGCCTAAAATTATTATTTTCTTCCCCCACTGACCACTTCGAACACCCTCTGATTCATTTTCCGCTCGACCCAGCTAATTCCATTCTTCTTCACACCCACATTTCCAAAACTTCCAGTCGTTTTTCATCATTTTTGTATAATGTCCATGTTTCTGACTCATACAGTACAATACGCCCAATATGCCAAACGAAGCATTTTATACGTCTTTTTAATTAAGATGTAAATTATTAAAATTAAAAATATTACACTAGCAACGGAAATTATATGAGATACTTTCATTACAGCTTTCGAGAACGAATTAAATGACAAAACGTATCAGTGTCATATGGGCTGAGAAAATAAAATGTACAGATAAATAGACATACGAACAACGTGGTTGCATTTGAACTCTAAAGCAAACTTAGGACGCCGAGGCAAAATTTCTTCAAATTTAACATTGGAATTTCAAGTTGTCCGACTTTTAAGTGACTAGGTCTCGCAGTTCTGTATCAAATCTTCTCATATAGATATCTTATGCTTAGCGCCTTTCAACATTATCCTGTACATAATACCTATTCCTTGTATAAAAACTTTTTATTGCTATCCATGCAATGCATTTGCGTCTATATATATATATATATATATATATATATATATATATATATATATATATATATATATATATATATACAAGATTCATTATGAAAGTAATGAGAATTGCTTTAGAAAAACTGTTTTATTGTTCCGATTGTTACAAATGTTTAAAATTCCTCAAAATACGCTCCTTCTGCATCGATACACTTCTGGAGACGTGTTTTCTACGCCTGGAAAACATCTTGAAAGTCCTCGGCTGGAATGGCTTTTAAAAACCTTGTAACATGGGCTTGAATGTTCTGCACGGAGCCCCAATGTTTTCCTTTGAGGTGTCTTTTTAAACGGGGAAACAAAAAATGTCACTAGGAACCAGGTCAGGACTATAGGGGGGATGGGGGACCACTGAGGTTTTGCTCCGGGCCAGGAAGTCGACGACGGTGAAGGCGGTGTGACTTGGTGCATTGTCGTGGTGGAGTTTCATTGACTCTTTGATGTCACTTTGAATGTTGAGTTAGGATAGCATCATGCTCATTACTTTCATAATATATAATATATATATATATCGGGGTAAAAGTGGAATCTAAAAAGGTAATGGGACGGTAGGTAGATGCATGAGATGACGCCTGCCTATCTCTTTGCCTATTGTAATTTTGTTAGGAACTGGGGGACGCCGTACATATTTTTTGGAGGTGGGGGCACGGCGTCCCCTGTGTTCTCCTTCTTTACTCTTATATATATTCTTATATATACTCTTCTTTACTGTGATATATATATATATATATATATATATATATATATATATATATATATATATATATATATATATATATACAGACGTGTTCAAATTATTAGACTCACGTTCGAAAAATGCAAAGTTGATATTGCAGTCCTAATTTCGGAGTTCTAGAACATGTAATTTAACGGTTAAACTACCAATATACCAATACAGGATCCTTCATTTGTTTACTGTACAGTTGAAGTGGTGATATCACCGTTGAACAGCAGATGGCATTAGTAGAGCGAAGGGAGTTCTGAAAGTGATGTTTCAGTTGTAGACAGCTATTGTGGTTTCCATCAACAAGTTACAATCTGAAGTATTGTGGTTGCAGTCGAAAACAGTTACGACATTCAAAGCGTTCAACAGCTCGAATGGGCCAGTTTAAAGTGATCGTGATGTGTTTTGTGTATGAATCTTTTATTCTGTGAAGTCCTGTAATCGCGGTATAATGGGAAAAGCCTGAGATCGTTTTCCGCGTAAAGTGGAAGTTGTGAAAACACTTCTGGCGTAGGGAAGATATACACAATGACAAATTGCTAGTAGAGTTGGGGTACGGCAAAAATCTGTGACTAAAATCTCCGTTGTGATGAGCAAGAAGAAAATGTATCAGCTAAATAGGGTTGTGAAGTGTGAGGGAAAACCAAAGCTATCGCTAAGAGGTATCAGAAAACTAAAAAGATTGGCTCTGGGAAACAGAAACGTAACTTCTAGAGACTTAAGAATCTTCATCCTGGCGAAATTAAAATACCGCTAATTTTACAGTAATTATGTGATATCTTCAAATAGATAAAAGATAATCGAAATGTGGAACAAGAGCGTCCTAGACAATATTATTTTACATGAGAAACCGTTATCACGACTCACTTATCTGCTTTCGATTTCGAGCCATTTTGAAATTCGGCATTTATTTTCGCGTTTCTAAACAGCTGAAAACGGAAAGCCACTAGATGACTTGTGATAACGGTACCTCACGCAAAATAATATTGTCTAGGGCGCTCTTGTTCCACATTTCGATTATCTTTTATCTATTTGAAGATATCACATAATTACTGTAAAATTGTTTCATATTTCAATTATCTTTAATCTATTTGAAGATATCACATAATTACTGTAAAATTAGCGGTATTTTAATTTCGCCGGGATGAAGACTCTTAAGCATAAAATTAGCTGAACATGGTGATAACATTTCGCCTGAAAATGTTCGAAGGATATTTTGTGCAGAGGGAATAAAAGCACTCAGACCAAGAAAGAAAGCAAATATACTCATGGCAAAGAAGCACCTCGAATGGGCACGAGGCCTAGAACATTGGACTCCTGATGATTGGAGAATAGGTGTTTCAGTGATGAATCATGTGTCTTCGTGTCTGATGAATGTTCACAATATGTGCGACGTCGACCTCTGGAGGAATTCAAGTTGAAATGCTTCTAACAAACAGTGAAGCATCCTACTTCACTCATGGTCTGGGATGTGATGTTTGTCTTCGGGCCTGGGAAACTGTATATAAAAAGAGGGAACAATGAAGCACGACCAATACCTACAAGTTCTTCAAGAAGAACTGCTTCCCCAGACTGCAGTCTGGTTTGATGACACACACTTCATCTATAAGCATGATGGAGCACCATGCTACCGGGACAAAACTGTGACAAAATTCTTCCAAATGAACGAAATTAGTGTTTTTTCGTGGCCAGGCAATAGTCCTGATATGAATCCGATTGAAAACCCTTGGAGTTTCATGAAGGGAAAGCTAAAGAAGAAGTATATTACCTAGGTATAACCAAACATCAATTGATCGAAGAGATTAACAATTTGTGGTGTCACGATGCTGAATTGAAGTCCAAATGTGCTAAACTCGTATATAGCATGCCACAAAGGATAAAAGACTTAATAACGAAAAACAATGAATTTCATACGAAATATTAATTTTTGTATAAGAGATCATTTTCTTGTAAGTATTCCATTTCATTTTTTGTTTCCAATCTAGATACACACACTATATAGTATTTATATTTGAATGTCACGTACGCATTTGATTTATTGATATTGAAAAGCATGTGTCATGACCACAAGCAATTAGAACAGAGTTACAGAACAGTAATTTGGACTAAGTTCAAACGCGTTTTCTGACGTAATATTGTAAGAACAGTAAAATATTCAGAAACTGAAGGGTGAGTCTAATAATTTGAATTTGAACACGTCTGTATATATATATATATATATATATATATATATATATATATATATATATATATATATATATATATAACTGACGAACGGATATGAAACACCAAAATGATTTACACAGTAGTGCATAGCCAAGGGGCACTTAAATCGTTAATTGCAATTTTGCAATTGTTTGTGCATACTTACTGAATCAACAAACAGAGTTTACAACCATCAGAAACAAACAAAAAAAAAATCTAATGTGATCTCCTAGTTGTTGCTTTGAGGTTAAATAGGTTGAATTACTATTCACTCAATCATGAACACACATAAACGCATACTACATACTGTGCGAATAGACGCAGGTGAAACATCAATCTAAAACACACACACACACACACATAAAAAGAAAGTCCATCTGTTAAAGAGTTTAGCGAAAGTGAAATAGTGCTATTAAAAAAAAATCTTCTATGCTATTTATGGAAGCCTTGAATGTGCATCAAAGTGTGAAATGCGTTGGTATGTATGAGAATGTGTACAGTATTGTAGGTAAAATACGTGACACTATTTCTGAATCATTTTACAAATTCAATGAAACAACAATAACGTCGCCTTCCATTGTTTTCTGTGCAACAATGATCCAACAATGAAGGCATGCGTGAATTAACACTAGCTTAAATCGCATCGGAGAGTCTAGCAACAGCAAGAGAGAGAACCGCAGTCAATGTGAGAGCGTTTGGGGATGAGGTGTAGTGAGCGAGTCAGAGTGGTTGGACGACAGGCGGCGGCCATTGTTGGTTTTTGAATGTTGTGTGTATGTGCGTGGCGGGACTGCAGAACCAAAAGGGGCCGATGTGGCTGGATTTAAAAAGCTGAAAGTTGGAAAGAGTGAAAAAAGCCACAGAAATTCATTGTATCTTTCGGACTGTGTCAATTGACCACCGAAAAGCACTGTAAACCATCGTCCCATTTAATGAAAATAAAACCTAAAAAGCTATGTATTTGGTGTTTGTTTTTGACTCTTTTTTGCGCACGAGCAAAAATAGGCTACAAGCCAAAAGAGAAGGATCTTTCTAAAATGGTAATACAAGAGTACATAGATATTTGCAAAATTTTTGGTTTTGCACACGTTGTGCTATGTGTTCAATACAAAACGCTAACAAATATTCGAGATGGAATTCTTGGCGAAGGAAATTAAGTCTGCCATTTTTCGCTCTTTAATTATTATTTGATACTAATGTAAATAAACTCTGCGAAAAATGGTAAAAAGGATTTGCTGTTTTATACGTCGCCTCATCGTAGCTTCAACTTCAAGCAATTTCACTATCATTAGGCCTCATTCAGGTTTAACGCAAAGTGCTAGAAAGTTAAAATAACCAAGGTTGAAATAAGACCTTGTTGACTAAGCACTTCATGATGTTGAAGTTTGGATTGAGATTTAGGTATAGTCCCTTTGAACAACAACTATAGATGTAAAAGGAAAGGTTTCATTTTTTAAAAAAATAATAATTTATTGAATCAAAAGATCCAATATATTTCAATCAAAAAGTTTCTTGTACGCCTTGTATCTGGAGAACTACATATAGTGTAGTCAAACCCAATCTATTACTTAACTCAGAATGATGTGCTTATTGCGTAGAAAATACGAAAACTTGATTTAGGGGCAATTCAAAAATTTTGTAGCCCCTGATCTGAAAGCTAACTATTAGCCAAGATCGCAATCTTTTGATCCATTTTTTGGATCATTCGTAAAATTTTTGTTTGACTGGGTCTTAAGCGTATTGATTTACGATTATGTTCTTCAACATAAGACGCTTAGGATAAGTATTTCTGGTAAGAGTCTGGCTTTTTTATTTATAGAATATCAGAGTGCCTCGTACCAAAGATATATCAATAATAACTTCAAAATAAACTGTAGTAAGGACAATAAAGGAGATATCGTGAAAGTAAAGCTTACAGAGCTACGAATCCCTTTTACTGTAGTCCAGGAAAATTAGGCTTTAACCCGAACATTTTATAAACAAGCTGAAAATTGGTGAAAATGTTCAGAATGTTATCCTAATCAACTCAGTCGAAGTCCCAAAAGATCCAACTTGGGGAAACCGAGATATGACGTCATCAATATGGCTGCCGACAAAATTCATCCCTTAAATTTTAAAACTTAATATCTACTCTGCATTTCAAGATAGGAACTTCGTTTTTACTTCCTTTTGCAGAAAGCATATTGGAAATTGTTATGTATAGCGACTACTTGTCTTACACTGACGTTGCTTTCAAATAGAGGACCTCAAAGTGAAAATAATGTGTATTCTTTATCTGATTTTTTTTAGATTTAATTGTAAATAACTTGGAAAGAGTTACATTTACGAGAACATGTCTTGAAGTAATCATTATTTGTCGTTACAAAAGCTTTTTAACGGGCCCAGTTACGTTACTGTATCTCTAAACCTAACAGAGATATTCCATTTTATGTATAGCATGCCGTAAACTCTTGTTAAATTTATTGTGATGCTGTAGGGTTTAAAAGACCAGTCTGTAGAGGTAAAAGTTTAGTGAAATCTACACAAACTTAGTAAATTTTCGTAACTTCGTGGACAGGACCCTAACCAACATCCTCCACAAATCATCGCCGCTCCAACGTTTTCGTCATTCAATATGGCGGCCATTTCTAATATGGCTGCCGCGTCTAAACGCTCATTAACTAGGCTTTGATCCTAACATTTCGAAAAACTCGCCGAAAATTGGTGGAAATATCCTGCGAAGTATTGTAGTTAACGTACTGAAACCGCCAAAGCATCCATTTTGGGGGAGAGCCGCCATTTTGAAAAACTGATGTAATCTTGGGTATCAGCGTTTTGGGGTGTAGCTTTGAAAGTAGCAGTCCGATAATGCTATTTCGCGGGCCAAGTTAATATTTTTAGGCTAAATTATAAATACATAACTGAAATATTAACTTCAATAAAAACCATAACTTAGTAGTTCTTGACCACTTTAATTGAATTATGTGCTCTGATAGTGGGGTAAAAAACAAAATTAAAAGTTTTAGCAAACATCTTTACAGTAGAATAATTAGAGGCAAATATGTAGTTTTGAAATACTGACCGAAACGATGTTTACTGAAACTACGTAATGATAATGTTCTAATTGAGTCACACCATAAGAGCCGAAAAAAACACTGATTGTACATTTTTTTGTTATAGAAATCAGATCCTTGACAATTATTGTTATTCTATAACATTGTTGAAAATATTTTGCACGTTACACTTCAGCATCTACTGTTTCATAAAAATGATCCAAAATGACCTATATTATTGTTGAATTCATAGTTTTCGGGGTCGCTAATATGAATAGTGACACTTTCGATGCTGTTTAAATGAAAATTCACCCCTTTGTGACCAAAATGAAACCATTCTCCCCGTGTAAAGGACGGAAATTCCCATAGTAATATATAAAATACCATTGCACATATTCTCCTACGTTTTTCTTAAACTACCGTCTAATTTTTTGTTAGCCTTTTCCTCTTGTAATAAGGTTCTCACAAATGACATGCGTCACTTAACAATAACTAACTAACGGCCCCTTTTTACCGCCCAAACTTGCATACTCGTATTTTTTTTTCTATCAAGCTCTTTTAATTATGTATACAGAAAGGGAGTTATAAGCTAAAGATAGAGGGTGGATTTTAACTTTTTTTTATTTTTTTGCTTAAATTCTCCTTTTTCTCTCTCTTTTGAACTTCGTTTTCACCCTCATCGCCTTTTTTTTTCAAAGACTTCATCGACGAATTCTTTTCTCCACCCATCGTTTCGTTATTTCTTTTTTCGGGGGAGATGGGGGGTGGAGTCTTTTACCCTTGTTACGCGTCTTCCTCGTTTTTAACTGCTCCTGGTACTTGTTACTTTTCTCTTTTTTCCGTGTTTTTTATTCACCACCACTTTCTTCGCCTGTCTCCACTTACAGAAAAAAAATCCTTTTTGCCTACAGAGAGAGAGAAGCAAGCCGGGAAAGAAAACAGTCTTTGCCGTCAGCTAATTTTCCCTTCTTCATAACCCAATGAAGACATCTCTACCCCGTTAGTTTTCTCTTGTGTACTTCGGTCGGTTGCACTAATGCAATCAATAAAATGGGTTCGATAGAATGGCGCGCGCGACCAAAAAAATTCCCAGACACTTTTCTATCTTTTTTTTTCATTTCTTTCTTTAGAACCTTTCTTTACAGCTAGAAGACACAAACCATCTTACTACCCAGAAAAAAAGGAGTGAAAAAGGCAATAGTAAAAAACCTAGAATTGTATCTTTCCATTGCACTAGATGCAAATAGGTTAAAAAAAGGAGAAAATAAACTAGAATGGAGGCACTAAGGTATTGCCTTGCGGTACTCCACCCACTTGCCTCAAGCTGAACGTGTTCTGAATGCAAAAACATTTTTATAACTCAATGTAAACAAACGGCATTATAAAGCCCTGACTAAAAAATTCTGCCTGGAGAAGATGCTGTTACGAAGTTTCGAGGTTTTCTTAATGTATCCCAATGATTCTAGTAACTTCTCAGTTTTTGCTTTAAAAGGCATGAAAAAAAAAAGAAAAAAAGAAAAACATTCCAAACACAGCAGAAATGTTAAATTAATCATGAGACGTTCAAGATCTATTCCAGCCGTTGTTCTTTTTCTTCCCCATTTCGCCCCTCTGGAAGAATAAACCGTCATATTGATCAAATCATGTTGTTTCTTTTATTTTTTAAAAAAAAAAAAGAGCTGGAGTCTTCAATATGAATAATGCATTTCATGTTTTCAAAAAATCCAGCAAAAATATGAATTAATCGATAAGATTTATAATAAATTATAAATAGGTAAAAATTTGATTCTAAAAAAAAAAAAGGGGAAAGAAGAAGAATATTTCATAATCCGTTTTGGAGGCGTTGTTTTTCAAATTTACTTATATGTTAGTGAAAATATTTATAGGATATTATTTTAAACGTTGCTAAGCTAAATAGTATTTTGAAGATGCTTTCAATATTTCATCGTGGGACTATGAAGGACATGCTAAGACTATGATAGACAAAATAGACAATTAACATTGTAGTATTCTTTTCTATAAATCAAAATTGATTTGGTTTGCATTTACGCCCATTGTCGACGGTGAGGATATATTGAAATATTGGAATTAATGTATGGTGGGACCAGAAGAGGGGTCTTCTTGGCAGTGGCGTAGCACTCTTTTACGCCCCCCCCCCCCCCCGCAAAGTATAGAGAAGGGGCCCTAGTTGTAAAGCCGACAGAAGTAAGGTTGAAGTTCTACTTCTTTAAATCTTTATTCATCGCAAGACTTCGGGTCCTCGCACTACGGGGGTTGCGGGGGCAGCTGCTACGCCACTGCCTCTTGGAATTCGAAGCCTTAACATCCTTGGAGTACCGTGTGTGTTATCGTTCTTTCAGTATAAG
Organism: Thermobia domestica; assembly: GCF_964235325.1. Classification (NCBI taxonomy): domain Eukaryota; kingdom Metazoa; phylum Arthropoda; class Insecta; order Zygentoma; family Lepismatidae; genus Thermobia; species Thermobia domestica. Next base: position 367,743,188 of record NC_137454.1, read on the forward strand.
ATCGCATGATTATGTTCTTCATGCTAAAGGTGGTTATGATTAAGGCAAGTAAATTATAGTGGAATAAATGGTAGAATGGAAATGTGAGAGGAAGCCGGAGTACCCCGAGAAAATCCACGGACACGATGTTGTCATCCACAAACTTACTTGTCCGAGGATAGAACCAGGAACCTCAAACACCAGAGATAAACGCTCTACCATGGAGCCATACCGTGCCCCCGTCGTGTACGTTAAACACTGTATTCGTAAGAAAAATACAGAATTTTTGATTGTCTTTATAAATAAAGATGAATAATGTAAAAATTGAGGGAAATGTCGATATCAAGTCATTTCAAGTTCTTTATTCTTTTCTTTTGTATTATGTTAAATAATATTTGACTATTTTTTTAATTTGGTTTCATTCTTCATCTAATTTTGTATATGGGGGGGGAGGGGTCGCGGTTGCTCAATGGTAGAGCGTGGAGCATGGAGTTCTTGGTTAGATCCCTCAGCTCGCACAATTTGAATTTTTTGGTGGGCAAATACCGTGTGCGTAGGTTTTCTCGGGATTATTCCGTTTCCTCCCACTTTCTTCACTCCACCATACGCATCCATTTCTCATCATAACCGCCTACTTTAGCTTAACCGACATAATCGTGGTACGTAAAACTTAAAGATTTCATTTCTAATTTTGTATCTATACATTTGGAATTTCCATTGTACTGTTCTAATTTGTACTAGGTATATTGTATTTTTTTCTTCTTCGTTTTAATGAATTTTAATAGCGAATGAGACCTGCACTTACAAACGAAATCTGAAGCGCTGTAATGTATTTGAATTTGATGGTTTTCCACCGGGAAATGAAACCAGAGACCTCGTATACAAAAGACACTTGTATTAGCTACCAGGCTAGGAAAGAGAGCTTTGATTAATCCTAATATTCTTTTGTCAACCAATGTGGTTTTGAACGTTATGTGTCTCTTTCTATTCATCCAACGGAAACGGAATTTTTCCAAGTTTTATAATTTTTTTTTTCAAGCTGGAAGTAAGTTTCATACATAGCCTCGAAATAACTCAATTAAATAGGATTAAAATTGAGTAAACAAGTACTAAAAACAAAATTCATAAATGTCGTATGAGGATTTCGCCAAATATAATTCTCCAAACTAGCCGTGTTGGTCGAACCCGCAACCGATCATTTGCAACCCACAAGGCTCTGATTCTTTACGGAAAGTGTAGTAAAGAATAATTGGCATATTACTTAACAGTTAAAGTGTGTCGCAATGCGTCGAGAGAAGTAACACCCTTGGATTCTGTATGTATAAACTCTGGTTTGAGCCCGATGGAGTATTTGCTTCACATATAAACCCTAGAAGTAGTTCGGATTTATATCACTACTTGATGCAATCCACTGCAGACTGCCCTTTGATCCCTAAGGTTAGGGTGACACAACGCTCAAACTTTAGAATTAGAAGAACGTACCAGCAGGGGAAAGAAAAAAGAGGCATTACAGATGGAACCTAATGTTCGATGTTTTTATGTACAACTATGAGTAGAGAAACAATATTAAATTAAATGAACTTAAATCTTAAAGTTTAAAATCCAACGATTGCGCCCTTTGGGCTAAGAGATATGAATGATTAAGGCAAGTGAATCCTGATGGAAGAATTAGTGGAATGAGAGTGAGGGAGGACACGAAATTACCCGAGAAAAAACATGGACACGATATTGCCCACCACAAACTTATTTTTCCAGGGATCGAACCAGGACTCGACACACCAGAAGTAGGCACTCTAAAACTGAGCCAACATGCCTCCCTCCATATTAAATTCAAATAAACAGTAGTTCGCTTCGTGAAAATATTCAATAAATTAAAAATTTAAACACTAGTGTACTTTCCCATAAGTCTCGTAACTTGGTATTAAGATTTAAAACTCTATCAATCAACCACAAATGAGAAGGTGATCCGCACCAAATTCTCGTAGTCACCGTGAGGCAGCGGTTTTGACATAATCACATGACAGATAATCCAGCCATTTTTTGCTTTAGAACAAGGAAAAGGTGAAGTTCACTGGAGTTAAGTCAGGGCTGGAGAAGAGGGATGCTCTGATTGTTCCAAGCGTAACGTTAGTGATTGAAGTATTGGGTCTACCGTTGTGTTCCAGGGTTGTCATTAACAACATTGGTCCGTGTTTCTTTAAAGGGATGACATCACTTCCCTCCATGTTGCTTTGAAATTTGGCTCTCCGCATACAAGTCTACAATCTGCCTATGAATGTTAGCTGGTGAAGTGTTTTTGGCCTATACTAGCTGCACCACTCACATCATTTCTACTCTTGACCAATTTTCCAGACGAGTCATTGGCCCACAGGAACCGCATTACTGACCTCACTTCTACTCTTGACCAATTTTCCAGACGAGTCATTGGCCCACAGGAACCGCATTACTGACCTCACTTCTACTCTTGACCAATTTTCCAGACGAGTCATTGGCCCACAGGAACCGCATTACTGACCTCACTTCTACTCTTGACCAATTTTCCAGACGAGTCATTGGCCCACAGGAACCGCATTACTGACCTCACTTCTACTCTTGACCAATTTTCCAGACGAGTCATTGGCCCACAGGAACCGCATTACTGACCTCACTTCTACTCTTGACCAATTTTCCAGACGAGTCATTGGCCCACAGGAACCGCATTACTGACCTCACTTCTACTCTTGACCAATTTTCCAGACGAGTCATTGGCCCACAGGAACCGCATTACTGACCTCACTTCTACTCTTGACCAATTTTCCAGACGAGTCATTGGCCCACAGGAACCGCATTACTGACCTCACTTCTACTCTTGACCAATTTTCCAGACGAGTCATTGGCCCACAGGAACCGCATTACTGACCTCACTTCTACTCTTGACCAATTTTCCAGACGAGTCATTGGCCCACAGGAACCGCATTACTGACCTCACTTCTACTCTTGACCAATTTTCCAGACGAGTCATTGGCCTACAGGAACCGCATTACTGACATCACTTCTACTCTTGACCAATTTTCCAGACGAGTCATTGGCCCACAGGAACCGCATTACTGACCTCACTTCTACTCTTGACCAATTTTCCAGACGAGTCATTGGCCCACAGGAACCGCATTACTGACCTCACTTCTACTCTTGACCAATTTTCCAGACGAGTCATTGGCCTACAGGAACCGCATTACTGACATCACTTCTACTCTTGACCAATTTTCCAGACGAGTCATTGGCCCACAGGAACCGCATTACTGACCTCACTTCTACTCTTGACCAATTTTCCAGACGAGTCATTGGCCCACAGGAACCGCATTACTGACCTCACTTCTACTCTTGACCAATTTTCCAGACGAGTCATTGGCCTACAGGAACCGCATTACTGACCTCACTTCTACTCTTGACCAATTTTCCAGACGAGTCATTGGCCCACAGGAACCGCATTACTGACCTCACTTCTACTCTTGACCAATTTTCCAGACGAGTCATTGGCCCACAGGAACCGCATTACTGACCTCACTTCTACTCTTGACCAATTTTCCAGACGAGTCATTGGCCCACAGGAACCGCATTACTGACATCACTTCTACTCTTGACCAATTTTCCAGATGAGTTATCATTTTTAATGTCTGCTTCTGGATATACATGATCAGAATCCAAAGCCTTGAAACCTGCACCAATTATATGTTATTAATCGACAAAATAAACTTTCGTTAAGTTACAGTGAATGACATAAACATTTTATGCTTTATGACCTTTCATATCGATTATCCCTCGTACTTCTCATCTCGACTCTCATCTTGTTTCAGAAGTTTCTTGTCCGTAGGGAGCACTACTCGTAACTGGCCGACTGCAGCAGCAATCCTTTAGAAATTAATACACTTCCACTCTTGGAAAGGTTCGATTCCTTCCTTTGGGATGCGGAACTGTTGGCAATATATTTACTTTTGGAAGAACAGGGTGTTAATGAACTATATACCGACAAAACTCACATCAAAATAAGAGAAAAAGTTCATGTGGACCTATGGCGAAAAGTGCATAGTTTCACAGCTAGCGCTGTCCAAAATCGCAAAAAAGTTAAATTTCAATAGGCCCTATTGCGAATTCCAGAAACTGTGGATGGTGGTTCTTATTAGTTTAAAGGAAGCCACGCATACAAAATCCAAAAGTGCATATTTCATCATTTGTCAATAGGTGTAGAGGCTATTTCCTACAGGGTGTAATTCTCACATAGATTTTCAATAGAGTTTTCAGATATACCCTGATTTCAAGAAGGGTCCAAGGTAGGCAGGAGGTAAGCCTTAACAACAATGGACACTCAATATTTCAGAGGGAAGGTGGAAGTGTTAGGAACAGGCAGCTCCATGATACTTTGTGTTCGGAATAACGTGTGATGATATGTATTTCGTCACGGTATATTTGACGTTTTCTTCACTTATAAGCGTGAAGGAAAACATCGCACCATGCGTTTTCCCGAGTACGAGAGACCGTGCTGTTGACGATGCTTAACACTTTCGACATCGCTCCAAAGGATTCCACGTTCATTTGTATCGATGCTTATCGTTTGCCTGCTTTGGACCAATCATAAACTCAGAGAATATCTCAAAATTCGATTGATGGCATGTCTGGGAATTTCACCCAGCAGAGAATAAGCTGTACACCTATTGAACATGAATGAAATATGCATTTTTGGATTGAGTATGCGTGACTTCCTTTACGCTGATAAGAACCACGATCCACAGTCTCTCGAATTCGAAATAGGGCCTCTTGAAATTTGGCTTTTTCGCTATTTTGGACGGACCTAGCTCTGAAACTATGCACTTCACGCCATAGGTTCATATGAGCTTTTCCTCTTGTTTTGATGTGAGGAATCACCTCTTAAAGTTTGTCGGTATAGTTCATTAACACCCTGAATATTCCACAATTTCATTAACAATTTATTGTGTAATAGAAAACATTTAATATATACAACGTGGTATGGTGACAGGAAATAGACGGAGGGGGTGAAGGAAACTACAATTAATAAACGATATCAAAACAGAAAAGTCGTACTTGAAGACGAAGTTAGCGGAAGACCATAGAGGGTTGGAGCTTCTCAGTTGCGGCAAGTGACCTGCTAATAATGGCAGAAATACCTATGATGATGATGATAATGTTTAAGATACATGCTAAGGTTATTGAACTTAAAAAAAAAAAAATACACTCCCTATGCATAGAACTGCTAGTATTTACTGAATTATTTGTGTTTATGGTAGTTGGATCTTTCTTACAATCTTTCTTAATATTACCTGTTGTTTATGCAACCGAGCAGTGTCTAACTACAAGTCTGGTTGCATAAACAAATGGCGTAGTTCACTGACCTCGATTTAGTCTGTAATGGTAGTTATGGGCCCTAGAAGCCAGGATTGAGATTAAATAATTAATCTTTTTATGATGGCTACTTTTTTCATGATTTCGATAGTAATTCGTATATTAAAAAAATTGGTTTCCACCGACATTGTGCGACTGCACGTCGTTAATCTTTCACTTGCAGTTTTAATAGGGAAATGAGTTCATACATGGGATCTATTCTTAAGACACCCGTGTCGGATCGATAATAATTAATGTTAGAAGAGCACTTGTCGAATTCAGAGGGTTTACAACGTCTGTATTTAGACCAGATAAAATTTTCACTGCTAGTATAATCTTGATCTTGTGTAATACACTGTGATGGTGGATTATCAGTTACAATTCACTATAAATCTAGACACAGTAACCTTCAAGATCAAAAAAACATAAGTACTAATTTAAGTACAAGAATTGAATCAATCAATATTGAGTCAAAATACTCTGTGTATATCTGATTTAAGGCTGACTGAACCAGTTATTTTATCTTTTCTTATTTTCTACACCATTGACAGGTTTTGCTCGTGAACAGTACTAGAAATCCATTGTCACATACTGGATTTTTAGCCAAAGTTTTTTTTCCTTTTGATATTTAAAATGTAAGGTTTCTCTTTTTATTTTTTAGTTCTTAGTTCAATCGTCTACCCTGCTTTTGGTAGCATGTGGAAGACATCGAAACATTTTGTTAAGTACGACATACTCAGGCACGTAGTCAAGAGGGGGGGGGGTTCGGCAGGTACGGATCCTCCCCTTCCAAACCAGAAATGAAAAAAAAATTAAGGAAAGATTAAACAAAAAGAAACGAGAAAAAGAAGGGTCAGCGTTAAAAATAAAACGTTACAGCTAACTTTTGGTTACTCCTTCTTATGAGGACATTTGTATTACTTGCAATACATGGTGGCAAATGAGCGGGATATCCTGGAAAAGTCAGGAAATTTGAAATTTATACAAAAGTTACGTGATTCTCAGAATTTCTGCTACTAGTCAGAGAAATTTCAAGCTTTCGAAAGCATAGTGCAGTTCTGTAACAGCTTGGACATTATTTATATCACAATTTTTTGCCATCGCTTCCCTGCAGTATCAAACATGTTATTTCAGAAACAGTTTTCTACTGCTCCTTTAACCTGTCATTTGGAACAGACAGTAGTTGACGGAATAATGAAAATAAAAAGGTTATGTGGAAAGAAACTTGTGTTAGAGAAAGGAACGCAGATATTGTAAAATATTTTACAAGACATTATTAGATATGCACTTTTTATAATAGTCGATATGTATATTTTATAATGGTTGAGGTCATAATAAAAGGAAAATTGTTATAATTGAATGAACAAAGGAAGGAATGTAAATATTGTAAAATATTTTTCAATATTTTTTTTTATTTTTCTACTCGAGATTTCTTCATAGTTTGTTTTTAAAATACTTACTAACATATTCTCATTTTATTGTTCTGACAAACCAATATATGTTCCCAATGAAATAGTTTAGAATGATCGAGACCCTGGTGTGACGACCACGGTATTTTATGTCACAGACCCCCCTTTACGAAATCCTGGCTATGTGCCTGGACATACTACATAACATACCGGTTTGAAAAGAATATTGCATTCTGAGCAGGGGATGTTCATTTGGCCCGAATCCTCCAAAATGTCCTAACTGAACGCACATTTGTATAGTTTTCCAATAAAACTATACTTATTTGACAGGGAAATGATTGATGTAGCATGAAAATTTGATCTTACTGTTGAGTATATGAGTTCTGGGCTCGACTCCCACTGGAACCAGTGTTGAAAAAAAATATTTTTCTCAGTCATGATTCTATAATATCAAATCTCATATACACTCTATACTCTTACACTTCATGTGTACTCTTTTTTTTTATTTTTATAAAAAAACAATCTAGTTCTATCATTCTTTTTTTTTCTGAAAATATAGGTGAAAGTATCTTACAATTACTTGTTGCCTTTTGATTTGCAGAATAATACTCGTTCAATACTACATAAACGTAGTGGCTTTAGTATTGGACTCTTGCCAACACAATCTACTGGGTGCACGCCTGATTCTGAGGAACTAGAAGATGTCATAGAAGGAAAAGAACGGAGGCGAAGAAGTAGCCTATTAAAGATATTAAAACTAATAATTTCTTTGTCAAATGAAATAATTTAACTCTTCAGCTCGTTGCAAGTAATCTTTCATTGATGACAGAATACCTAGGATTTTTAAAAAAAATAATGTCTCAAGATTATGCACCAAAGCTAAGGGAGATGGTGATAGTGAGAGTAATGATGTTAGTGGAATGACGAAAAGTGGGAGGACCGCGACAAAATCCACGCATACGGATACATTCTGTACCAGAAACAAATTAAGAATATGTAATTATGCACTTTTCCACATGCACAAGGAGAGAATTTGCGAATAACCAGAACATAATGACATTTCTAGCTTTCTTTTGTTCAATTCAAATAGAGAAAGATAAATACATATACATACACGTTATTTTCTGAAGTGTTTTTCCAGCTCCAATTATTCCCCCATTGATTTATCTGTTGATGCGTGCAATTTAACCGTAGGAGGTCTGTAGCATGCGTGTCTCAGTTCCTTCAATGTTATGACCCCCGACTGAGAGTTCTTCGTTCACTTTACGACTTTTCTCCCTACAGGGGGTTCTTTTAAGGGGAAAAGGTCGATGCATTGTCTTTCTTTCCTATATAGTTCTATTTTCTTCCTTTTTTCTTTTATTCTCTGTGTGTTTCTCTTTATATTCTCTCTCTTTCTATTTTTTGGTTTGCTTTATCGAATCTCCCGAGTATTTTTGCGAAAACTTGCTTTTCTCTGCGTCTTTGTGACGACTCCGGGAGAACGACAAATGTCACTGTTACATAAAATAACAGTGATTCCTCCCCTGCCTCCCTCTTCAGTAGCACTCTGGGTTTGATACGTTTGTAACTCATAACCTTTGTTTACTGATAACACAGTCTGTTGTTGTATGTTGACTAACAACACATTCATTCTTATTTTCATAGATTAAGCTAGTACTAAAGCCAAAATTAATCGAGTTTTTAATTGACTAATGGATGATTTGAAAATGAAATGAAATCTTTCAGTTTAACGTTCCAAGAGTATGTCCTTTAGGCTAAGGAAGTTGATGATTATGAATGATGTTGGAAGAATTGATGGAATGAAAATCAGGGAGGAAATGGGAGTACCCCGAGAAAACCCATGGGCACGATATTCTTACAGGGCTTGGAATTGAAACAGAGACGACTGTCAGATTTGATTTTAACACCACTTTTCAGCATTAAGGTTATTTGAGATAGGACCTACTGCTTAAATACATTTCACAGTCAAGCTGCTCTATATTTACTGACGTCACATTTAATTTTACATTGTTAGCTTAAGCTAGCATGAAGCTAGATTTAGTCAAATATTGATTAACTGGAGTTTAACCTAACTTCTTTTTAGCATCAATATTTTTAGAGATGGGATTTATTCCTTAAACACATTTTACAGCAAGTTTCTGTATATTTACTGACGTCACATTTAACCTTATTGTGTTAGGTTAAGCTTGGATGAAGCCAGAATTAGTCAAGTTTTGATTAACTGGAGTTTAAAGTAACTTTTCGTCAGCATTGGGGATCTGATTTTGCCAGCATTTGAGACGGGATCTACTGTTTAAATGCACACTGTTAAAACTGGTTTCTTAAATTCGAGGAAAAAATCCACGTATTTGAGAACATCCGTTTCTTACCTGTGCACCAAGTAATACATTCTTAAAAGTGAGATTTCGATTTTCTCAAATCATTTTGAGAAATAATGACTCAAATACGAGATATTATGTCTCATTTCTGAGTGTGCAAATGCTTTCTCAACTTTGAGAGAACATTTTTTTTTTTTTTTTTTTTAAATTGAGAAAGGAACATCTGAGGAAATGAGACATATAACCCCAATTTTGAGAAACATTTCTAAAAAAAAAAAAAAGAAAGAAAGAAAGAAAGAAAGAAAAAGAAATTAAGTAGGTAGGTAAGTAAGTAAGTAAGTAAGAAAAGAAATGAAAGACAGAAAGAAAAGAAAAGAAAAGAAAGCGAGAAACGGTGCACAGAAACAGGGTTCTCAAATACGAGAAGGAGAAGGGAAAGGGTATAAACAAAATATAAACATACAAAAAAACTTCAAAGTATTAGTACATACAGAATTCATATTAAATAAACATCTACAGTTATATTGTTTAAGAAGTAACACATTTAAACCTTCATTTTAATGCAAGAAACTTACATTCTTCAAGAATGAAACGTTTTACAACAAATCAAAAAAAAATAAGCAGATAAATTCTGTAAAAACTGTCAAGAAACGAACGTCCACATTTTCACTACACCATTATTATCCATCTCTATAATTGTATCCCTAAGCTTTGGAGCACAATTAAAAAAAAAAAAAAAAAAAAAAGATGAAATGTTTGATTTTTACGTCAAGCAGTTGAATCGGGTACGCTAAAGGAGACGATGTTGATGAGAATGAATGAGATAGGAAATGAAGGAAGTGGGAAGAAACGGGAGAATTTCGAGAAAACCGACGTACCCTGTGTTTAAACACTACAAAGCTCATTTGTCGCGAGCTGGCCTTATGCACCAGAGGTGAACGCTCTACCACTGAACTCTACCACTATATCTAAATTAAGAACAAATGCACACTGTACGGTATGCAGTGTGCGAATTGACGGGAGATATCAAGGATTTTTTCCTTTTGAAAAAGCTTTATTGCCCTTGGAGAAGAAAATTTTCATCCCTGACACAGGTAACTTTTCAAATTCCCTCTATATAATATACATGTGTAAGTGTGTAATTTACAGAAGAAAATTGTAATAATATTTTAATGGATTAGTGTATAAGTAATCAAAATATGGTGTGCTCTTAAGTGTAAGATATGTATTTACGTGAAAATATATTAATGAAAGTCGAATCTGGTATGTACGTATTCGACCATAAGATAAATAGAGGTAGATTAATAAAGTACAATGTGAAGTGCGATGAATGTAACGAGCAAATGACTTTAGTAAAATTATATCTTTGTATCGTGAAAACAGCGGTTTTCCAGAATCCTTGTTTACGAGTATACCCACCATCTATGACGTACCTCCTCTTACGGATGCACCCTGCTGTGTTCATGCCCTGACTCGGTTAGATAGTATTCGTGCCTTTTAGTGGTCACCTAGCACACGTTGGTTGTTTTTTCTGCACTAGGCCTCTTAAAGTGAACCTGCACCGTGGAATATATTTGCACACCTCAATGTAACAAGTGTATCTTTGTATTGAACAAAAGTGTATCTTTGCATCGTGTAAACAATGGTTTTCCAGAATCTTCGTATACGCTTATACCCACCATCGCTGACAGGCCTGCCTTTTACGGATGCGCCCTGCGCGTTCCCCCTGCTGCACTCCAGTCCTAACTCGGTTAGATAGCATTTGTGCTTATAAGTGGTCACCTAGCACAGGTTGGTTGGTGTTTTGAACAAGACCTCTTAAAGTGAATCTACACCGAGAAATCCAAGTGCACACATAAAATATGGTTGCTGAAGGTACAATAAGTGAATTCAGAAAGAATTACTGGTATACATTTCATGAATTTCTGTATGAATCCGTATAATCAATCTGCACAAAATATTCAATTCGCACAATGACTATATGCCACAAATAACCTGCAAACGTATGTCATTAAAAAAGATTATTGGTGAGAAAAAAAGAAGGCGCCAATCTATGCTAGGTGATCAGTACCTCTGCGTTATAATTAAATAATAATAAATCATACTTTTTTTACGCTCTTTTTAACTACACAAATGACTTATGTGTTCTTTGTTTCCATACATAAGCTATTTTGCACCTTATAACGAAAGGGGAAGTATGTAAAACATTGACATGCTTCCCCATTCTATTTATGGCTACATAACAAAAAAGGTATTTACAGTAATTTATTCATTTATTCTTTACGTGCTCTTACTGTAAACTCGGTTCAGTTACTACAATAGTGTTCTACCAATAAACTGGATGAATTTACATTGCAATATTAATCTTAATACAACACAGCTGATAACTTCTATGAATCTTGTCTGATCAAATCTATATGTTTACATGCTATTGACTTCCTCGACTCTCGTAATGGTATGGCGTACTCATACGCCACCTCAGCCGTATTACTTTATTGCGACTCATATCCAGTTACACTCTGTAACAACTTTAATCCTTTATCTCGTTTACAGCAGGGGTACCCACAAGGGGGGCTATGACGCAAACTGCGTCATTGAAATATTTGGGGGGGGGGGTAAAATCTATATAAATATGTTTGAAGGGGTGTAAAAATTAATAGAAAAGATTTTTTCATGGAAGAACACCTACGGATAGACAATTGGGGGGTGCGTCATGGACATAAGGGGGGCACCACTGTTTACTGTATAGTAATAAGCCCTAGGAATATTACACCCTAGTAAAACACAGTAATATTATTTCGGTAAGACTGTTACCGCTACTTTTTAATCATCTATGATATTACACATTATGCACTATTTCATTCTCACTTTTAAGAAATGAGAAAATCTCACAAATGGGAACCTGAAAATTTGTCCTGACCTCACAAATAAAAGTAATGAGAATTTTGTCTCAAATATGAGTAAAAATTACTTATTTTGTTTTGAACACGCATTTTTTTCATTTCTGAGCAAGGAAATTTTTAAGGGTGCATTTCACTATGAAGCTGCTGTATATTTACTGACGTCACATTTATTCCTACTGTGTTAAGTTTGGATGAAACCAGGATTAGTCATGTTTTGATTAACTGAAGTTTAACGTAGCTTCTTTTTTAGTATCAAGATTGTTTCAGGCGGAACCTACTGCTTAAACATATTTCGCAGTTAAGCTGCTTTATATTTACTGATGTCACATTTAATTTTATTGTGTTAGATTAAGCTTGCAAGAATTAGTCAAGTTTTGATTAACTGGAGTTTAACGTAGCTTCTTTTCAGCAACAAGATTATTTGAGTCGAGATCTACTGCTTAAGCACATTTCACAGTCGAGTTGCTGTATATTTACTGACATATTTAATCTTTTTGTGTTAGGTTAATCTTCCATGAAGCCAGAATTAATCAAGTTTTGATTGACTGGAGTTTAACGTAGTTTCTTTTCAGCATCAAGATTATTTGAGTCGGGACCTACTGCTTAAAAACATTTCACAGTCAAGCTGCTGTATATTTATTGACATTATATTTAATCTTGTTGTGTTAAATTAAGCTTACAGGAAGCCAGAATTAGTCAAGTTTTGATTGACTGGAGTTTAACGTAGCTTGTTTTCAGCATCAAGATTATTTGAGTCGAGATCTACTGCTTAAGCACATTTCACAGTCGAGTTGCTGTACACTTACTGACATATTTAATCTTGTTGTGTTAGGTTAATCTTCCATGAAACCAGAATTAGTCAAGTTTTGATAAACTGGAGTTAAACGTAGCTCGTTTTCAGCATCAATATTATTTGAGACGGGACCTACTGTTTAAACACATCTCACAGCTAGCTATTTAGATACCCAGAGAAATTTGAGTACAGACAATTTAAATGAAATTTAACATTTTAACATCCCATGAATATGCTCTTTAGGCTAAAGAACATGGATGATTAATGAGAGTAGATTATTATGAAAGAATTGGTGAAGTGAGAACATGGGAAGAAACGGGGATATCTCGAGGAAACACACGTACACAATATTATCTAGCCTGGGATTGAACCAGGGACTTCTCGCATCAGAAGTGAACAACTACCACTGAGCCATACGCTGTTATTTCGTCAATCGCAGTATCGAGTGTTTAGAACGTCAACAAGAGAGAATAGAACTCGGGGGTATGAAGTGATCAGTTGACCAAAACTACTACATTCCAATCTTGGAGAGGTTGTTGATGTGATGTAGTTGAAGATGGCATCGTGAAGTACATGAAAACAGATTGAGTGACTTTACACAACTAATAAAGTACTTCTGACTTTGTTGCACTGATATAAGGTGCACACAGCAATTAATATGTTTTTCCCAAGAAACTACTGTGATTTCATATGCTGTCAAAAAGAAGCCACATTTATTGCAGAGGTTCTTCCTGCGTAACCTACTTTTTTCCCAACCCTACATCTGATGTAAAACTCTCGCTCAGGTTTGAGGAGGGAGTGGGGAAGAGTGGAAAATATATGTATGCCACAACGATCATTAATAATCACAGGTGTTAAAAAAGAAATTGTCACGGTACAATACATTTCGAAATAGAGCGTGTCAAATTCGGTTTCCTTTTTTTCCCCCTCCTTTTTAACAGAACCCTATCAAATTCATTCATCACTAGAGGGGGGAAAAGTCAAATTAATCAATCATGATCGATTATGTAGTCATCTTGAATTTTCATTCGTCTTCCAATAGTGACAAGATAGAGTAATACAGTTATACCTGTAAATAACTTAATTATCCAACGTCATTTACCTTTCCCTTTTTGTATGACAATCATTTTCGTTGTTTGTCACAAATATTTATTTACGTTACATAAAACATATTTCTACGTCACTGGCTTGGAACAAAAAATAATGTAATGAATAACTCTGTGGCTTTTTGACCTTATTTGCTACTTGACTTGAATACACAAAAGTTCAGTAATGAAGTTCATTATTTCCCATTTGCGATTTGTCTGACTTTGTTGTGTTGGATTTTGAAATGCACCTTCTCAAGGTTTTAAAGAACAAGTCTTTTACTGAAAAATATGGCAAACAAAAGAAACAAAAGAGAAAAACTTGTTAATGAATTAACTTACATAAATACAGAATTATACAATATACAGGGTTAGCATAAATGATTCAATCGTTCTAAAAAGGCTATATTTTCAGAAGTATTATACATACACATATGAGAGATATATGAAAAGAACCACAAACTCACCAAGTTTGGACTGTGTAGCAGCACGAATCCATTATCTTTACGATCGGGTGTGGCAGTGTGGCAGTACGAGGTTAGTACTTGTCGAAAATGGAGGGAAAACGAAAAAATTTGTGTGCTTGAATATGCCAGATGTTCGTCTGTTATACACTGAGAAAAAAAAGGACTAGGATTTCCGTGTGGATACACCGTATTTACGCGGGTGCGCTCCTTAAGTAATGTAATTTCATGTATAAAATTACAGCAGGTGGGAACACCATGCCAAGTCTGGAGTTCGGCGTCGAACTAGACTCGCTGTGATTGGATAATTTTATTCACATGATTGATTTCGTGTTAAAAACTATTACTCTCGTAAGGTACGGAGTCACAGATTTAAAAAGAACCAAGAGGGGACACTCGTAGGAAGGTAGTAACAACATTATATAATTAAGTTACCACCTTCGTAATGGGTATGGCGTTAATTCTAGATTTGAAATGGGGGTCCCACAATACAAAATTTTCGTTGGACGGTGGTGTAGATCGTACTACTGATGAAACAACATTACTTAATGTGGTGACGCGCGTAACCTGGTAAAAACAGCATTTACATGCCGACTGGATTATGCATTTTTCTCCGTGTAGCTGTGCAACGAAACGCTCTTTCACAAGAGAGTACGAAAAAAAAAAGCACCACGTAAACAAAGCATTTTGCGGTGGTATCGACAATTCAAGGACACTGGTTGCTTGGCAAAGGAAAAAGTACCTGGCCTCCAGATCTCCTGATTTAACGCCCTGTGACTTCTTAATGTGGGGGTACGTTAAGGACCTTGTTTACGTACCCTCACTACAGTAATCCTTAGTCGAGCTCAAAGAACGCATCAGTGCTACAGTGCAGACCAGTGACAAGACTATGCTACAAAATGTATGGAATTGTGCTTGCGTACCGTCTGGATGTGTGTCGTGCCACCAAAGGGCCACATATTGAAAATTTATAGAGCATGTGTAAAGTTGGTAAGTCTGTGGTTCTTTTTATATATATTTCATGTGCGTACGTGTAATACTTTTAAAAATATACTCTTTTTAAAATAAATGAATCATTTATGCTAGCTCTGTATACTGTATGCTTTACTTACCCACAGACCTACAGTGAAGCACACATACAAACAGTTTCCTAAATCGTTATTATTATTAAGTATTCTGCAGGTTTTGGGACTAATGAGTTTATTCTGTTTTATGTTCGGGTCTGGAGAGCTTTCTTCCATGTTTCTCGATCTTCTACTTCGTCTTTTAATTCCCAGTATTTTCTTCTATTTTTCAAATCATCGATCAATTGTGTTCTTCTTCTTCTATAAATACTTCTTCCTTTCCTTCCATTTTTCTCTCTATGATGCTATGAAGATAGACATTTTTTTTTTTTTTTTTTTTTACGACGGATGTTGACTTAAAATGTTCTCTTCTTTCTACCTAATTCAAAACATCGTCGTTTGACACTCTCGTCGTCCTTCTTATCTTTTCCATCTTCCTTCAACACAACATTTCGAAGTTCTCTAAATATTTCTTCTCTGACTTCTGCAATTAGAGAATTTGCACACGTCCCCGGCAATGCCGGGTCTGGTTCCGACAATGCCGGCGATGGAATCGGCGGCAATGTAATCAAATGGTAGCTTGCACACGCTTTTCGATCCGGCAAGAAAGCCGATGGAACTCGCGGGACCAGCAAATGCAGTCGGCCTAGCCGCCGACAATGTCGATGTTGGCTCCGGCTCCGGTTTTGTCGGCGGCAATGCTTTCTTATGCGTGGATGTAATGCCGGAGCCGGTTTGCTGATAGCTTTCTTCAATCTAGCTACAGTGAGTGAGTGGCAAGGCGTTATGTATTCTTGTTTCTTTTCCTGTATTTGGATTTTTTGTTTAGTTCAGTTTTTTTGTTATTTGCTTTTTTTCATATCACCTCAATATATAATGAAGAATGACATAATCAAAATGGCTGTGAGGTACCACAAATATAGCAGCTTGCTATTTACATAAATTCTCAGCAAGGGAAATTCGGATCTTATTTGAATTACCCAACTACGGCAACGCGGAAAGTGAATTTCACAGATGTATGTATGTATATTAATTTGTTATCTTCTACAGCCGAAACTTACTTAAGCGATTTAAACAAAGAGATCGTTGGATTCGTTTTGATAGAGAATTTGTCTTAGCATATATGAAGTCATAATAAAAAAAAAATCAACATGACGGAAATGAACAAAATGTAGATATGAAGAAATTATGAATCTGGGATAGTTACCCAGTGTTTATCCTGTTAATTATGCAACCCAGTATGTATGGTATGAATAACCTTCATAATAAGAAAATAAGGGTTTAAATCTCCATCATAATCGAAGAAGTAGGCATTCCCAAACATAACAAACGTTGCAGGAATGCAGGATCTCATTTCTGTATCTTGGCGCTGAATATGATTACTAATTCATTGTACTAAGAAATCGAACGTTTGTTTAGACATGCGATAGTAATTTAAAAATTTGGAATCATATTTCCGCAGCTTTTCATATCTTATATATAAAAGAGAACGCACAAATCCTTTGTTCCCTCATCACGCTAATACGGCTGAACCAATTTCTTTCATTTTTGGGGGGTTATTAGGATTTGGACCCTAGATGGTTTTTATCATATCACTTTAATTTTCAATTACCAGTGTCTTGAGATAATTGACCATTCAAGTGTCCATAACGTACAAATCCTTTGTTAGTTCATCATAGGTAAAAATAAACGTATTTATATGCAACCCGCATGACCGTGTCACTCGGCGGGTTAACATAAATGACAGGCGATATAATGTTAACATTTACTGCAATCTACTATGGTTTTTATCATATCACTTGAAAGCGAAAAAGTAAAAATTATCTAAGTAACAAAGTTTATTGCGTTCCGGGGTGACCCCAGCGAAGCGGGGTGAACGCTGCTAGTAATGTATAAAATGAACCTTCCACATGACGCAGTGTCAACAATGAATGGATCCAAATCTTTCTAGTGCTGCTTTGTTTCCTCTTTCTTTGCCTTAAGTACAGCAAGGCAAGGAGATATCGTTTGTTTATTGCTGGACTCATGTTCTCTCCTTCACGTTCAAACTCAAACTACTTCTCGGTACCGGCATTACCGGGATGTGTATGCAAAGCAGCGCAGTCAGCAACATTGCCGGAGCCGGCACCAGTTTTATCGACCGCGTGTGCAAAGCAGCCCCGATTCCGGTCTCGGCATTGTGTTAGTCTTCGAACCATACAGTACAATATTCCATATGCAATACTTGACCAACTTCTTCCTTAGCTCCAGGGACGGATCCAGGCAGAATGTTTGGGAGGTCGGCCGTTTGAAGTCAAATCAAGGTAAGAGTGTATTACAATAAGAGAATTGTGTTTAATGGTTTTTAAAATTAAAAAAATATCCTATTCTGAGTCGCCCCCTGGATCCGCCCCTTGTAATCCTGCTAGTTAAGAGTGATCTTTTCTTGTTGAGTGCTTCTTTGGCTACGGCAATTCTTAATCTGAGGGAGGCGCGGTGGCTCAGTGGTAGAGCGTTCACCTCTGGTGCTTGGGGTCCCGGGTTCAAACCCTGCTCCCGCCAAGTGAACTTTGTGGTGGACAAACACCGTGCTCGTGGGTTTTCTCGGGGTTCTCCCGTTTCCTCCCACTTTCTTCATTCCACCATTTCACTCATCTCTCATCATCACCGTCTCCTTTAGCCTAACCGGCATAACCGCGGGACGTAAAACTCAAAGATTTCATTTTTTTCTTGATCTTATTTCTTTGGTGCAGTAAGCATTTCTCGTCAAAAGACCTGCTAGATATTTAAAATATCTAGAAGTATCAAAAACCTTAAATTATTATAGGAGACTCATCTTCTTGATATATCTAGAAATATTAAAAATCTTAAATTACTCTAGAAGTCTATTATACATTTCTAGAAATGACTGAATGCGATCGGAATATGTTTATGAACTTGAATTAATTTTAGATTAACCTTAGAAATACGAATCAATATTACAGGAGTATCAAATTCTTCTTGAATAATTTGGAATTTGTTTCTATCTAGAAATCTTAAAGTACTTACTCTAGAAATATGCTTAGAATTTACTTTGGAATATCTAGGAGCACTCCTATTTGTCTTTTGGACTATACGTATACTTTCTATGTGAATAGACACGAATTTGATTCTACATGGAAATGGTTGTGTGGGATAAAAATCCGAGTAGCGGTACGAATCCCAGTTTGAGAAAGTAGGGTCCTTGGTACTGTACTAACAAAGAATGTTAAACTGCAATCAATAAATCAACCTTAGAACCAGAGGCATCATTTAGGGAGGGCAGGAGGGGGCAATTGCCCCTCCCCAAGCGTTTGAGGAATGGATATACTTTCATCCGTTGTTTAGTAATATACTAGTACAAAACGTAAGTCTTATGTCAGTGGTGCTTTTGCTACCCCCCCCCCCCCAAGCAAAGTCTGAAAAGGTACTAAAAATGCTTGGAACATATCTACCTTTACGAATATAGTATAGGAATTCTAGAACAGTTTTAGAAATATCTCTTATCTCGAAGAATCGGGAGTTTTTTGCTCTCTAACAAGCTGAGGACACAGGTGTCTTTTAAGAGGTAACACTATAGGGTAAGGAAAGGAGGAATGCAATTTGTTTGAGAAGATGGAATTAAAATGACATGAGGAACATGGAAATATCGAGGGAAGATAATGGCCCCTTTGATATAAACAAGATGATTACCTTCAGAAGTGTACTAACTGCCTGATTCATACACACCTTCCATTTTACCTACTAACTGTATGATTCATAGAACAGTAGCTGCTATTTTCTATACATATTTTGTCTTCCCTTTACCTTGAAGCTTTCTGCGTGCGTCTATAGTGGCCAATATTTTTTCTCTCCCTTACACACTTACGAAGGCCAGCAATGTCTATAAAGAGACAGTCCCCATCGCTTTTATACCTGAGTTCAGCATGAATTATTTCGATGTTGCTTTACCCCACTACTTTCTTATACGCTTACTCTGTTTTCCCTCCATTCTTTCACCCCCTCCCGCACCATTTCTCTTTACTAAAAATTAAGCTAAGAAGGAAAGATGGTTAAAAGAGAGCTGAAGGAAGAAGAAGGAAAAGGGAAGAGAAGATAACTTGCTCACCAAGGAAACTTTTATGCAATTCTTCTTCGTTTTCTTTTCTCGTTTCTTCTTTTTCTTCAACTTTACTTTCTCTTTTAACGTTATTTTTTTTTCTTTTAAAAGCAACTTTTCAGCAAACTCAACTACTTTTCCAGAATAGAAGGGTGTGAATGTGCTCTGAAGAGGGAGCATGGAAAAAGTGGTTATGAAACTTTTAAAACATGGACTCTTCCATTGACTACGTAACGGGGTGAACCATGATACAGATGGAGTTTATGTTTTTTAGTGCTGTATTTTTTTTACCTTACTTTCGTTTGACAAAATCCGTACTACGTTTCTTGTTGAGTATCTGTGTAACACTTTCTGTGGCCCCGCTTAGCATAGTTGCTAACATAGTCGCTGGAATCTCTGGAAGAAGCTGAAAAAGAATTGGAAATTCGGTTCCATCCAAAATTCTTTGTAAGCTCCTTCTTGGCTAAGCGGTTAGCGTACGCTTCTTTGGCGTGGGAGATTCGGGTTCGATTCCCAGCGGGAGCTCATGATTACGGATTCCACGTTAATCAGTAGGTCCCGTCTCATATAGCCTCACTGCTGAAAGGGACGTTAAACTCAAAATCAACTCAACTCAACTCAACCAAAATTCTTTGTAGAAGAAACTATGGGACACCGATTCAGAAGGGAAAAGTGAGCTGAATTTCTTAAGATCCTGAATAATTCAGTATTCATTAAACAGACACCAAAATAGCATAAGTGATATTCAACAATAGAATAAAATAACAAGTCAATAAATTTCTATTCAAATCTTTATTACAACAAATAAGGGGCTGCGAATATGCAAATATGCGTAAGATATACGCATATTTACTGTCAAAAACCAACAAGAACAACAATAATATCAAAAATTTACCATACGTCGTCCTGAAACTTCTCCAAAAGGTCAGTTATTCTTTACCAATAGTCAACTTTGATTGACAATAATAATTAAATTCTTGATTAAAACTCGAAATTTTAATTGGAAATCAGCCAATATTTAATTTCTCAATTTTTCATTATTTATTTCGGGCACTACCATTTTAATAATTCATGCAGCTTCCAGAATAACAATCTTCCATTCGAAATTTTTTTATACTGAAAGTTGTCTTGCCCGAAATAGCGAATTAATTAACACTAATCTCCAGTTTAAGTGATTAGTCATTCTAGTTCCTAATTAACAACTCGTCTGACGAATAAAAATTCCTATAAATGTTGGGCATTAACAAATAAAACACAGTTCTGACCAGAGCAGAATGAAATATATTAAAAACTATACTTACAATGTGTTACAGTTTCAAGGACCTAACGTCCTCTTCATCAGACACCAACACTCCATCTTCATATCCATGAAATTGATAGAGTTATTTTCTTCAACTTCTAATTCTAACCTCATGCCCTTCTCTTCGTCTTCTATACTTTCAACATATTTTTCTAGTTGATTTCTATTCCTTGTCCATATGCCTAAACAATCATCAACATACCTGCAAAAGAACAGTAACTTTCCTCCTGCTTGTTCTGTCACTTTTTTCTCCCACTTGTTCATTACTATTTCCGCTAGAACTGGACTCAGCTTGGATCCAATGCTTAAACCTTCTTTTATCTTCACTAGTCTTTCTCCAATTATGCAATAGCTATTTTCCCACAAAGTCTTAAGCGCTCTTATGACTTTCTCTTTTTTCCAGTGACGTATAACTTTCCCTTCCATCTCCTCTTCTATTGCCTTTATGACATAATCCCTTCTTATACTGGTGAACATGGCTTTAACATCTACACTAAACATTAACACCTTCTCCTGATTCCACTTAATCTCATCTATCCTCTTCTTCAATTCTTCCGTGTTCTTCACTCTGCATGTGTTTTGACCTTCTCTGATGTCGTCCATTATCTCTCTTAATTTCTCCTCTAGTGGTTCAAAATAGTTACCTTTGCAGTCCAGTACTGGTCTTAGCTTCACGTCCTTCTTATGTATTTTAGGAAAACCTTTCATGACAGGAATCCTTCCCTTTTCGTTGATCATCTTTTTAATTCCCGCCTTTTTCCCTTCTTGTACTATCTTCTTCAACACTTCATCTTTCATGTCCTTGTTACCGACTTCCTCATATGTCTGATCACATAACTCCCCTAGCTTCTCCTGGTACCATCCTTTCTCCATTACTACCAACGCGCCTCCTTTGTCCGCCTGTTCCACTACGATATCCTTTCTTTTCCTTAATCTTTTCAGTCCTTCCTTCTCTTCTTTCCTTAAATTACTCTCCTTCTTGTTCATATTCTGCCTAACAATCGATAATGCTTTTCTTCTTACTCTCTCTCTCTCGTCCTTATCCTTTATGTCTACAATGGCTTGTTCTACTGTGTACACCAATTCCTTCTTGTCCACTTCTTCCTCTTTAACCTTAAATTTATGTCCTAGACTTAAGCACTTCTCCTCTTCTTCCGATAAAACTATGTCACCTATCACTACCACTCTGTTCCTATTATCCTTTTCTTCTCTCCAACCTAACAATCTTCCTTTGTTTGTTAATCTGGTATTAACTTTCTCTTCAAAACACCTTTCCCATTCTCTTAAATCTCTCATCACTGCTTCTCTCATAAAAATACTGACACCGTCCTTTATATGTTCCATAAGTTGGTTAGACACTTTCTCACTTGTTTTCACTTCCTTACTTCTTTTCCTTATGACGTCCCAGATCACTTCTTTTTCAATTTTCTTAACTAGTTTCTTGAACCTTACTGATTCACACACTAAACCTTTCTTTCTCACCCGTAGACCTTTTGGAGTAATTCCCTCTTCCAGACACCTCCTCAAGAACTTGATCTGCTGCACATACGAGATTTCCTTCCTCCTTCTGTCTTTCCACGTGTTAATCCTCCTTCTCAGACTTGGAGGTAGATCATAATGAACAGAGTGTTGGTGTCTGATGAAGAGGACGTTAGGTCCTTGAAACTGTAACACATTGTAAGTATAGTTTTTAATATATTTCATTCTGCTCTGGTCAGAACTGTGTTTTATTTGTTAAGCTACTTATCCAGAGCCATGGAGTTTGTTCAAAATGTTGGGCAAGTTAGTCCAAACATAGACTTGGTTCTTTGCGACTAATATTTTATACTTTATTCCTCGATAACTACTGGCTGGATCTAAACCAGATTTGGTGAGCAAGTAGCACATAATCAAAGAAATAAAGATCGCTGTATTTGTTGGCCGAGTTAGGACAAATAGAAAGTTGATTCGTTTCGACTTGTATGTTATACTTTATTCCTTGGTAACTACTGACCATATACGAACCAGACTTGGTGAGCAAGTAGCTCATCGTCTAAGAAAAAAAGATCGCTGTACTTGTTGGCCGAGTTAAGAAAAACACAGACTTGGTTTGTCTCGACTTGTATGTTATACTTTATTCTTCAGTAACTACTGGTCAGACCTAAGCCAGACTTGATAAGCCAGTAGCCCATCGTCTAGTGAATAAAGATCATTATGATTGGTAACCGTGCTGGGCCAAGAACAGGCTCACCTCGTCTCGGTTTGTATGTGATATTTTCTTTCTCGGTAACTATTCGTTGTATTTGAAAGAAATTTGGTGCATTTAGCTCATCGTCTAAAGAATAAAGATCGCTGTATTTAGTGACCGAGCTAAGGACGGGCTTGACTCAGCAACAAAAGGTGTGTTTCAGAGCTTTGCACGCCTTTTTGAGTTTGCTTAACTTCGGCTTGTTTTGCGTATTGTATATATATGTTTTGTCATGATGATATGTATGTTCTTCACCCATATAATACTTTCAATTGAATGTTTGTAAACACAATGAAAAATCATTTATCTTCGTTTAAAGATAGGGTAGTCATCACACACTAGGCCTATACTCCAATTGTAAATAAGGGCCGCGGTGGCTCAGTGGTAGAGCGTTCACCTCTGGTGCTTGGGGTCCCAGGTTCGATCCCAGGCCCCGCCAAGTGAACTTTGTAGTGGACAAACACCGTGTACGAGGGTTTTCTCGGGGTTCTCCCGTTTCCTCCCACTTTCTTCATTCCACCAGTTCATTCATTACTCATCATCACCGTCTCCTTTAGCTTTACCGGCATAATCGTGAGACGTAAAACTCAAATATTTCATTTCATTTTTTTTTCAATTGTAAATATATCTTAAATGCAGATCTTGCAATTTCATACATTGTAATTGTACTATATATCCTATATAATTAAACTAACCTGAGTATATCCTACATGGTGCATTCTGAATATTTAAGTTGCGTGATAAAGGAACAATGTAATTCCACATTCACCTGTATTATCACTACGTCTACGCATTACCATAAAGTATTAAACAACAGTGGTAAATTCCAATGACTGACATCAACCCCAAGAGTGGGAAAGGGATGAGATTTATGATGGTGGAGAAGGAAGAACACAGCGGAAAGTTGACAGTTGTGTGGCAGAAGGTGAAGAAGAAGAAAAGAAGCAAGGTGCTAAGGTAGGCAGTAACAAACCGTTCTGCAGATGGAAATGTTCTCAAACCAGAGAAATGGGTGAGTGAGAGAAACAGACAGAGAGAGAGAACTTGCAAATTGAGTCTCACTGTACTATTAAGCAGAAGAACTAGCAGTGTGGGAGCAAGCTTCTAAGAAGATGGGAGTTTTCTATGTGTTTTGGAAACCACCCCTCCTCAGCCGTGAGACGAAAAGCAGAATAGAGGGTTGTTATGAAAGTACTGATGATGGTGAAGACTTGAAAACGAAAGAACAACCCTAAGGGTAACTTTTGGATAACGTACAGACTAAAGACAGAGAGAGAGACAGAAAAAGTAACTCGACTTGTGAAATGGGATTTTTGGATATGAATGTGGTAGGAGAAGAAGAGGAATATATGTGACTGTGTGTGAGAGAGGGTGTTAGATGAAGGTGTGAGTAATGAAGATCTAGAAATCTTCTCTCCTATCAGCACTACCGTTCCTTTAAGGTTTTGGGAAAACGGGGGTATAACTTGGTCTGCATCTGTAATCACTCAAAACTACTTTTGCCTCTCTTGTTGAAACTTACTTCCTTTTTGATTCCTTTCTCTCTCTCTCTCTCTCTCTCTCTCTCTCTCTCTCTCTCTCTCTCTCTATGTCTCTTTTTAACTTCCTGTTCCGTCTTTCGGTTCTTCGTCTACGGTTAATTTTCTGCATAAGTCTGCATAATATAGTATAATGCTAATTTTGTAAGTTTCTAAAACCAGTAGAAGCGATTATACAGGCAGGTCATAAAGACATTCAAATACATACAGATACATTTGTTTAGATGCGCAAGTATGTTTAGGTACTAATTCTCTGCGAGTATTTACTTCTCGTGCTTCATGTTTTACTGTTCAATAATGATATACTTGACTTTGATATTCAAGTATTTTCAAAGTGGCTCAATGACAGAGATAGTACTTTAAAGAGCACAAGTTCAATTGTTTAGATCTTGGAACTCTGCTGTAAGGGGAAAAAAAAAGCTGGCAGTGTCACATGTACACCACGTAAAATTGTTTGATTTGTATGACACAATATTTTCTCAATTAGTACCGAAATCAGAAGTGGTAGTAGATTTGCACCACTTCCGATTTTGGTAGAGAGATTAGAATTTAGATGGGATATATTCTTGCGACGTTCAGTTTATTGCAGAAATCTCTAGCTACGAGGTTTATTCAATAAGTTTTGCCTGCAACTCTCTGACTTTTTACTATTGTTATTTGTTAGATGTGCATAATTGTACCCTCAAACGAAAGCTTGAACCTTCTGCTTTCCAAATACATTTTGTTTCTTTCAGGTGGCTCTACGGACAACGACACAGTCTTAGGATTAGTGATAGATTTCACAAACATGCAGTTAAAAACATGCAATTATCGATTTCCTGACTATGGACAATGTGACAGCCATCAACAACAACCGTCACGTGACTGCTATATATGGAGAAGCATGTATGTACATAAGAACAGTGAGGAGAAGGTTTCGGACTGTGCGTACAAAAAATGAAATCTTTAAGTTTTATGTCCCACATTTATGCCGGTTAGGCTAAAGGAGACGGTGATGATGAGAGATGAGTGAAAATGATGGAATGAAGAAAGTGGGAGAACCCCCAGAAAACCCACGAGCACGGTGTTCGTCCTCCACAAAGTCCATCAGGCGCGAGCTGGGATCGAACCAGGGACCCCAAGCACCGGAGGTGAACGCTCTACCACTGAGCCATCGCGCCCCTTACTGTGCGTACAGAAAACAAAACCAAATCGTGTCTGCCTGCATGACAAGGACCGCAGTGGATTACCGACGACTGCATTTACGTTAGAGAAAATGGGACAGGTTGACGCACTGATTCACTGTGATTTTTGCTTTAAGAAAACGGTGATTGCAGAAATTATTTGAATTTCACTGGAAGCAGTAAATAATATCATAAACGACGAGCTTGGATTCAAGAAAATGTGTTGAAGGTAGGTTTGTCTTCAGGTTACAGTGGAAATGAAAGAAACCATGAGAAACACGTGTAAAACTTGGGCCGTTTTAACACCGAAGAAGATGTTTTTCTCATGCAGCTTGTAATAGGGGACAAATCCTGAGTTTATCACTTCGTCGCTGGAAACAAATTCTATATAGTATCGCTTCGGGGGACTTTTGCCGAGCAAGTTCCTCTCAGCACTAAAGCTGCACATTTTATATTCCGATTTCCGAATTTCAAAAGAACTTGGCACCGTTTCAAAATTTCACTATAATATTTACAAATGCAATTTAAAATTCATTGTAGCTCAAACCATTCCTTTTATTATCTTTGACAAAATTGAAAGCTTCTATGCTAGTATTCTGGAACAATGCTAAGTTCTATTGAAATCCGAATTCGAAAAACGAAATTTGCAAGCTTGGTGCTGAAAAAAAAATTCTATATAGTAACGTCTCGAGAGGCTTTTGCCTGGCAAGTTCTTCTCAACACTAAAGTTAAAAAAAAAAAAAAAATCCATATTTCAAGTTCCAAATTGCAGTGGAACTTGGCATTATTTCAGACCTGTATTCTTTTTTCTGGGCCAATAAAGTGATAAATATATAAGAACTTGGCTCTATTTTCCACATTTATAAGTTGTTCTCAGCTCTAAAGTTGGACATTTCCTATTTCACTTTCCGAACTTCTACAGAACTTGGCATCATTTCAGATCTCTATTCTTTTTCTGGCTCATCAAAGTGATAAATGTATAAGAACTTGGCTCTACTTTTCACATTTATAAGTTGTTCTCAGCTCTAAAGTTGGACATTTCTTATTCCACTTTTCGAATTTCAATAGAACTTGCCATCATTTTAGATCTCTATTCGTTTCCTGGCTCATCAAAGTGATAAATATATAAGAACTTGGCTATACTTTCACATTTATAAGTTGTTCTCAGCTCTAAAGTTGGAAATTTCCTAATCCACTTTCCGAATTTCAATAGAACTTGGCATCATTTCAGATCTCTATTCATTTTCTGGCTCATCAAAGTGATAAATGTATAAAAACTTGGCTCTATTTTTCACATTTATAAGTTGTTATCAGCTCAACGTTGGAAATTTCATATTCCACTTTCCGAATTTTAATAGAACTTGGCATCATTTCATATCTCTATTCTTTTTTCTGGCTCATCCCAGTGATAAATATATAAGAACTTGCCTCTGTTTTTCACAGTTATGTTTTTGATGTGATATTACTTCTCTTTCAAAAGCATTTACAATTATTTACTTAATGTCTAAAGTAACAGGTAAGCCATTACTTAGTATATTAAATAGTGAAAATGATGAGTATTCAACACTTATTTTTCCCTGTCAAGTTCCAGATTTTATATTTTTAGAAAGTACTTTATAAGCTTTCATTGGTATAGCAACTCAGTAACCCAATATGGAATTTCAACATAACTGTACCCCTTCTATTCTCCATGAACTGGTAAAGTTGACATTTTTTATGTTTTACCTTTACTTATACCAAATACATAATTTGTGTGAAATTTCAATTTCTTTGTGGGGGCGCGGTGGCTCAGTGGTAGAGCGTTCACCTCTGGTGCTTGGGGTCCCGGGTTCGATCCCAGCCCCCGCCAAGTGAATTTTGTGGTGGACAAACACCGTGCTCGTGGGCTTTCTCGGGGTTCTCCCGTTTCCTCCCACTTTCTTCATTCCACCATTTCACTCATCTCTCATCATCACCGTCTCCTTTAGCCTAACCGGCATAACCGTGGGACGTAAAACTTAAAGATTTCATTTTTTTTCAATTTCTTTGTTTAGAGGAATCCTTTATTAGTACCATTTTTCAAGTTTTTATGTGTAGAGGAAGTATCCTATAGGTTTTCAACCAAGTGACGTAATCTTGCCCTTGATCCCGAATTTCTCTCCTTTGAGTGAGAAATCTCCAGTTTTCGGATTTTTCCCTTTATTTGTATCATAAACCCCACTTTTACGCCAAGTTTCAAGTTTCTATATGTACAGGAATATGACATAGGTTTCAAGCACAGTGTCATAATTTTGGCCTTTTCTCCCTAGTTTTCCCATTGGAGGGGAAATTGTTCAAGTTTTTGGAATTTTTCCTTTAATCACAATCCCTACTAGCTAACTAAATAACTCTATGACCTATTAAACTCGGAGGTTCAATGCCGCGTTCATAAAAGCACTCCAATGATTTCTGTCTTTAGCCAACTGTGTCCAGCTTCTACTTTGTATTCCTATTTCTGGGAGATTCATCTTAATATTTTCCTCGCATCTGCGCCTAGACCTTCCTAATTGTGGTTTTCCTATTGGATTTTCAGTTAAAACTTTGAAAGCGTTCCTACTTTTTTCCATTCTGGCCACATGACCTACCTACCTAGGCTCCTAGAGTTGATGACCTTAACAATGTTTTGTGAATGGTATAAATTGTGCAATTCCTCGTTATGAAGTTTCCACTATTCTCCATTCTCATCCCTCTTGGATCTGTATATTCATCTCAGGATGTTGTTCTGAAATATTTTCAGTCTACGTTCTTCCTCAAAGTAAGCGACCAAATTTCGCAACAATATAGCGCAACAGTCATGATTATCGTTTTATATGTTTTAAGCATTAAATTCCTCGACATAATTCGCGACGACAAGAGAGTTTAAACTGAATAATAACACGAATTCCCTGCTTTTAGTATACATTTAATTATCTCGTGAATATAATTCACGAACCCTACATTTAAGCCAAATTTCAAATTTCTATGTACAGTATACGGTACAAGAAGCAGACCGGAGGTTTTGAATCTAGTGATTAATTTTGAACTTGTGCGTTAATTTTCTCCCTTGGAGAGTAAATTACCAGTTTGTAGATTGTTTTCTTTACTCTACAGTTGTGCCTGGAGATCATTCGTTGCTAACCTGTTAGCATATCTAATTTTGACGTGGTAGACCCTGATTCGATTCCCGGTGGGAATTTCATGTGGTACGGATTCCACGTTAATCAGTAAGTCCATGTCTCATATAGCCTCGCTGCTGAAAGGGACACTAAACCCTGTCTCACCTCAGTTATACATTTGTGCCAAATTTCAAGTTTCTATACTGGGTAGGAGGTTGCGCAACTAGCGACATCTATTAGCCTTGTTATGAACTCTTATGAATTATTATTATTAACAGACTGAGACATCTTGTGTCTAGAATAAGGATTAAAAAGCATATCTAAATATTTTCGCCTAACTCTTTATGTAACCCGCAACTCTTTTTAAAGATTTGCTTTGTAGTAACACGCACAAATGTTTTTTTTTTTTTTTTTTTTGCATAACAAATAGGATTCGAAGAGAAAATGGTATTAATCTAATATTCCTGATTTCAATCCTCTTTGCAATAGGGTAAAAACAGTAAAGATAGCGAGAAAAAGTAATTTACCTTTCAATTTTGTTATAGAAAGTAGCTTCAAATTCGGGTCTAATCTAGCAGTATGCCCGTTCTTCGCACGGGAAAAACACGTTTCATTTAGGTTATAAACGGCACCAAAACTTCACCAATCAACTTACGAATCACGAAAATTGTGAATTATCAATCATTTGCAATTATTCGCCAAGTGAACTTTGTGGTAGACAAACAATTTGTGCGTCGATTTCCTCGGAGTTCTCCTTTTTCTTCCCACTTTCTTCATTTCACCCATTCATTCACTTCTCATCATCACCGTCTCCTTTAGCCTAGTCGGCAAAAACGTGGGACGTAAAATTTAAAGATTTCATTTTATTTTCAATTATTTTTACATGTCACCATCCCCCGCCTTAGGAGTGCTAATCGGGGTCGAATTTGATTTAAACGGCACTAAAAGTGTCACTGTTCATCTCAGTGACCCCGAAAACTATGGATTCAACATTAATATCGATCATTTTCAATCTTTATGTTTATATTCCTCTTCACCCCCATTTTGCGGGGCTGAATTTGGATTTAACAGCATCGGAAGTGTCAGTGCTTATATCAGTGACTCGAAAACTATGGATTCGACACCAATATTGGTCATTTTCGATCATTTTTATATATTTCCCACTCCCACGCCCTTAAGTAGCACCGTCGATGTTTTATGATATAAAAAAAAATGCTACTCCCGAGCCTCATCTATGTTGAAATTTTGATCGAGATCGGTCGGATGGTTCAAGAGTAATTAAGTCACAAACATAGTCACTTTATTTTTTTATATACAGATGGTGATCAGAAAAATGGAACCACCTGTAGTTGGCAACACGTCAGATGTATGGATTGGCAGTGGTGTCGTGGCGCCCGCAGCGCCGGACCGTTGGTGGTGGTGTGTTAGGTCGGTCTCCATACTACGTCAGGCGCAGTGGAACAGCAGTGTCCAGTGGCTGCAGCAGACGGAGGTAGTGTAAAATGGGAGACCTCACAGATTTTCAAAGAGGGCAAATTGTTGGTGCGCGGTTATGTGGAGTGAGTGTGACGGCAGTGGCTACTATGTTAGGTGTGTCTCGTGGGACAGTGTCGAAGGTGTTGACGGCCTACACAACACACGGGAAAACCACATCGGGGAAGCGGAACAGTGGGCGGAAGAAAATCATGAGTGACAGGTCACGCCGGGTATTAAAGCGCATTGTCACGCAGAACCGTCGTGCCACTGACGGAGCAAGTGACGGAGGAACTCAATCAGCACCTCCCCCACCCTGTTTCGACAATCATAGTCCGCCGCGAATTACATGACATGAACTTATGGGGTCGTGTTGCACGGGCCAAACCGCTCATCAGGGACCATAACGCTTTCGCACGCCGCAAATGGTGCCGCGACCATGCAACTTGGACCGTTGAGGACTGGAAACGTGTGGTATGGTCGGATGAGTCATCCTTCACTCTATTCCCAACCACGGGCCGTGTTTATGTGTGAAGAACACCCAAAGAAGCTTATGATCTGCAGTGTCTCCGCCCAACTGTGAAACATGGCGGCGACTCGGTGATGCTGTGGGCCGCCATATCATGGTTTTCATTGGGTCCTGTGGTCACACTTAGCGGACGAATCACTGCCAACGATTATGTCGCAATTTTAGGAGACCACTTGCATCCTATGATCTGGATGTTGTTCCCGGACAATGACGCCATCTTCCACATTGTTGCAGCGTGGTTTGAGGAACATCGGGATGAAGTTCAACACCTCCCCTGGCCCGCCCAGTCCCCAGATCTCAACATAATTGAAGATTTGTGGTCCGTCTTGGAAACACGACTCCGGCGACGATTACCACCTCCATCCTCTCTCACAGAACTGGCCGATGGCCTGCACGAGGAATGGTGTAAAATTCCACCTGCTACCATTCACGACCTCTATGCCTCCATCCCATGTCGCATCAAGGCTGTTCTGAAGGCGAAAGGTGGCCCGACGCCATATTAATCTGGTAATTTTCAATTTCGTTCAGGTGTTTCCATTTTTCGGATCACCATCAGTATATGTAGATTCTGGTCTAATTTCTGTATTGTGAAAAGAAATACAAGAATTCTACACGTCGCCACTGGTTACAGGATAGGCGTAGCCTCCTAAAACTAACGAAAATTTGTTTAGAAATCGAAACATTTTCGATTTTTTAAAAAACTGAATTCAATTAAGCAAAGAAAAGAGTTTAATTTTCCACTCTACTATCTTTTACCCTTTTCCAGTCCCATGTCTCTTTTTGGATTTTCCTCTTTTTCACTAGTTTTTTTAAATCTATATTTTCTTCCATCTTTCATTTTCTATCTCCTTTTCTTTTTTTATTCTTTATTTCATTTCATGGTTTGATGTCTTCTTCCCATTTTCACTTTCTACTTCAAACTTTCTTTTTTTTTCTTTCCTTTTATCTTTTGGGTTTGCA
Source organism: Thermobia domestica (assembly GCF_964235325.1). NCBI lineage: Eukaryota > Metazoa > Arthropoda > Insecta > Zygentoma > Lepismatidae > Thermobia > Thermobia domestica. Next base: position 367,774,978 of record NC_137454.1, read on the forward strand.
AATGCCCTCAACGGCAGCCACCAAAAGACGTCTGTTTACCTCCAAAAGAGACATATTCTTTCGACGTCTTTTCCTTGAATTCTCTTGCCGTTAACATTCTGTGCCAGAAAGAGGGCTCTGTTCTCGTAAAATAAGAAAAAAAAGAAAGAAAAAGGCAGCTGTGTAAGGCATATATGAAGTGTAGAGATTATATATTTCTGTATAGATTGTGTAACTATACAGAGTCTGTGGAAGAAAGTGGGATACATATACTGTACATTCTCAAACTTACTTTTACTTTTTTCCCTTGGAATGACGACAGGAGATAAGGAACTCGTGATCATTAAGAAAAAAAAAAAAAAAACACACAGAATTCTAGATTTCAACAGATTTACACATTGTATGCTACAACAAAAATATGAACATTACACAAATACGATGAGGAAAAAGTATTGAGTTTTGAAATGTTTCTGTGGAAAAGAATGGAGAGAATTAGCTAGATCAAACTTAAAACCAGAAAGAAATTGTTAAAATAACAGGAAAGAAAAGAAAAATTAATATAATTTAAAAAAAAAGACAGGGAGAAATTGGTTGGAACATTGAGAAGAAACTGTGCCAGAATGGGAATGTGCGAGAAGGTACGGTAGTAAGAGAAAGAGGGAGAGGCGAAAAAGGTTACAATTTGATGGACGGCATTAGAACAGAAAATTCTTACATGAGGACGAGGAGGTTGGCTGAGGGCCATTGTGCATAGAAGGTTCCCAGTTTGGAGCAAGTAACCTGATAATAGTGGCTGAATATAGACGACGACGATGATGATAATGATGGTGATGATGATAATAATAAAAATATATACGGAAAAATGATATTTTTACATCTGCCCGTCTGTTGATTCATTCATCATTTCGCCTCGATGTATGTATATTCACCTAAGAGGCCGTACTATTCAACGTATCTAGCCAGACGAAATTTTAAACTTAATTCCTTTCTTTCTTCTAACCGAATTTTCTTCTAACCTCCCAAATAAGGGTAGCTTCTTGAACACGTAAGTAAATAATGCGAATTTCTCAGACAGTTTTAATGATTAAGGAATTGAGGAAACAACAGATGTAAGCAAATAATACGAATTTCTCAGACAACTCTAATGATCAGCTAATTGAGAAAACAACAAATGTAATTATGCTTGTAGACGATCCAAGAAAGCTTGAACAAGACCATTCAATACTTCAAATTTACACGTTCAAAGTAGTATTGTTCAAGACGCTTGAACAAGACTCTCGAATGGACTTGAAACAACTTTTACACGATCATGGAAGTATTGGATATGTTTTATATTCTCGTTAATAGATGGCAGTCCAAAACAAGTGACTGTACCTATGAAAACAAATGAAGGCGAAACTGCGTACTGATTTAGTTCAGACCTGCGCATGAATAACTATAATATTAGCATATTTTTCGTAACTTTCTGCAGGCATTTGTAATTTAATAGATTATAATTAAATAATTTAGAAAATAGATCAATTGATTTTGCAGCAATCCCATCGAATTTTCACTAAGTATTTTGTCCTTTTTACGTTAAATGACGGTTAGGTTAGCTGACGTTAAAAAAGTAAAGTGCCGCTTAGGTATAAAATCGTTCCCTATACTAAGGTTTTAAAAAATCTGGTTCCTCAAATGGCGTGCTGATGACAGAACCACACTCATCGGAAAAGAAAAAATCGAACTGTTTCCTACATTTGTGTGTATCACGAAGCAATGACTGTCTTTTAATGTTATTTATGCTATGGTACCGAAGATTTGTTAAAGAAAAGGCTGAAAACACAGAAAACCAAACGAAGCAACGATATTTCTTCAGCTAGTGGACTTACCGCCCATATCTGCATCAGACTTTCTTCAGAAAGCAATCCCATATTTGGTACTGGTTAAGAATAACCCGTCAAACGAATAGCAATTTTACTGTTAAAATGTGTGAGTGCGTATGAAGAAGGATTGTCTGAGATACAGTGATAATTCCCACTGTCGGAACATGCCTTTATAGTGTAGGAAACAAGTATTTTATGTTTAGAAGTTTAATGTTACCAGTATCAAATCATTATAAGGGCTATAGTTGAGTTCAAATGAGTGAATACGATGGCAAGGGTTTGTTGCACTCTTCTCATTTACCCATGATTCTTATTCTTACGTTTCTTGCACTATAACCTCCGTCAATGACGCGCCTGCTCCCTACTCTCTCGTGGACCTCCTTCAATGCTCCTGCCCTGACACTGTTAAATAGCATTCTCGATTTTATATATTTATTTATTATTTTTTTGTACTGTCTTGTATGTGGCATATATTAGGATGCACATATGTACCTTACGGAAAAGCACTGGTAAAATTAATCTGCCTTAAAAAATAACTTCTGAAATACTACGTGTGGATTTCGTGATAAAATAACTAGATTACAATAGGATAACATGTAATCATTTCCAGGATACTTCAATTTGCGAGCATATTATCAATCTGTACGCAATTATTTGATATTATCAGAGATTAATAACAGTACAAAACGTCTTATTAAATCAAGAAAAGTCAGTTACATATATATATATATATATATATATATATATATATATATATATATATATATATATATATATATATATATATATATATATTATTTAATGGACTCTTTTTTCTTAATCTACACCTGGTATTCTTGTATATTAAATTCTCAAATTAATACTTATAATTCTCATTGCCTCAAAATTTAACAAAAGTTATGGGCATGCAAGCATTGTAACTATATAAATCGTGTATGTTATCAACAAAAATACTAACGATATCTTCCGGCGCAAATATTAGCTTTTGTTTATTATTATAATGCACACTTGGAATATCAGATAATTATGGAAAAGAGTAACGAAAAGATATTTATTCAACAACTGCAACTCTGTCTCACGACGCCATCATACTTGTTTTGTATTTTCCTGCACTCAACTCGAGCGCTGATTGGCTATTGAATGCTCTTGAATTGAATTGTTCAGAACAGGACGAAATTTCTTGAACGAAACTATTGAATTCAACACAAAAATGACGTCGGTGCTGATGTCTTTTTCATCAAATAGTCTTGAATGGTCTTGAGCAAGAGTCTTGTTCAAGCTTTCTTGGATTGTCTACAAGCAGTATTAGTAAATAATGTGAATTTCTCAGACTGCTCTAATAATTTGCGAATTGAGGCACAACAGGTGTAAGTAAATAATGCGAATTTCTCAGACAGCTCTAATGATTAACGAATTGAGAAACAACAGATGTAAGTAAATAATGCGAATTTTTCAGACTGCTCTAATGACTAACCAATTTAGAAAACAACAGGTGTAAGTAAATAAAGCCAAATTTTCAGACAGCTCTAATCATTAGCGAATTGAGGAAGCAACAGGTGTAAGTAAATAATGGATTTTTTAAATATAAACTACATGGTTAATAGTTATAGAGCCTCGAATAGAGCATAATCGTCATATGTTTTCTGTACACATAGAAATGAGGTGCGTCACGACGGAACAGCGTGTTGTCATAGTGAAAACTTATTACAAATGTGCTGAAAATTGGGAATTTCTACCCGTACAGAAAACAGGTGACGAAGTCAGGTATATTAACTATAGAAGTCACTACAATTATAATCTCCTCCTTGTCAGAGAGTGCAAAAGATTGTACTAAAGTAGTTAGGGATGCGCACGAGACAAGATTTGTGGCTGTCTCGTCTCGAAAATGTGCTGTAAAAGTGATGTCTCGACTCGAAAAATGTATATTTCTCTATTGGAAGAGCCGTGTCTCGACTCGAATTTTGTCAGGAAAATCCTGTCTCGACTCGTCTCGTTCGCATCCCTAAATGTAGTAGAGAAACTGAATAATGTATTTTTTTTATATGAATGTTTAATATGGAGGAGGGAAGAGATTCATTGCAAACAGCTTTCTTTGCTAAGTATGTTACGAGTTAAATATGTGCTGATGTCGTGTGAGAAAGAAATGGGGACGTTCAGAGAACACTAAAATCAAGTTCAAATACCGAAGTTGTAACAAAAAGAGACGCTTGCGGTACGCTTAATTATATGGAAATTTAATATTAATGTTACATTATTACAGTTATTAACAATAGATATCTGGACATGAATGTTTTAAGTTCTTTTCAGAACTTCAGAAAGATATGTTAAATGTGAAATATATTCAAAATGACCAGAAGTGGACTTGATTCCCTTGTGCACAGAACGCACCAATAATGAATTGACATGAAGTATTGACTTGACGGTAGATGGTTGACGTTGATTATTTAACTTGTACATATTTTTGTGGCCCTTATATCTTATTTTTTATTGATGTTTTGTGTTTTGTATTTCTTACGAGGTATTGTTATTAATAAGAATTCCGCCTGTTGGAAGGCCCTGGAACTAATGAGAGTATTTTTGGGGGGGGGGAGAGGGCCCGGAAATGTTTCTTTCACATTTCTTGATCTTCAGCTTCCTCTTCTAACTACCAATTTTTTCTTCTATTTTTCAATTCATCAGTTCAATTCTTCTTCTTACTCCTCCCTTTTCTTCAATCTTCTTTTTTTTTATGGCAATATGAAGAAGACAATTTCTTCAAAAGATGTGTCCAATCCAATTGGCCTTTCTAGAAGGATGCTGGCTCTTACAAACAATGTTTATGACAATGAAATATTAGATAACAGATATACAGAGTGTCCCAAAAGTAATGATAAAAAAAATGAATCCTCAGATTCCTGGAACCAAAGCAACAAAAAATCTTTATATGACATATAGTCTGGAAATGGATAGGGGTGGAGCTAGACAGTTTCGTATGTGGGGGGGTAAAGGAACCTCACATCTGCCAGCGGAATAATGATAGGAGCTGGGAATAGGATTCAGAAAGACATAAAAAATCATATCGGCTTGTCATATTAAACGCATGTTACATAAATATGCCCGAAGTACTCCGTACGCCATTTAGGGATTTACCAAATGTCTTAATTAAATGGTGCAGTAAAGGTGGAAACCTTACTGAAAAAAAAAAGTTGTTATCCATGGTTTCGATTGCACGCACATCTACAATGGGAGTCAAAGCAAAGATCACTTAGCATGGTTGCAAAATCTCAAGGGATAAAGGAAAGTGGTATAGCACATAGAAACTTGCTGAGAGAAGTTAGAAATAAGAACAAACGTAACTAGTCGTGTCATGTAGGGCCTAATGAAATAACAGGCAGAATACACAACGACGTACTGCATTTGTGACGTAGTATCTTGCACAGAATAGCACTACAAATTACTAGGCCATAGTCCTAATAATAAATATATCTAGAGATAATGTTCAAAGCGCTATCCTTCCACATATATGCAAACGTACTAATCGTGAGTGTCGAATGCATTCCATCACTGTGTGTTGCGTAACTGTTCACATGTATCTTCAATGTGGTTTTGTAAATTGGCAATTTCCATTTCCTAAGCGTGAAGTTCTCCCCCCCCCCCCACATTCGAAGCTGTCTAGCTCCGCCCCTGTCCACTTCCGGACTATATGTCATTTAAACTTTTTTCTTGGTTTGATGTCAGGAATCTATACTTTCATTTTTCACCATTGTTTTTGGGACACCCTGTATAATTTATAGAGAGGATAGATTGGGGACTAGAGGAGGAGGTGTAATCTTAGAAATTAAAAGTAAATATTATAGTTATTCTATTGACATTTGTATCGATGGGATTCAAATTGTTTGTACACGAATTGTAATACTAGATTTTAGGATAATGGTTATTATGCTTTATATACCTCCTAGCACAAATATTGATATTTGTCTAGAGTTGTGTTCAAAAATAGAATATTTATTTTACAACTATAGTGATAAATTATTAATTATAGGTGACTTTAACACACCATCACTTATCGGTACTGCAACAAATTGGAATGCAAATGATATTTTCATCACAGAAATTAATAATTTTATATCATTGTTAAGTTTAACAGTGAATAATGTCTTAAATGTTAATCATAGAACACTTGATTTCGTTCTATGCGACCATGATGATCTAATTAAAGTTGAGTTATGTACCTTACTGCTGGTATCACTTGATGTACATCACACACCACTGGTAATTAATATTCCATGTAATTATAAGGATACCCAAAAGAAATGTAACGTCTCTTCTTATTATAATTATCGTAGGACAGGTTTTTGTGGTATCTATTAAGACTTAAAGAATCAAACATGGAATGACTTAAGAAATGTTAAGAACATAAATGAGGTTTTAGGTATTTTCTATGATACAGCATATAAAATTATTTAAACACACGTACCCAAGCTTAATAACAGAAATAGAAGAACATTTCCACCCTGGTTTGATGATGAAATAATTAATGTTCTAAAAAGAAAAGAATGTCATAGGAGACGCAGAAAGACTTCAAATTATTATTACGTACAATATAATGAATTTCGTAGACATTCGAAAAAATTAATAAAAAACTGATTATAATTACTACGTTAAATCGTCTAAAGAAATAATCAAAGACGACCCTAAAAAAAAAATGGAATTTGCAGAATAGTAAATGAAAAAGAAAATGTAATATTTCTGTAATGCAATACAAGGATGATTTATTAAATTCATTTCAAGAAATTGCAAATGGATTCGCTAAGTATTTTGGCAGTGTTTATGATCCTAACCCATCTACGTATACTTTGAATGAAAATTATGAATTAGTTATAAGCTATAGCTTAGCAATAACACATATTTCTAAAAATGAAATTCAACAACTAATAAAGAAATTAAAACCCAGCAGAACTAGTGGTCCAGATGAACTTCCCACATATTTGTTTAAAGGCTGTGCTGAACCTTTATTAGTTCCATTATATTTGATATTTTATTAAATTTAGAAAACCCAATCTTACTGGATAAATGGAAGCTGAGTAAAATAACACCGATATTAAAAACAGGAAACTCCAAAAATATTGAAAATTACAGACCTATTACCCTAATTTCAGTTCCATTTTATTTGATATTTTATTAAATTTAGAAAACCCAATCTTACTGGATAAATGGAAGCTGAGTAAAATAACACCGATATTAAAAACAGGAAACTCCAAAAATATTGAAAATTACAGACCTATTACCCTAATTTCAGTTCCTTCAAAAAATTTCGAACTAATTTTATTTAATAGAATTTTCTCGCATGTCAAATCTTATATTTCACTTTTGCAGCATGGTTTCTTCCAGGACGCTCAACTTTGACCAACTTAACTTCTTTTTCTCAATTTGTTACAAGTACTATAAATGAAAGATAATATGTTGATGTAATTTATACGGATTTTTAAAAAGCATTTGATAAGTTAAATCATAACAGTTTTAACAAATAAGCTTCTCGCTATAGGATTTTCAACCTCTTTGATAAATATTAAGATCTCTTATTTACGAAGTAGACCGCCGTCTGCAACCCAATCACCCACTTCTCCAGCAAACATTTGAAGAACACGCCCGTAAGCTCTCCCCTTCTGCTACTCTCATTCCTCCGCTTTCATTACTGCTTACTCTATACCGTTACACCATTTCTCCTGACCATCCTGACAGCCGATACTACGCACCATACTCTTCAGGTGCTCATCTCCCTCATATCTGGCCATCATATGCACCGTAACACCTACTGTTTTAACAGGGCACCCCTGTCTTCATTAATGCCTAGCGTCGCCCCTAGGCAAGAAGATAACACACATTCGTCTTACTAACCGAACCTCTGATCGGTTGTGATGTGATCTGCACTTCATTTCATCTTTCATCCAAACTTGATGCTTCTCCTCTATCTATAGCTATTGCACCTTAACAATGATTATGGTTAAAGGCCATAATGACCTATAAATTGATTATCAATAAAGTATTTCCTTTAACCACCCATATCCCATCTGTATGTTTGTTCTGCCTGCCATAATATTTCTGAATCTCTTCCTCTACAGAGGGCATAACCCTCTTCGTGCAGTAGCTAGCTTTTGCTAGCGGACAAAAAAAAAATACGAGGTAGAACATATTTTGTAAATTATAATTTTGTAAAATCTTTTATTTATGTAGCTAATTCGGGTATACCACAAGGTTCAAATCTGGGACCATTGCTATTTTCATTATTCATTAATGAATTACCAAATGTTGTAAAATATAGTAATTGTTTGTTATATGCTGATAACATGAAAATATTTAAAGCTATAAAAGTGATTAATGATCTGCATGAACTACAAAGAGATATTAATAGTTGTCTGCAATGTTGTATCAGGAACAAATTATATTTTAACATAAAAAATGCAATGTTATAACATTTTCAAATAAAATTAATTGTCTATGATTTAAGTATAAGATTAATAATGGAAAGTTGAAAAAAAAGTATATTCTCTTAATGACAGGTGTGTTACTGGATCATAAGTTTACATTTCAATGTCACATAAATAAAATTATTGCAGAGTCGTACAGAGTCTTAGGGTTTTTATTAAAGAGTACAAGAGACCTACATAATATCCAAGTTTTAAAACACCTCTTTGTAGCGATGATTAGGAGTAAGTTGGAATACTGTTGTGTTCTTTGGGATAATATTCACAAATTACAAGCAAATAATATAGATCGAGTCCAATTTAAATTTTTGAAATATCTTTATTTCAAATTGTATCATATATCAGCAACTAAAAGTAAGACATCTTTTACTTAAATTTCATTTGCATTCTCATTACAATAGAAGTTTTCTTATTCAACAAATATATTTGTACAAAACAGTAAACTCAGTGACAGATAATTGTAGTTTACTCCAATATATTAATTTCAATATACCAAAATGATAATTGCGTAAGAATTTAGTATTTAATATAACGAGATTTCATATTACAATCCACCAGGTGTCATTCATAGTTAGTGCTTGTAAAAATTTCAATAAGCTGGTTTCATCAGATTTGGTTGGAAGGGGTAGATGGGACGGTTAACCTAGGTCCCGCTGCATAGGAGGAAAGAATTCAGCTCTCCATGAAGAGTAACAGTTTTTAGTTTGTTATTTGAATTCAAAATATTCAGAGATGAAGAACCATAACCTTGTAAGACATTTTTATGACTATACTATTACTGTCGCAAAATGCGCTCAAGTTGGATAAAAACTAACGAAAAAAAGTTAAAGTTGTCCCAAATTAATTTATTCATTTTTTAGTATAGAAGATGTGGCCAAGGAGACGATGATAGTGATATTGCATGAAATGGTGGAATTTAAAAAGTGGAAGGAAACGGGAGAAGCCCAGAGGAAACATGCACACAATGTTAATCCACCTCAAAGCCTGCTTGGTGCGAACTGGGACCAAACCAGTGACTCCACTTAACGGAGGTGAATGCTGTATCGCCAAACCACCGGCCTCCAAAATTTATTCATATTAGATATGAAGTTCTTAGCTACATCATTGACTTCGTCCCCAAAATCGATAGGATATTCCTGCCTAGAATTAATACAGAGATCGTCAATTGATAGCATATAACTTTTCCTCCGAAAATTTACGAGCTTTTGCATCATAATTAAGCAATACGTTAGAAAACGCTGAAGGACAATGTATTTTCCAGTACAGTTCTCATTCAACACAAGTGGAGTCTTGATACCGTTCTCCTTCCTCCATACGGGTAGTTTTCACACTTTATTCCTTTTTTTCTTCCATGAGATTATCTTGGTTATTTTCACAACATATCTCTCGAAGGAGGCGGAGAAGAAGAGGGTGAGCGAAGGCTTCCTTTCCTGTCAAAAATAATCTAGAATTCAAATCATAAAATATCCCCAGGATATATAATATGTTTTGAAATATTTTTCTGCTGAATAAAGGGGAAAATACCTTTATGTGCGTGCGACTATGACCTGCAAAATCGAAACAGAAAAAGAAAGGTTAAAAGGATGTAGAAAAGAGGAGAGAGACTCAGTAGAGGAAGAAATTCCTTCAGGGGGTTTACGAAAGAAGAGGATCTGAAAAGGGGGAGAAGAAGAAAACGTAGGCAAAAATCGATTGAGCACAAGAAAGAAAGATGGTGGTGGGGAAATGCAGAAAAGTCTGCAATGCAATGCTCTCTGACTTCAAAAGAATGCGGAAAAAATATTTGTTCTGGGTAATATTCTTATCATAAATATGTACAATGGTATATATAATAGAGCAAGAATATATCTTTAAGACTTCATAGTTTGATGTAATATACAGTCGTACAACATTTTTCTCGTACTTACTGACAATGTGAAATGTTGAAGTAAAAATGTAAGGCATCCGTACTTTGATGTAATATAACTTAGAAGCAGGTGACATTATCTTCATGTGTTATGAAAATGTGAAGTATTCCAGTGAAACGAAGATATGATGTTCATATTTTGACGTAATATCCAGCAATATTCCAATTAACAAAGGTTTAAGATGTTTACAGTATTACTACTTACATAATATAAAGCATATTTTGTAATTATAATTAGAATTAATATCATTATAATTATAATTATAATTATCTATATATTAAACTGCTAGGTTTATATGTTCGTCTCCAGTCCTTTCGACGAGATCTCGAAAACCACAAGTACTAGAAACGTGCCGTTTTCATTGGTTGATTTCAAATTTTGTGTAGATTTTCCCGTTCTAATTGTATATTTAAAGAAAACATGGGCGTTATTTTTATTGGTACACTGGAAGTGTTCAAATTTTAAAAACTAAAGCACCATATCCTACGAGTTATACATTCCAACATCACCTATTTGAATACAGGGTTGTATATCTCTCAGGCGTTTATTTCATGGGCACATGATAATGAAAAACGAAGGACAACCATTTCTCCAGTCCAAGACGAATCTTTATTGTTTGGAATGTTTTGACCATGAACATCATATATCAGTCACATTATAATCAATTGTGTGTGTATGCATGCATATTACATACTGCATGCAAGAAGAAACAAAACATTGGTCATACATGAATTAGAAACTCCAACCGGAAGTAGGCTCAAATCTTACAAACGGTGCGAGATACTGAAAAAATCTCCCCTTGCAGATTTTTATCAAGACGTTTTTCACTTGTGTGTCTGTAAAAGGACATGTACAGATGTTGTGAGGAATTACAAGGACATTCATACTCTTATGTGAATGATGCGCTGTGCAGAGAGCGCAGGTTCAGCTAGTAATTATAATTATTGGTAAATGTGTTGCAATAATGTAAAGATAAGATTCTAAAACTGAAAAAAGGGGGCCGTTGCCACAGCAACCACTGTCACTGCTTGTCAGTCTAAAACTGTTTGAAGAAAAGAATAAGTCGTAAGTGGGAATCCTTCACCCCTGGTGGGGATGTTCATGAAGCTATCAGCTTATGTCTAATTACGTTGGAATATATTAGCCGTTTCTTAATTTTGAACATACTAGATTCGATCGAAACGAAAAAACTTTTTATCGGACTTCTAAAGAGAATGAAATAAAATAACTAAATACATGACCGTGTTTATTATCTCTAGGATTCCCAGTCACGACCCCCTTTTCAGTTTTATTAAAAAAAAATAGAAGAAGAAGATGAAAAAGGAAAAGGAAAATAGAAGAGGAAAGAGGTAAAGTAAGAAGGTAATAAAAAGGAAACTGTTACTGCATATTTTGAAAAATATGGTAAAGAAAGTGAATAATTATCGAATTCCAATAGCTATTGGGTTAATATTTGGTATTCAGGTGATCAAGGGTAGACACATGTTAACCCATACATCCCCGATCTAGATCCATTTAACCCCAACTACCAAATTATCCCGATCTAGATCCGAGATAGATGAGAAAGTTTAAGTTTACAGTTTATTCAATATTTCCAGAAGTTCTAGACTAATATCCAATACTTGAAAAATAAAGGACGAAGTTGATGGCATGTTAGAATCGACCACAAAGAAAAAAAAAATCAGAGTATTACATATTCGTAGAAGATTTTGACTTTCACAGTTCTCCCATGCTGATCATTCGTTCAGGCTACTTCAGTCCTTTTTACTTCCTTCATAGAGCCAACTTAAGTTAGTATTAACTTTCAATGAGTTTAATTGATAACTACCATTAATTATAATAAATCACACATATATGTCAAAATAATGGATGCACTTAATACTAAACCTACATTTCACTCACACACACATTCATACAGGACAATGTATACTTCGGGTTGTATTTAGTTAAATTAAACTAACCTAACTACATTACTATATACATTTATTACATTTCAATAGAAGAAAAATTAGTTGGACATAACAGGGAAAAATTTAATACATGGAAAGAATGTTTCATTAACATGCATAGAAATTCGCTACTTGCAACAAGATCAAATAACACATTTCTCTTCCTATATATATATTAAAAGTTGAATTACATGAAAGAGAATTTGACAAAAAAAAAATGAAAAAAAAACAAAATAAGGAGATTCACAGATCAATACATTTAGGATTCATTGTAATGAATATATATATATATATCATTGCGGAAAACGAAAGAAAAAAATAAATTAAAAAAAATATATATATATATAATTGGTTAATCATTCTAAAAAAAAAAAAACTTTAGTAACATTTTATTAGGTCTCTGTCCCAAGAGGAGACATTTCGACGATTTTATGAGTCTTTGTTCTCACATCGATAATAGCTCCTTTTTCCAACTCTCTTTTGCACTGTGGTTTGTGTCCATGAGAGTATTCAATTGGTTTTGTTTTAACTATAAACAACTAATTGCTTCATATCACATATATGTTTATATTTCTCATTTCGTCACTCGACGCACTCAATATAACATTTCAAAGTTTATCAAGGTTAAAAAAAATTTATTAAATCCAGTCACAGACATTGGGAACATATTTCCATATTCCGGTATTCACATTAAGTTATCAACTAAATTTCTCTTCATTAAATTTAAGACCAGTGATTTTCTTTATAGTATAGATCTTGTAGTCAAAAGATTCTAGTCACTGAATAGTTAAATTTCTGATCGTAGGAGAAGGATTTGTTTCAGAGTCTACTGATAGAAGATTCGTTGGTGGGGCACACTGTTTCGTAGGTTATTAATTTCACTTTGATCTTGCGAATAAATTTGGATGAGGATTAGGGTTATTTTACTTATCTTACGACCTGCTACTCGTTTTACTTACATGCGGTATTTAACATTATATTCAACTTTAATAGTTACAGACATCAATAACCACTCAACAAAATGTAATTTATTACAATATACGCGGTAACGCTATATATCACAAATAGTTGGTAAAGGTCGGGTGTCAAAAACCTTTGGCAACCTAAATAAAACCAGGGTAAATACCGAGCCCATTACATACATACTCGTATATATATATTCATATTACTCAATACAATAAATTTCACTTTAATATCCATCGTAGTATTTTGTCGACGTTTAAATTCTACATAACCGTTCATATTCGACAAATATTCATATTTTATAAATATTTATATTTTATTGGCTCAAAGACAAAACAAAAACCCTGACTATCAACATTCACCTTTTTCCTTCATAAGGTTGCAACATTGTATTTCATATGAATAAACCCGATAATCAATAATCATTTTCAGTTTACTAAAGATCCGCGTATATATACAAAAAACAAAATAGCTGGTGTTATTTAATGAGTTGACATAAGAGGTGGAAAATGCAACAAATAGAGCAGGCACGTAACTTTTAACACTATGTAAGTACATATATAGATGTATATACAGGAAAAAAATCAATGTTATTCGAAACTAGTGGGCCCAGACTACTAATACATACACACTATATGACCAATCAATAGTAATAAAAACCAGAAATCAGTTGTCAATGGATATAATTTGTATGATCCATGAATAACGAATGTTTCTAGGAATCCGAAAGCATAGTGTACCTTCCCGTCAATTTCTCCAGTGGTGGATTGAATATCGCGAAAATGGTCCTGAGTTGTGCTGCAATACCTCCACGAATTGCATCCCTCGATGTCTCAGTTAGTACATACGATCGAAATAAGTGAAATGAATATTGTATGTTTTATGAGTTTCAGAAACCGGGGGGGGGGGGAAGGTTGAAAAAGTAAAAAAAAAAATCTCGAAGTAATGAAGACAGAGAGAGATAGAGAAGAAGGAAGACGAAGAAATAGGGGCGCCAAAGACTTAAGTGGGAACTAACTAACGCTACAAAGACAGAAATCGAATTTCGCTCTCAACAAAATCCATAGCCAAAATATTCTTAACATGCCAAAAGGGTGGTCTACTCAAATACGTAGACTCAAGGAACGCCCTGCTGCCAAGGATGCAAGTTCTGTGTCCATCAGATCCCAATCCCACAAGAATTTGGTTGTAAGATTGAAATCCGATCCCCGTATCCGGCCCAAACCAGCAGGTTCCCGGAAATCGTCCGGAAGGTTAGAGAAGGCGCTAATTTAGAATTTCAAGAAAAAAAAAATCATCCGACCTCTTGGAAACTAGAAGATTCCAGAATAGGGATGAAATTAGAGTAATAGCTAAGGTATCCCTAATTAGTAATTCGCCAAAATAATAAAAAATTATTAAATAAACTGAATTTTGGATCGGTGACTTCTATTGCCAAATTTCACCGATGGCTACCCAGCGCAGACATGCCACCGTCTGGGATGTCGTTAATTTCCCTCATCTAATTAAACTAAGAAAAGAAACGAAAATACTTAAAGGGACTAGGGGTCGACATCCGGGTACGCTATAACATAAATATTAATTTAGTAGCAGTTAATTTAATCGGATAGTCCGAACTGAGTTATATGAACACTGCACAATAAATAAATAAAGCAAGCAACAAAAAAAAAATCTCGGAGAGGCAATGAATGCTAAAGGTACAAATGACCGAAACCTGTACTTTTCGATGATCACAGGATATAGCAGTTGGTTTTCTTAATTATCATTTCTGTCAACCTTTAGAAGTAATTCCCACATGATGCTACTCTATCTATTGAAAGGCTTAAGATCTGGGGCTGTTGTTAGGAGGTACATAAATGCAAAGTAACACACAATTCCCAACTATAATTTACTATCCAAGTAGCAAACTCGGTTGGATGAATGCACTGGTGTGGAAGTCAAAACGCGAGAGATTTTTTTTTCTTTCTTTCTTCGTAAACATATTCGTATTTTCACTATATAAAATTCACTAGGCCTATCCATTTAAATATAGGGGTCATCATTTCATTCATATTATATATCATATTATTAACATATCATTACATTCATTCATTATCTACTAATTTTCGCACGAAGTAATATTTTATAAACACCCTATTTCGTACATTTTACACGCAGGCCATACACATATTTACATTACGCAGTAATAAATATATATATATATATAACTATCACAATCTATCACGCTCAAACCACCACACGATCACATTCATCGAACCACGTACTCTTTATTTCGAAGCACCCAAATTGTATTTACCTTGCAGGTTTAAAAAAAAAATCATACATGTATTTACGGAAAGTTAAATTGTCAACGATTAATCTATTTCTGATTTGTTGATAAAACTGAAGCAACAATGGAATTTTCTACAGCTACGGGAAAAGAGAATTTAATACTACATTTTTAAACGAACAGTAACAGCATATGGACTTTACTTCTATTAAGAAAATAGGTGTTCTTTATTTCAGCGGATTATTCATTAACTACTGGACCTAGCAAGCTGAAATTTTCAGTACAGTAAGATCTCATGCTATTTTATACGAAGGTATACTCATCCGAACCGAAGACCATGTCCACGGGAAGTAATTTGAGAATAACTGTCCAAAATCAAACAATCTAAATCACTAAGTCATGCGATGTCGTACTGTCAACAAACAATTGACTACCGAAAACTGACGTTATAGCGCTGTAGTGGAGGCATAATTTACCGTGTACTGAAATGTATACTTGTACTTATTAATCAGAAATTTAATATTTACTCTGGTTTATTTATGTTAGAAAAATGGTACTAAATTAAAGCATATTTATACACTGTCCAAATCGAAAATTCACACACTCACACAAAACGACTAACTACATACACCACTGTTAGTACTATACATAAAGACAACTAACTAAACTAAATATGCACCATTTAGTTACATGCATGTTGACGAAAATAACCTAACACATTAGATTTAAAATACATTACTCCCTCGTCGATATATACAGTCGGCTCTATTTAATTTAAAGGGGGTCAAAAATGAGAAAGGTAACACTAGGTCTAATTGACCTGACCAATTGTTTACATAATGATTGCCAAAAATTGATGCCCTGGGGGCACCTTAACGAGGTTTATGGAGGGACCCTTCCCCTGAAAGGGGAAAAGGCCCTAAAACGAACAATAACTAACCCATTCCCCCGCTAGAACTGGTTCAATTTGGAAAAGGGGATAGGAGCCCTTTTAAGCTAACTTAAGCTGCCATTATGATTATTTACTTTACAACCATCAAACCTACGTACATGCGATTACTGAATAAATAATAAAAAGTCACTTCTACTTAATACACGAACAACATGCACTAACAGGTCGTAATTTCCCTAATCCCTACTTGAGTTTGAAATAAAAAAACGTAAAGTCACTCTTTCACTGTTGTCTATTCTCGATAGGCAGCAAACATGGCTTCCTAGAAAAACAGAACTGGATGCTTCACTAACTTATTGTTTCTTTACGGAAAATGTAGCTTTTTTCACTGTTTTGGGGGCTCCTACACAGCCTTCAGTGTTCAATTATGAAATTAAATCATATTTTTTACCTGAATTCTATTAAAATCCTGGTCCTTTTAACGCAGATAGGTAGGCGAAAATATAAGCTGCGTCTCGTAAGGTGTCTTCTATTATTCTAATAACATTGCGCCGAAAAAGCCAGAGGTAAGAGAATTCCTCCAATCAGAAAGAAAACTTTAGCCGCGGAAATTACAAAGCGAATGGAAATTTGGTAAATCCAGATATAACCGGATCTGAAAGTGACTATGGACTACTGAGAGGGGGTGAGGGAAAAATTAGGTACCTGACTAAATTCTACATTGGTCTGAAATTAAGAAAATTTATATCCAATGACAGAACTATGTTTCGGTATGACGTCAGAATGGTAAACCTGGAAACTTTTCAACTTATATATCAGAAAATGGGATTTACACTTAATCAAAATGTAAATAAATATATTATACAGTGGGAAATATAGTTATTAATGAAATCTTTCGATTCATTGTATTTAATTCGAAGTAAAGGGAGTAAATAAATTGTGTAGCTAAACCGAAATTGAATAAGAAAAAATTACTAGGTACAGGGTGTGTAAAAAAAAAATTGCCATTACTTTCAACTGTAATGGTACATTACAGTTTTCCCCGGCCCATTAACAAAATTTTGTTAGAATAACAAAATTTTGCTAATTGGGAATACTAACTAATGATGCTTGTTAAATTAACACACTCATTCATCTCATTCAAACATTACCAGTCACACTAGGACAGTATATTATATCTACTTGGGGTATTGCGCGAGTAATTCATTACGTTTATCTTCTGTACAATTGAAAATCTTTAAATTTCGAAAATTGTGAGTTCCGATACTTTTTTTTTTTTTTCAGTAGTGTTCATATAGCAATAGAACGGACAGAAGTTATAACTGAGAAATCGACAGATACAACTCGTAAGGCTTCACTCGCCGACTAGCATATCAGATGACATTAGGCCGCAGTTTCCCGTCTATCACTGCCATTTAATATTGTTCTAGGCTCACCGTTACCACGCACTTGCGAATGGATTGAATTCTGGGGTCGATTTACATTATTGTTACTATTATTGTTATTATTATTGCCCTGACTATTACCGTTCTCCCTTCTTCCGTACGTCCTGTTAAAATTCCTCCTGGTGTTATCGCCCCTATCCGGGTTTGATTCCATGTTGGTACGGTCATAGGGACGATAACTCCGGCGATTGTTAAACATGGGCCGATTCCTAAATAGTCGCCGGCCATTATTGTTGTTTTCTGAGCCATACCCACTAGGATAACGAGATCCAGCTTGGGTATAACTCAGGAAATCTGTCTGGCAACTTGCCGTTACCTTCGTCTTCGTCGGTTTTAGAATTTTTGCCTGTCGGGCGAAGTATCGTTTTGGTGGACCACCAACTTCCTTACCGCACAAGGCAGCTAAACGTGAGGTGACTTCTCGCACCGTTTGGCACAAGTGGGACGCTATGGCCCGGGACTCATCGGGTGGAAGAGCGTTAACTATAATATCTACCAGTTCGGCCTGAGAGGGATGTTCAGCTATCTGATAATATAGTTCGATAATTTTCCAAGCATAGTCCAAGAGGGATCCATACTTGGAGCGATCATACCGGAGTGATTGTAAGTTTCTTTTTTGGAGTCGTTCGATGTGCTCATTACAATATTCTTCTTTGAAAAGAATCAAAAAATCACCGAACGTCCGGATTTGGTATTTAACCGAGGCAAACCATGCGCCCGAAGCGGCGATCAAACATTTTTCAACTATTTGTAGGCGTTCTCCATCAGTAAGTTTGTACATGTCTAGATATTGCTGCAATCTTCGCAGAAAAACTCTAGGTAACCCGTTAGTAATGTTCCCATCGAAAGTGGGAAAACGTTCAATATCCCGGAGGGAAACTTTAGAGCTCATACTATACGGGGCAGGAAAAGAATCTAGTGGAATCAACGCGTTATCCTGAGCGGTTGGGGTTGTCACCGGATTTGCCACCGACGGAGTGGTCATTGAACTGAACGCTCCCATATGACCAAGAGAGGTTTTATAGTTAGTATTGACCATGTAAGGTTCGAATTTAGGACCCACCACTGCAGTAACTGACGGTCCGGCACATCTCCCTTCCCCTCCTGGCAGCACGCTGTAAGATTGTACCATTCCAAAAGTAGAGTGAGCATTTACGCTAGTGACTGTTGTAGTCACAACACTCGACTGCATCGGTACATCGAAATTACTCAACCATGATTTCGAGGTTGGCTGATGCGGGGGACAATACATGGTTGTGTCCCGTGCATCAGGCAACACTTGATTCTTTCCCGGGAGGACGTTACTCGTTTCTGGGAAATTTTTCCCTATAGAATCGCTATCAGGAAAAGGATAGGAGATGTCAGACTTGACGATTTCCAGTTTAGTAATCTTCCCCTTAATACTGTCTACCTCAGTTTGAATTCGACTAATTCTTTGATCAACCGACTCTAGTTTAGTTTCTATTGATAGGTCGGATATTACAACATTCAATTTACTTATTTCAGCCTGCTGCTGTTCAACCTTTCGTTCGATGTCACCAAATCTTTTGTTTGTACCCTCAAACCTTACATCTATTTCGTTTAGTTTCTCATTTGTTTCGTCTCTGAGCTGCTCGGTAGACTGTTGGGCCCGGTATCTAACCTGCTCCAATTCAGTAGACGTTTGCTCTTTCAGATTACTAATCGAAGAGGCAAAGTCTAAACAAATCTGGTCGAATTTATTGTTTAATACCTCGAATCGAGCGTCGGTCTCTCGTTTCGAGGTATCAAACTTCTCATTTATCTCACGCCTTAAGTTTTCACTATTCTGATCTATTTTCTGATTTATCTCACGCCTCATTTCTGTATTATTTTGTTCCATGTTAGAAAATTTTTCATGCATCATTTCCATCATCTGGCGAATTAATGCAGACGTGTCAGACCCTCCAGATGACATTCCTTCCTTCGGGTTTGCCGTCTGATCCCGAGAATCACTGTGATTTTCATTTTTTTCTTCATCGTCGAGGTCAGATATCTCCGCTGGAGATATTTGGCCTCGGTCCTTTTCACAGTCCTCACAATATTTTTCTATTTCGCCGGTTTGCACCTTTTCTGCATTTTCAGCAGTGTCATCTAAATTGGAACAAGCAAAGTGGATCCATTTTTGTCCACAACCGGTGCATCTAATTAATCTTCGCGGGGCGCGAGATCTTTTCTCTTTTTCATTTAATGTGCATTGAGTGCACGTGATTTCACACTCGCCCTGTGACACCACAACCTTTTTTGTTGCCATAGTTTTGAGACACTTTACACTTTACAAAAGACAAGATATATATATAGCAAAAATACACATATACTATAAAATACTTATTTGCTATCCAGACAAGTATTATTCATGACTTAAAGGACTCCCATTCTCTTTCCTTCCTTGAAACCCTTCTAGCGTTTAATTCTAATTTTAGAAAAAATTTTGACACTCCTTCTCTTTTTCCCCCTTAGAAAAGGAAACAAAAATGACAAAGTAGCCAACGACTCTACTTGTTTCACTTGACTATAAAATTTCTCGTATTAATTTCAATGTTGTAATCAATTCAACATGCCTTCAACCTCACTCTTTAACATTCTTAAAAAATTTCAAATCTATCGGTCGCCATTTAAACGGAGATCCGTTGCCATGGGAACAAACGTTGCCATGACAAACATTCTTGTCGCGGTTCACCAATTCAAACTAATTGGCATGATAACTGGTATTATTCAATAAGCATTTTCAGATCCGTTACCACAGTAAACATGGTTACCATGGCAACAATCCTGTCACGGTCGCCACTCTAAAACTGAAAAAAGGGGGAGGGGCCATTGCCATAGAAACAAACGTTTCCATAACAACGAATCCTGTCACTGCTTGTCAGTCTAAAACTGTTTGAAGAAAAGAATAAGTCGTAAGTGGGAATCCTTCACCCCTGGTGGGGATGTTCATGAAGCTATCAGCTTATGTCTAATTACGTTGGAATATATTAGCCGTTTCTTAATTTTGAACATACTAGATTCGATCGAAACGAAAAAACTTTTTATCGGACTTCTAAAGAGAATGAAATAAAATAACTAAATACATGACCGTGTTTATTATCTCTAGGATTCCCAGTCACGACCCCCTTTTCAGTTTTATTAAAAAAAAATAGAAGAAGAAGATGAAAAAGGAAAAGGAAAATAGAAGAGGAAAGAGGTAAAGTAAGAAGGTAATAAAAAGGAAACTGTTACTGCATATTTTGAAAAATATGGTAAAGAAAGTGAATAATTATCGAATTCCAATAGCTATTGGGTTAATATTTGGTATTCAGGTGATCAAGGGTAGACACATGTTAACCCATACATCCCCGATCTAGATCCATTTAACCCCAACTACCAAATTATCCCGATCTAGATCCGAGATAGATGAGAAAGTTTAAGTTTACAGTTTATTCAATATTTCCAGAAGTTCTAGACTAATATCCAATACTTGAAAAATAAAGGACGAAGTTGATGGCATGTTAGAATCGACCACAAAGAAAAAAAAAATCAGAGTATTACATATTCGTAGAAGATTTTGACTTTCACAGTTCTCCCATGCTGATCATTCGTTCAGGCTACTTCAGTCCTTTTTACTTCCTTCATAGAGCCAACTTAAGTTAGTATTAACTTTCAATGAGTTTAATTGATAACTACCATTAATTATAATAAATCACACATATATGTCAAAATAATGGATGCACTTAATACTAAACCTACATTTCACTCACACACACATTCATACAGGACAATGTATACTTCGGGTTGTATTTAGTTAAATTAAACTAACCTAACTACATTACTATATACATTTATTACATTTCAATAGAAGAAAAATTAGTTGGACATAACAGGGAAAAATTTAATACATGGAAAGAATGTTTCATTAACATGCATAGAAATTCGCTACTTGCAACAAGATCAAATAACACATTTCTCTTCCTATATATATATTAAAAGTTGAATTACATGAAAGAGAATTTGACAAAAAAAAAATGAAAAAAAAACAAAATAAGGAGATTCACAGATCAATACATTTAGGATTCATTGTAATGAATATATATATATATATCATTGCGGAAAACGAAAGAAAAAAATAAATTAAAAAAAATATATATATATATAATTGGTTAATCATTCTAAAAAAAAAAAAACTTTAGTAACATTTTATTAGGTCTCTGTCCCAAGAGGAGACATTTCGACGATTTTATGAGTCTTTGTTCTCACATCGATAATAGCTCCTTTTTCCAACTCTCTTTTGCACTGTGGTTTGTGTCCATGAGAGTATTCAATTGGTTTTGTTTTAACTATAAACAACTAATTGCTTCATATCACATATATGTTTATATTTCTCATTTCGTCACTCGACGCACTCAATATAACATTTCAAAGTTTATCAAGGTTAAAAAAAATTTATTAAATCCAGTCACAGACATTGGGAACATATTTCCATATTCCGGTATTCACATTAAGTTATCAACTAAATTTCTCTTCATTAAATTTAAGACCAGTGATTTTCTTTATAGTATAGATCTTGTAGTCAAAAGATTCTAGTCACTGAATAGTTAAATTTCTGATCGTAGGAGAAGGATTTGTTTCAGAGTCTACTGATAGAAGATTCGTTGGTGGGGCACACTGTTTCGTAGGTTATTAATTTCACTTTGATCTTGCGAATAAATTTGGATGAGGATTAGGGTTATTTTACTTATCTTACGACCTGCTACTCGTTTTACTTACATGCGGTATTTAACATTATATTCAACTTTAATAGTTACAGACATCAATAACCACTCAACAAAATGTAATTTATTACAATATACGCGGTAACGCTATATATCACAAATAGTTGGTAAAGGTCGGGTGTCAAAAACCTTTGGCAACCTAAATAAAACCAGGGTAAATACCGAGCCCATTACATACATACTCGTATATATATATTCATATTACTCAATACAATAAATTTCACTTTAATATCCATCGTAGTATTTTGTCGACGTTTAAATTCTACATAACCGTTCATATTCGACAAATATTCATATTTTATAAATATTTATATTTTATTGGCTCAAAGACAAAACAAAAACCCTGACTATCAACATTCACCTTTTTCCTTCATAAGGTTGCAACATTGTATTTCATATGAATAAACCCGATAATCAATAATCATTTTCAGTTTACTAAAGATCCGCGTATATATACAAAAAACAAAATAGCTGGTGTTATTTAATGAGTTGACATAAGAGGTGGAAAATGCAACAAATAGAGCAGGCACGTAACTTTTAACACTATGTAAGTACATATATAGATGTATATACAGGAAAAAAATCAATGTTATTCGAAACTAGTGGGCCCAGACTACTAATACATACACACTATATGACCAATCAATAGTAATAAAAACCAGAAATCAGTTGTCAATGGATATAATTTGTATGATCCATGAATAACGAATGTTTCTAGGAATCCGAAAGCATAGTGTACCTTCCCGTCAATTTCTCCAGTGGTGGATTGAATATCGCGAAAATGGTCCTGAGTTGTGCTGCAATACCTCCACGAATTGCATCCCTCGATGTCTCAGTTAGTACATACGATCGAAATAAGTGAAATGAATATTGTATGTTTTATGAGTTTCAGAAACCGGGGGGGGGGGGAAGGTTGAAAAAGTAAAAAAAAAAATCTCGAAGTAATGAAGACAGAGAGAGATAGAGAAGAAGGAAGACGAAGAAATAGGGGCGCCAAAGACTTAAGTGGGAACTAACTAACGCTACAAAGACAGAAATCGAATTTCGCTCTCAACAAAATCCATAGCCAAAATATTCTTAACATGCCAAAAGGGTGGTCTACTCAAATACGTAGACTCAAGGAACGCCCTGCTGCCAAGGATGCAAGTTCTGTGTCCATCAGATCCCAATCCCACAAGAATTTGGTTGTAAGATTGAAATCCGATCCCCGTATCCGGCCCAAACCAGCAGGTTCCCGGAAATCGTCCGGAAGGTTAGAGAAGGCGCTAATTTAGAATTTCAAGAAAAAAAAAATCATCCGACCTCTTGGAAACTAGAAGATTCCAGAATAGGGATGAAATTAGAGTAATAGCTAAGGTATCCCTAATTAGTAATTCGCCAAAATAATAAAAAATTATTAAATAAACTGAATTTTGGATCGGTGACTTCTATTGCCAAATTTCACCGATGGCTACCCAGCGCAGACATGCCACCGTCTGGGATGTCGTTAATTTCCCTCATCTAATTAAACTAAGAAAAGAAACGAAAATACTTAAAGGGACTAGGGGTCGACATCCGGGTACGCTATAACATAAATATTAATTTAGTAGCAGTTAATTTAATCGGATAGTCCGAACTGAGTTATATGAACACTGCACAATAAATAAATAAAGCAAGCAACAAAAAAAAAATCTCGGAGAGGCAATGAATGCTAAAGGTACAAATGACCGAAACCTGTACTTTTCGATGATCACAGGATATAGCAGTTGGTTTTCTTAATTATCATTTCTGTCAACCTTTAGAAGTAATTCCCACATGATGCTACTCTATCTATTGAAAGGCTTAAGATCTGGGGCTGTTGTTAGGAGGTACATAAATGCAAAGTAACACACAATTCCCAACTATAATTTACTATCCAAGTAGCAAACTCGGTTGGATGAATGCACTGGTGTGGAAGTCAAAACGCGAGAGATTTTTTTTTCTTTCTTTCTTCGTAAACATATTCGTATTTTCACTATATAAAATTCACTAGGCCTATCCATTTAAATATAGGGGTCATCATTTCATTCATATTATATATCATATTATTAACATATCATTACATTCATTCATTATCTACTAATTTTCGCACGAAGTAATATTTTATAAACACCCTATTTCGTACATTTTACACGCAGGCCATACACATATTTACATTACGCAGTAATAAATATATATATATATATAACTATCACAATCTATCACGCTCAAACCACCACACGATCACATTCATCGAACCACGTACTCTTTATTTCGAAGCACCCAAATTGTATTTACCTTGCAGGTTTAAAAAAAAAATCATACATGTATTTACGGAAAGTTAAATTGTCAACGATTAATCTATTTCTGATTTGTTGATAAAACTGAAGCAACAATGGAATTTTCTACAGCTACGGGAAAAGAGAATTTAATACTACATTTTTAAACGAACAGTAACAGCATATGGACTTTACTTCTATTAAGAAAATAGGTGTTCTTTATTTCAGCGGATTATTCATTAACTACTGGACCTAGCAAGCTGAAATTTTCAGTACAGTAAGATCTCATGCTATTTTATACGAAGGTATACTCATCCGAACCGAAGACCATGTCCACGGGAAGTAATTTGAGAATAACTGTCCAAAATCAAACAATCTAAATCACTAAGTCATGCGATGTCGTACTGTCAACAAACAATTGACTACCGAAAACTGACGTTATAGCGCTGTAGTGGAGGCATAATTTACCGTGTACTGAAATGTATACTTGTACTTATTAATCAGAAATTTAATATTTACTCTGGTTTATTTATGTTAGAAAAATGGTACTAAATTAAAGCATATTTATACACTGTCCAAATCGAAAATTCACACACTCACACAAAACGACTAACTACATACACCACTGTTAGTACTATACATAAAGACAACTAACTAAACTAAATATGCACCATTTAGTTACATGCATGTTGACGAAAATAACCTAACACATTAGATTTAAAATACATTACTCCCTCGTCGATATATACAGTCGGCTCTATTTAATTTAAAGGGGGTCAAAAATGAGAAAGGTAACACTAGGTCTAATTGACCTGACCAATTGTTTACATAATGATTGCCAAAAATTGATGCCCTGGGGGCACCTTAACGAGGTTTATGGAGGGACCCTTCCCCTGAAAGGGGAAAAGGCCCTAAAACGAACAATAACTAACCCATTCCCCCGCTAGAACTGGTTCAATTTGGAAAAGGGGATAGGAGCCCTTTTAAGCTAACTTAAGCTGCCATTATGATTATTTACTTTACAACCATCAAACCTACGTACATGCGATTACTGAATAAATAATAAAAAGTCACTTCTACTTAATACACGAACAACATGCACTAACAGGTCGTAATTTCCCTAATCCCTACTTGAGTTTGAAATAAAAAAACGTAAAGTCACTCTTTCACTGTTGTCTATTCTCGATAGGCAGCAAACATGGCTTCCTAGAAAAACAGAACTGGATGCTTCACTAACTTATTGTTTCTTTACGGAAAATGTAGCTTTTTTCACTGTTTTGGGGGCTCCTACACAGCCTTCAGTGTTCAATTATGAAATTAAATCATATTTTTTACCTGAATTCTATTAAAATCCTGGTCCTTTTAACGCAGATAGGTAGGCGAAAATATAAGCTGCGTCTCGTAAGGTGTCTTCTATTATTCTAATAACATTGCGCCGAAAAAGCCAGAGGTAAGAGAATTCCTCCAATCAGAAAGAAAACTTTAGCCGCGGAAATTACAAAGCGAATGGAAATTTGGTAAATCCAGATATAACCGGATCTGAAAGTGACTATGGACTACTGAGAGGGGGTGAGGGAAAAATTAGGTACCTGACTAAATTCTACATTGGTCTGAAATTAAGAAAATTTATATCCAATGACAGAACTATGTTTCGGTATGACGTCAGAATGGTAAACCTGGAAACTTTTCAACTTATATATCAGAAAATGGGATTTACACTTAATCAAAATGTAAATAAATATATTATACAGTGGGAAATATAGTTATTAATGAAATCTTTCGATTCATTGTATTTAATTCGAAGTAAAGGGAGTAAATAAATTGTGTAGCTAAACCGAAATTGAATAAGAAAAAATTACTAGGTACAGGGTGTGTAAAAAAAAAATTGCCATTACTTTCAACTGTAATGGTACATTACAATTCAAATTTTGGTGTAACATACGAACGTATAATATTTTTATGCTGATAATATGAACTATAGTATTTCAGTGAAATAAAAATAAAGTCAGTTCATAGTTTGATTTCTAGTAACCACCAATATGACATTCTTCTTAGTTAATACAAAATAAAGTATCCCAATGATACAAAAATATATAATTTACATGGTTTTACTCATTATACAGTCAAGGTATTTTTTTCTTAATAAAAAAAAATGTGTGTGTGGTACATTATGAAATATTCCAATGATATAAAGATATGAGGTTTAAAGTTTGACGTAATATTCAGGAATGATTGAGTTGATTTTCAGTTTTACGTCTCTTTCAGCAGCGAGGTTATATGAGACGTGGACCTACTGATTAACGTGGGATTCAAACCACATGAGCTCCCGTCAGGAATCGAACCCGGGTCTCCCACGTCAAAGGCGCGAATGTTAACCGCTTAGACACCGAGAAGCTCCATTCAGAAATGTTACGTATTTTCGAACGTAATCACAACGTGAAATATTTCAGTGAAAAAGTCATATAATGTTCGAAGTCTTACGTACTCCATTAATATGCATTGTTTTTAAATTTAATGACAATTGCAATATCTCAATGAACCAAAGATATATGATTTTTAAGTTTTATTTTTTATATTAGTCATAAAAGATGTAGATAGTGAAGCAATGCAATTATGGAACTTAATTGAGTTTGACGTAATCAACAAACATAGACAAATTTTCGTACTCACTTACAATATAAAGTAATCTAATAAAACAAAGATGATCATAGTCTGATATACTATTCAACAATATATTGCCATTCTGTGAAGAATACTTAATACTGGGGCGTAAACTGAGAATCGAACCCTTGATTGTAGGTTCTCAGTCTATCTAAATCTTAGGTTAATTTCTCACAGAATATTGCGAGAGATAGTGATAAACATGAATTGAAGAAAATATGAAATTGATAGTTGAGTCATAAAGAAGTTTTAATTAGGGATGGCCACAAAGTTCCGGTTCCGGCGGAACCGGTTCCGCGAGGAACCGGTTCTCGAAGATCCGGTTTCCAGAACCGGTTTTGGAACCGGTTCCAGACCTGGATCCGAAAACCTGGTTCCAGAACCGGATCTTAAGAACCGGTTCCAGATCTGGATCTGAAAACCCGGTTCCAGAACCGGATCTTAGGAACTGGTTCCAGATCTGGATCTGAAAACCCAGTTCCAGAACCGGATCTTAGGAACCGGTTCCAGACCTCGATCCGAAAGCCCACAAAGACCCGTAAAGGAGGCATAAAGTTCACCTTCAAAAATAATGCAAAGAGGACCATGCGCTTGTGCCTTCCCCGCCCAGACCCGCTTGTGCCCCCAGAAAAAAAATTTGGTCCACCAGTGGGTGTTTAGCCAAATGAGTTGGCCAGTTTGCCTGTTTAATCAATGAGTTTGCCAGTTACCCAGTTTATTTAGCTAAATGAGACAAGCTGCCGCCGCCTGGGCGCCTGCATGTCGCTTCCACCATTTCATCTAGCATACTGTTCACAGCTTCCCAGCAGCTCGGGTTTAGCGTAGGGTTGGTCACGAAGTTTCGGTTCCAGCGGAACCGGTTCCAGACCTGGATCCGAAGAACTGGTTGCAGACCTGGATCCGAAGAACCGGTTCCAGAGCTGGATCCGAAGAACCGGTTCTAGACCTGGATCCGAAGAACCGGTTCTAGACCTGGATGCGAAAAAACGGTTCCGGAACCGGATCTTCTAGAACCGGATCCGTTCAGACCCGAAAACCGGTTCCACCAGGAACCGGTTCTGGCCATCCCTAGTTTTAATTTCATTACTTGCTCTTATAACGTGAGAGACGAAGCAAAGAATTTGAAACTCTCAGAAAAGGTTAATAAGAAAAGGTATTTACATTGTGATATTTGTGGCAGCTGAAGTAAAACGTCGTAGGCTCCTAAAACTGAAATATAGACTTGAAGTGTTTTTAGTGAACTTAGGTGATCCTTTTATATAAGACTGCGGAATACAATCCGCATGTCCTTCATATTTCATTGTTTGGAAGTTCCACATGTATGTCGGACAAAATAAAATAAGTTTTGCTCTTATTTCAATAAAGAGGCCTAGACCCTGGAAACAACCCTGCCTTAATTCATTCAATTTAGACAGTTAATATTTTGCACTCAAGCCAACCTTGAACTGTTTACATAGATTTTTACAAAAGTTTAAATATTTACAATAACTTCAGAATTTTAAAATGTGGTATACTATAACATTTTTCTTACTTAATGACAATATGAAATATCCATATGAATCAAAGATATATATATATATATATTTATCTGAGGTTTAATGCTTCACATAATATTAAACTTATACCTTCATAATTTCTTATGGTGTGACATATCACGGCGAAACAAAAGACATGTGATGTTCATTTCTGACGTATTAGCCAACAATAGAACAGTTTTGTTACTCACTGTTAATGTGAAGCAAAGCCATACAATGTTTTACTGATTATTACTTATTACCAAGGGCGCCGATTCTGGGGGGCGGGGGGCCCGGTGCCCCTATTGTATTTATGAATGTAAAATGTTTTGCATAATTTGAATGCAATTTGTCTTAAAATCCTCATATATATACCTTGTGAATCTGAATGCCCCCCAAAATTTACAGAGAAATCGGCGCCCTTGCTTATTACGTCATCATATATATATTGCAATGTTGTATGCGTAGAGTCAAGATAACAGATTCTGAAATTTAACCTTTCATCTTCTCATTATAAAAAAAATGTCTTATATAAACTATTATACAAAGCTTTTAGGAACTTTCTCTAAGTCTTTGATCACTCTATAATGTTGTCAGTGTAGGTTAGGAAGATTCCCTTTCGGCATACGATATTGTCTTCGGATAGAAAGGATATTTGTTATTTGCCCACAGCAGCCTCAGACGGGATAGTTTATACTCCGTAGCTCATTGCAGCCCGGGAAGTAGGTATCATAATAATATCTCAGTACTTCATTTCAGCCCGGGAGGAGGTTTTGTAGGTGAATAATCAACACGGCAGTGATAATTTCTTAGTCCTGTTGTCCTCTTTTATAGCCGCCCTTTTGGAGAGAGGACCTGTGGAAGGGTTGTCGGATTTCTTCGTGGCTTTCCGTGATCTCTTCATTTCTTCCTTAAAGTGTAGTTTCCTTCTGTCGTCTGCCACTCGTTATTTATTATCGTCAAAACACATGTTTATAGTGAAAATATGTGGCTTATAGTACGTGTGGGTATATGGATATTTGCATTATATTCCATACTTATGAATACGTATGATAGATTCTAAAGTATTGCAAGAATGTAAAGATATGTGATGTAAAGTTTCGCGTGATATGCAAATGCATAACATTTTCGTACTTATTGATAATGTGAAATATTTCAGTACCGACACACAAACTTGATATGCAAAGACATTTTTCTAGTTTATTGGTAAAACTAAGAGCTCGAATGTGGTAAAGATATATGATTTTGCACTTTTACTTATTACATAGTCATCGAAAGTAGTTGTTTCATATTTATTTCTAAAATGTAATGTCTTCTGAAGGTATTGCTATAATGTAAAAATATGAGGTTTAAATTTTGACGTACTATCCAAATATAATAACCTATTTTCGTACATGGTTTGTTCTTGCCTAGACCTATATGTAGTATGCCAATGTGAAGTATTTCAGTACAACAAAGAGATCTTTAATAGAAAAATGACTCATTTCAAAATTAACATATTTCCAGGAGAGCGAGTTAAAGATAGGCACTGCTGTGAGTTAACATGGGAGAATCAATAATACAATTGCTTCCTTAAGAAGGCGATAATACTGACTTTTAACTGCGATGTTTTAAAACAAAACTCCTCTAGAGTGTAGGACTATTTTCATCATAATTATGCCATTAAGAGATACTTTTGAGTTACAAAACTTTTCTACAGAAGCTAATGATATTTATACAAGTTTAACGTACTTTCTAACATTACTACATTTTCCTTACTTAATGACAATACGAAGTATCCCAACGAAGCAAAGATACAAAATGGTGCTTACACTCATACCGTACAATGTTCACATTTCTTGCAAATTGTTATTGTTTAAGTATGTGATAGGGTATGAAGCATTAGTGACGTAAATATCTGAGGTTTAAAGATGGTTTAATATGCATGTATATTTTCCTACTTACTAACAAAACAGTGACTATGTTCACGGAAGTTGTTCATGCTTTCTGTGGCCAGCATGACGTTACAGCATATACATCCTGGGGGTCCACGGACCACGGATTGGGAAACACCTATATATTTATTTATTTATTTAAATCCGCTGACTCCAACAGGAGAATCCCAATTACAGGAGTCTTACATAAAATACTACATCTATGTTATCAGTTTAAAAACAAACACTAGAATTTAAAAAAAAATACAAAAAAATAGAAAGAAACAAAAAAATAAAAAATACAAACACGTACAAGAATGCCAACATACATAACTATTCATGTTTCGAGACCTATTACCATTACCTAATACTATTATGTGCTGCAATTATACAGTGTGCGAATTAAATAATCTATATTGGGGGGGATAAAATTAGGCCAAAGGACATAGTCTGAAGGTTCAAATTTCAAAATAAGACAATAAATGCCTTACCCCCCATATATATATATATATGCGTGTGTGTGTGTGTGTGTGTGTGTGTGTGTGACTGTAATAAATAAGAGATTTATTAATTTAATAAATATACCGACAATAAATATGCACATATATATTGTCTGACATACACACACCCCACTAAACCTTTCTGAACGTGTTTTAATGTTGTACTCACTCTTGTCCCCGTAGCTCTCTAAGGTTTATTTAGTTAATAATTCGGCTCGAGCGATAGCCATGATCACAAGCATATGTTAATTTTTCCACTCATATTGAAAGCTTCCACTTTGCATTAATACATACAGGTTGCGAAAAGAAACCTACTTCAGTCTTGTGAAAACCACTAAAATTATCAGTTAAACCGGACATATCTTTTTTTTTTTTTTTTTTTTTTTTTGTAAGAAAATCTAGATATTAGCCTATCAAATAAAAAATGGATTGTTGCTGGTCCCGATTTCTCACATCAAGGTCAAATCGAAGGCCAAATATTTAAAATATCTCAATTCAAATTTCGAGCTTGTGCTTCTACTTCCCGCTAAAACTGTGCTCATCACGACTTTTTTTTCTCCAAATATCGATTCCGTGATGGGCACAGAAAGTCAACACTTAAAAATTACTTTACTGTTAGGTTGAAGATGAGTTGATTCACTATGGGCTACATTATTCAAATAAAGTAAAACATTACACTGAAGGTTTTCAGACAACATTAATTGCGTGGACGGCAAACTGTACAGCGAAAAGATGAAAAAATGAAGGGTTAACTTTTAAAAAACCCGCTCCAGTTGAAATGGTTATACAGACACGGACAATGACACGGAGAACCAGTCATATTAACAAATGCTGAAACAAATCTTGAATTATTCGCTTATTCACCTAAAAATCACCTTCATTAATATGTCTGCTCACTAGGAGCGTATCCCCCAGCGTGTACGTTAACATATATTTACGAGAGAATACCTATATCTCAGATTTTGAGTACAGTTTCAAAAGTTCATTTCTGTAAACTGTAAAAGCAGTGATTACTATGCTAATTATCACAAATTAAATGCAACTTTTGAGTTGCATACACACAACCTACTAGGGAATGAAGACCATGTGCTAACAAAGAGTACACTGGAAAATGAAATAACATGTTATAACAAAAATTAAAATAAGATGATAATCGATACAAATATAGAGGATGAATATGACATATCCGAACTTCGCCAAGTATGGTAGAAGAAGCTATTTGTTTACTTCTTCTTGGCCAACCGCTAAGAACATTTATAAATCTATATGTGGCTTTGTTATACGCAATTAGTACATTCAAATTCACAAACGATGACAAACTGAAGGGTACGAAGGTACAGTTGCAAGTAACAACCGTAGTCATAATAATATAGTTCTACTAAACAACGTTGAAAATAGTGGGTAATTAGGTTGTAAGTAGAAATGACCAAAACTAAACAGTTTACATCGATCATTTCGAAATATAGCTAGAAGATTACATTTACAAGAAATAACAAAAATCAGTGAAATTTGGAGTTATACTAAGCATAGTTTGAGGGGGAAAGCGAGCATCCCCGGTGGGGATACTTCAGCTGACTTCTTTGGGGGGAGGGGGGCGCGGTGGCTCAGTGGTAGAGCGTTCACCTCCGGTGCTTGGGGTTCCTGGTTCGATCCCAGCTCGCGCCGTGTGGACTTTGTGGTGGACAAACACCGTGCTCGTGGGTTTTCTCGGGGTTCTCCCGTTTCCTCCCACTTTCTTCATTCCACCATTTCACTCATCTCTCATTATCACCGTCTCCTTTAGCCTAACCGGCATAACCGTGGGACGTAAAACTTAAAGATTTCATTTTTCTTTGGGGGGAACAAAATGTGATTGAGGGGGAAAATCCCCCTCATCCCCCCCGGTAATTCGCACCCTGTATATATATATATTTGTGTGTGTATGTGACTAACCAAATCTGCTTCGACATGTTTGGAAGAAATGAATCCCCCTTCTAAAATCCAGGGGTGGGTAATCGTCTTGTCCTACTTGTTGGCAGCCATTACATTTGAATAGTAACTAATATTATAGTAATAATAGTGAAAATGAACTTAATAAGTTAAATAAATTAGAAGAATATATCTTCCTTTCCATGTTTTTCAAATTTGGAAGTACAGTATGTATTACTAGGGAACAGGGAGCAAGCACATGCCTTTAATATTTCAACCACTGCTTTTACAGCACTTAACCGCTACCAATGTTACCAACAACCTCTGAAGAAAATAGGCTAGATGGTCTGCAGAAATAAGCTTTTTTACCCCAAAAATGGCTAGATTTTTAACTGCTAACCTATAACCCACATTGTAGATTTTAAACCACTTTTTTGTGAGTAGGATTATATAAGTGAGTTATAGTAAAATTTGAAATGTTGAATTTTGTTCGTTGAAGACTAAAGGAAGATATGTGACTTTAAATTATAATAAAATCCATCAACAACTCATCTGATTTGTGAAAGCCAACAGCCATATTATTAGTTGAAGTTGTATTGAAATGTTATCATGGATGATGTCGCAGCTAGCCGAGGCACTGGAACTGGATGCACCATTGTTGGATTGTGGATTGGTAGTGTTTGTGTAAACTGCCATTGTCCCAATGTTCAGTAATACAGTATTTCTTTCGGCAGGTCATAAGCCTTTACACGCACTTCTTATGTCTCCGTACGCCCACATGAATCATCATTATTGCATTAAGGTGGATCAGTAGAAGTTCCCAGTGCTATGCTAAATGGTGCTTGAATAGTGTGGCGTTGCCAGATAGTGTCGAGTGTTTACTGATGCCAGATAATAAAGGAAGTAATCATGGAATGCTGCGTGGATACTTCCTAGAGAAATTAGTTTTCGACCCTTACCGCAATTCCGCTTCTCGAACTGCAACGCTAGAATCCAGGAATTTTCTTATTGTGACTACTACAATAAACGCACAAATTTGGCAATACCGCATTATGGCGTTCTCCGCAAGTTTCGTCTCAAATTATATTTCCTTAAATGTAAATTAATATTTAAATAAAATATGAAACATAACACGAAAAACGGTCAATCAATATATCTATTTTGTGAGAAGATCGTTACTTTAAAATACTTTACACATACAAATAAACATTTCATAAAATGGAGCACTTCTAGTAAGATCTAACAGCAAGTGCTTATTGTAAAACGAGTCAAATATTTTCTATTATTTGTTACATTTTTCGATATCAGGAAGATGCAACCAAACGAATCAGTGTCTTGTGCTGTAGCTGAAACATTACTCTATCTTATCGTACAATATTTATAATATGTAACGTCTCATTGCGCAGTAGTTAAGACAATGAGCTAAAATATGTACTGACTTCCGGGTGGTGATCCACCTTAAGAGTTTTCAAGCTAATTCGATATCCTATTTGTTTCCTCTAATAAACAAAAACAATCTCTGTGGCTTGAAGAACCGAACAGTTTACGAAATTTGTATTAAAAAACTTTTATTCTTGCAATGAAAGGCGAAACTTAAAGTAATTAAAAAGTAGCAAACAGGGCCGTTACAGGAGCGACATTAAAATTAAAATTCTTAAATTCTTAATTTCTTTCTGAGTCGATAGGCATTGTTAAGTAACTGTAGATCTGTGGATAGGGAAAGAGAAGAAGAATGAAGAATAGGTTTGTTTCGTAATAAAACACCCTCGGTCTAGAGAAATCAATTAATACGATAATATATAATGACAAATAGGCTGTCTTTTTTTTTTTAAAAAAAAAAAATACACTTTATTTTCAAAGAAAAATATTTTTAGAATTCATTTAACGGCTAATCAAAAGCCAAAAATGGTAAAAGAGTTTCATAAAATAAGGTATATTTAAGGCTATAAGCATTTCGTAGATTTGTATGGTTAAATGCTTCTCCAAATTGGCCAGATTTAGCCAAAAATAAGCTAAATTGGAATCATGGCTAAATGCCTCTCCAAATAGGCTAGATCTAGCCAAAAATAGGCTAAATTGGCATCATGGCTAGATGCCTCTCCAAATAGGCTAAATTGGCTTCATGGCTAAATGCCTCTCCAAATAGGCTAAATCTAGCCAAAAATAGGCTAAATTGGCATTATGGCTAAATGCCTCTCCAAATAGGCTAAATTGGCTTCTTGGCTAAATGCCTCTCC
The DNA here is from genome assembly GCF_964235325.1 of Thermobia domestica. Lineage (NCBI taxonomy): Eukaryota > Metazoa > Arthropoda > Insecta > Zygentoma > Lepismatidae > Thermobia > Thermobia domestica. The sequence goes on from NC_137454.1 coordinate 367,810,483, forward strand.
AAATAGGCTAAATCTAGCCAAAAATAGGCTAAATTGGCATTATGGCTAGATGCCTCTCCAAATAGGCTAAATTGGCTTCATGGCTAAATGCCTCTCCAAATAGGCTAAATCTAGCCAAAAATAGGCTAAATTGGCATTATGGCTAAATGCCTCTCCAAATAGGCTAGATCTAGCCAAAATAGGCTAAATTGGCATTATGGCTAAATGCCTCTCCAAATAGGCTAAATCTAGCCAAAAATAGGCTAAATTGGCATTATGGCTAAATGCCTCTCCAAACAGGCTAAATCTAGCCAAAAATAGGCTAAATTGGCATTATGGCTAAATGCCTCTCCAAATAGGCTAGATCTAGCCAAAAATAGGCTAAATTGGCGTCACTATCGCTACTGACATATACATAACTTTACGCGATATTAACATTTAGAAAAAGAGTTATCTCGCTCCCATACTATATATTGCATCTCAAAGAAATCAGTGAAATAACTTAAGAAGAAACTGGAAGATGGAGGAATGCATACCGTATATAAATAAAAAGAGAGAAAGAAGGAAAAAAACTCTATGGAAAAAGCACAAAGAAATAAGTAAAAGTACTCGCAACTTTACAATGGGAGGATGGATTTAAAAAAATAATAGGAAACCACAACAATAGACGAAGACTATTAAAAGAAGAAAAATGTTGCTGCAGAAGAATAAACAACAAACAGAATAATTATTATTCTTCTTTTGTTAGTTGACCCGAGTAACAATGAGTGTATCTATTTTCAAAAAAAAAAAATCTATCTTCTATCTTTCCAGAGGGTAGTGGACAAGGGGGGGGGTCAGAAAACACAACAGATTCCAATCATTAAAGCTTCCAATTCCGTTTCATATTTAAATAGGGTTGCCAACTTTTCCACTTTTGTCAGGAACGTGACTATTTTCCCCAAAAATGCCTCAGCCTTGCCTTGATTATTAAAGGTCATTGAGATATTGTGTGATTTTTTTTTAAGCATGTTTCCTCTCCGATTTGAGAATGTATTAAAATTGTTCAGAAATAGACTCAAACGAAACGATTAACAAAAACACATACTTCCATAAAAGGAGCATAAATTCAGTCAATTATTTGGGTCAGTGGCGTACCCAACATTTCATCAAGAGGGGGACTCAAGATCTCAATCTCATATTGTTTATGACACTCGTGGTTTCTGTACATGTATCTTAAGATAGTAAGTGTTTGTTTTATCTATCGACCTTATATTGCTTAACCGAGAGTGTAAGTGAAAAATCTCGAATCTCTCTTTGCCTACGTCATTAATCTGTATCTGGATTTTTTTGGACCATTCATACATGAACTACTTACTGAGGATAGCAAATATGTCCACATTTCGTAATGTTGCAGGAATGACAAAAAAACTGAAGAAAACTATCTTTACGATATTTCCACCATAACATGTATTTTTTTCCTTTAATGATAGAAGTATACGAGATTAAAATACACATGCAAAATTTGTGTATGACGTAAGGGGATAGAGGGGAGCACTGTTTTGTATTTTAGACATGTCTCCCTTCTGCAGTAATTACATTATTCAAACGAAGTTTGGATTGAATTTAATGAAGATAATGACCATGGAATTGATAAACATGGTTTATTGAAAAAAAAAAAACTTAGCTGTTAAACTTTTTTGAATAATAGCCTACGTGAGTTGTGGAACTACAAATTAATCAATCATATTTGTCATTAGAACGTGTTTTCTTTGTAATAGGCCAGGATGCTATTGAACTTCAAAATAGCATCTTTTCTTGAGGTATGTAGATCAACGTTCTTTTTGTCATCCATTTTCTTGTTTATGGGCAGGAAAGAGTTGTAGCCTTACCTGGAAGGCAGGTCAAAGTGTTTAGAAGAGTTCCTCAGACTAAAAGTGTCCACTATCAAGCCATCAATATTCATGTTACACTGAACACCAAGGGCGCCGATTTCTCTTTAAATTTGGGAGGACCCATTCAGATGCAGAAGGCATATATGAGGATTTTAAGACAAACTGCATTTAAATTATGCCAAATATTGTGTATTATTAAATACAATAAGGGGGCTCACATCAGCTTTGGGTATCCCGGGCCCATTGCCCCCCCCCCAGGATTGGCGCCCATGCTGAACATTATGTGGAAAGACGAGGAGGACATCTCATGTTATATTTAAATGCTGAAAGTCTGTTTTTAAATGTTTAGCGACATTTTTGCCATAAAAGTCATCGCTCACAGTCACGCTATTTTGTAAAAATTGACGTCACCAGGAACTGTAGTCAATGAAATCAGTCGCTTTCATTTGAACAATGGTAAACTTGTTATGTACTCAATAACGTCATCCGTATTATCCGGAAATTCTATCATTGGGCAGGAAGGTGTGACCTCTAACGGGACAATTACAAAGTCTCATTTAATTCCGATAGGGAACTCGGTCCGGGACAAGTTTCCTTTCTGCAGTAAACGGAAAATTGAAGGTGCCGCGATGCCCATTGTCACTGAGTGGTAAAGTGTCATTTCTGTGCTAAACGTTGGACATGTTTGCTTTCTGCAGTAAATGGTTCACATGTGGGAAGATTTTTTTTTTTTAAAGACTTCAAAGCAAACTGATAAATTTGTCCGTTCGTCTATATACACTTATCGCAGCAAAATACAAAAGTAGTGAGAAATATTTTTTCTTTTATACATTGATTCAGTATCCCAAAAGGAGGAGCCATCTCTGCCCTCACCGCTTACTAAAAGCAGAAGTGGTAAAATTCTACGAAGGTCGATCGAAAAGTAACGCACAACGCACCGAAACTTTTTAATGGTAAGCAGTAGAGAAATGAAATTTTGTAGGTAGAGAAATCGCTCTTATTATCACCAAATCTTTAACTATTATTTTTTAAAGTTCTATTGTTTCATTTAGATTAGTACTTTCCAAATAGATTTTTGTAAATGTTGAAATTTAAAAAAAAGAAAAATCGATTTTCGGTTTTGGTTTTTAAAACCGGTTTTCGGTTCGGTTTTCAAAACCGATTTTGCGTTTCGGTTTTATGAAAACCAAAATTCGAGTTTTGGTTTTGTTTCTTCACCCTGTAAATGTTATGAGTAGCTATTTATGGTGAATTTAAAGGGAAACAATTCAAAGAAAGGGGAATAATGTGCATAAACAGAAATAGTACACTCGTATGTCTAAACATATTTCATTTGTGCTACAAAATGGACATACGATGGTAATGTGGTGGTTTCCCGTTGACTTCCGTTCCTTAGTACCCCAAGTTACTCTGACCACACTTAAGTGGGAGCAGATTTGTATATTTTTCACATGTATTTCCAAGAACTGAACATCCTTCAAAATTCGGTAGGGCAACTGCTCTCATCTTATTGCTACCTATTGCGGGTTTCCATGCGTACACTAGTGTGTATCATAATCTTAGGCTCGTATTTATAAAAGGGACACCTGGACATATTTTAGAACTGGTATGTTCCTCTCTTGGAGGAGCACGGAATCATAGACATGTTGGTTTCAGTATGATCAGGTACCTGCCCATTATACCCTCGCCACCGCCGTAAGCGAATATCTTGAGGTAGTTTTTCTTGGGCGTTGAATTGGTCGTGGTAGTCCGTATGTGCCAGCACCACTTGATTGGCCACCACAAAGCCCAGGTTTCACCACCTGTGATGGGGTTCATAAAGGGCATCGTTGCACAAAACCACTGCCGAATTGATAGAAGCTATGAAACAAGCTTTCACTCAAGTTACACCTGCAATACTCCGCAAAATGTCTCACAGAACCTGGCGGGGTATTATCCTTTGTCATGAGAATGACGGTCGACAAACCAGGCACGTAGCCAGGATTTCGTGATAGGGGGGGTCCGTGAAAAAATACTGTAGTTATCACACCAGGGGTTCGATCATTCTAAACTATTTTGCTGGCAACATATATGCGTTCGTTTAGCCAGAATTTCGTAATGGGGGGGGGGACGTGACATGAAATACTGTGGTTACACACCAAGGGATCGATCAATCTAAACTATTTTACTGGTAACATACTCATATTGGTTTGTTAGGACCATAAAGTGAGGATATGTTAGTAAGTATTTTAATTTAAAAAAAAACTGTGAAAAAAATATTGAGTAAAAGAATATAAAAAAGTATTGAAAAAGATATAGTCTTCCGAGGTCATTCGAACTCGGTTCTTCTTGTCTTCTTTCTTCTTTTCCTTATCTTCGTTTAATACCGTCAAGGATAGCAATGAGATTCTTTTCGACAGTAATGACATCCTATAAAATTGATTAGTGTTGCTGTGAAATTCAAAATGGTTCATATTATTGGTGATATTGGGCATTTCTTAAGTTCTATCTGAGAGTCTATCTGATCGTCATTTGTAGTCCATAGCATTAGCATGGAGATAGATGGAATTCGGAATGCTTCGTTACAATAATATCCATTTTCAACTTGACTTCGCTCCCTGCACACAAAACTTCTCACAAGAAAGAGTAGGCTAACCAAACGCTTGCTGTAGCTTTATAGTTTTGACGCTAATTCATCTTTTTCTCGCTTCTTTTTGTTTCATCCTTCCTTAATATTTTTCATTTCTTGACTCGAAGGGGGGGGGTCCGGACCCCCCGGACCCACCCCTTGGCTACGTGCCTGGACAAACTGATCCTTTGGATACTTAATGTTTCCTATCTCAATAAAAACTTCTCGAAAACATTGTTGTTCATGTCACTCAGTTCTTTCCGTGTAGTTATTTACGTATGTTTAGTGGTGTATGTTACTAATTTTCAGGCATAACGGGACTTTATGGCCACTCTGTATTTAGCGCTTAAATGTAATCATACAACTCATCAAGATCTAATAATTAGCAGTTATGTTCGTAACGGTTTCCGTGTTAGTAATATAGCCAAACCCTCACAATTAATTCGTACTTCATGATAGGACACATTGTGCATTTATATTTAACTAACTCTACTAAGAATTAGTTCCTTCAAAATCGTAAATTACTTTTGACAATTGATTTTACACACAAGTTTGAAGTTGTTACAGGAAGCTTAATTTTGAAATAAAACTGCATCATATCTTGTTGGATTACGTTGGTCTCTGGAAAAGAAATCCTTCCCCAGTTTTCCTTATTTACTCTTCCATAATAATTATGAACATTATTCCTTTAAGATAATAACGAAATTCTTGTATTTACAGAAAACGCAGAACCTTCTTTACTTTTATTTTCTTCTCCTCTCCAAAACCACTAACGGTTAAATATGTGCCTCGGACATAATTCATGTAAGCTACAAGTATAAAATTATCTTATGTGTATCTTACAAGAAGGCTTTTTTGAAATGAAAATTAAATTGCCCAAAGTAAAGGTCACAATAAGGTAAAGAAAACGTCAAAATCAGGAAAAGGTCAAAATCGGAGATAAGTTCGGACAGTGTAAAAGGGGTAAGTACTCAGATAGACGGGACAAAAAAGATGGGAAAAAGTGAGAAATGTGTATAGTGTAAAATTGAAAAATGTAGAGGAAGAAGTGGATTTATGAACGAGTAATTATACAAAGAAGAGAGATGTAAGTATAGTGAGTATGTGAAGAAAAACCCACTTGATCCCCTTCCTCTATACAGAACCACGGAATACGATATGCACTCGAAGGCTCTCACTGATGAACTCCACTACTTTTATCTTTAAGATTAAAATCACCGTATAATATTTTCTTTTTCTTCTTTTCGGAATAGGGCTTGTGTATATTTTTGTAGAGATTTCCTCCCCGCTGCATGACTTCAGTGAACTTGCAATGCTGAAAGAAACATAATTAAATTACCAGTTAAATAAACAAGAACACGCCAATAATAATAATAATAATAATAATAATAATAATAATAATAATAATAATAATAATAATAATAATAATAATAATAATAATAATAATAATAACTCTATGATCTAAGGAATCCGGAGGTTCAATGCCGTTTTCACAATCCGCTCTCCATTGACTTCTGTCCTTAGTTAACTGGGTCCAGGTTCTACTTTGTATTCCTACTTCTGCGAGATCTACAGGGTGATCCATAAGTCTTAGTACAGTGGGTTATTTTGGAAACAAACATGATGAAAGCAAATCTGACTAGCGGAGGGCGGACTTGGGTAAAGGAACTACCGATTGATGCATGCATGGTGAATGGCAGCCATCTTGGATCCAGGTTATTTTTTTAAATGAGAATGTATTCATGTGAAACATCAATTAACACTGATTTTTGGAGGGGAATGCAGTCGAGCAAGCATAAATGTGCTATTATGTCCCGTTTCAAAGTTATGACGACCCAAAGTCCCACCTACAGGATGTGCTTCACATGTCGCCCGTCCATTGCAACATTCAATCGGAGTCTCTTAATCCAGTCCTCCTGAACCCGTAACAACACAGCGGGGGTGATTTAGGGTACCAGGAATAAATAAGGGTCCTATGATCGACGTGTTCCATATGCCACATTTCACCATGATATGAGCAGGGGTAATCCTCTTGCAGGGATTTATCACATGTGGGTTTGCATCCGACCAATATTGCATGTTCTGGCAATTCACTTTCCCATCCAAATAAAAGTTTTCCTTGCCTTTGAAGAGAACGCTGGTTGGGAAATGCGGATCTCGGTCATATTGTGATGAAACCCAATTAGTGAATTTCATGCGTCGGTCTATATCATCCTCTGAAAGGTCGTGGACAAGCTGCAGCTTGAAGGGATGCCACTTGTTCGTATGGAGAATCCTCATCACGGAAGCACGTGGTACGCCTGTTATCGCTGATAGTAGTCTTGTGCTGCGCTTCGGAATTTTCACACTCGCAGCAAGCACCATTGTGGATGTCTCCTCATCAGTCGCGGGTCGTGCGGGACTTGGTCGTGGTCTGTTGGCAACATTACCAGTTACACTGAATTTCCTAATGAGTTTAGCTAACGGTGTTGTGTCTTATTGCAGGTCTTTCGGGATGGCGCGCGTTGAAGTCCTGGGCAATCACACGACTGCTTCTTTCTCCAGACATTAGGATGATCTCAATTCTTTCCTGCTTCGTCAGTGCCATCTCGCTCTATTTGCAACAAAAAGAAAATCTGTCAAATTTGGGGCGTAATAACTTTGGAACAGGATATATTAACGCATTTCTGCTTGCGGGACTGCATTTCCTTGCAAAAAGCAATGTTAGTTGATGTATCACACATGCCTACCTTCCTATTTGATAAAAATAACCTGGATCCAAGATGGTGGCCATGAAGATGGCCGCCATTCACCACGCATACATCAATTGGTAGCTCCTTTACCCAAATCCATCCTCCGCTAGTCAGATTTCCTTAAATCATGTTTGTTTCTAGAATAATTCGCTGTACTAAGACCTATGGACCACCTTGTATCTTAATACTATACTCCCATCTGTGTCTAGATCTTGCTAATGGTCGTTTTCCGATAGGATTTTCATCAAGTTTGAAAGCGTTCGTCCTTTCTTTCATTCTGGCTACATGACCTGCCCACCTGAGCCTCGTTAACTTGATGACCCTGAAAATGTTTGGTAAATGGTATATAATAATAATAATAATAATAATAATAATAATAATAATAATAATAATAATAATAATAATAATAATAATAATAATAATAATAAAGTTTTAAATTAATTCTCTTTAATAATTGTAAAATGAACATTTGATAAATAACTTCGAAATAACTATTTCTGGTGGGATTGCCCAAGTGCGTAGTGGCGCAACATAAGCATATCCGTGTAATATTAGAGGGTCCGACAGAATAGTCTCCCTAGTTTTAATTCATATGATTATCATTGTAGTGAAGCATGAGTGGCATATACAAGGGTATTTGAGCAGCAACAGACATAGTATTTCAGTTGTCACCATGACATGTATGAATTTTAGAAACATTTTTTAACTTTGGCTGAGATTGCAAAGCAGCGGTAATTTCGTATTCATTTTAGAATAGGTCGACAAGGAAGATTTTCGCATTAGAAAACCTTCTGTTATAGGTAAGAAATTTCAGACAAAATAAATTACACTCTAAAAATGAAATCTCCTGGTGGATGCTGCAATATTCGGTAAATAGAATCGCAGTAAATTCAATGAACTTATGGCAATACTACAAGGGATGTTTCCATGGTGTCTGATTTCACTATGTAGTGCCTTGTGCATTTCGGATATAAACCGGGTACTACACTTGTCCCGAAACATTCAGGTTCGCTGTACAAACTTCGATGATATTGGAAATATTTGCTGTCCAAAATTCATCCTATGATTATCTTACAAAGAGCCCAAAAATGTCCCATAGGAATCTTCAGGAAGTTTCATTTCCAGGACAATCACGAACATTTGAATTTTCTCAAGAAGTTTACAGCCCGTCTCACACGGATCTGAACTAAGGCCTCAACCCAGGCTACAACTTAACAGTGAAACTTCCATACAATTTCTTTTATCCTGAGGCGATGTAGGGGTCTCAGACGATCCTTAAAACTAGATAGGTTTTACCAGCAGAGCCTCTCGTGGTTGCTGTATTAAAACAAACGAAAAACGTGTTACGCATATCGTAAATATTATTGTTTTTCTATTTCACGATATGAGTTCATCTGAAGAGGATGAAATAGCCAAAGCAGCGATATCTGCTCTATTGCTTACACAAAATCCGCCCTTCCCTCCCCCAAAAAAAAACGAGAGAGAGAGAAAGAGTAAAGAGGAGCTGGTGGACCGGGGAGTGAATTCTTCGCCGCAATAATGCACAGGAAAGCATCGTATTTTCAATGGTGAATAATGAACTACTTACAAATCCTCGTTCTACAAAAAAAAAAAAAAAAAAAAAAAAAAAACCTACAGAATGGATTATTCAGTTCTATACCCTATTGAAATTAGTAACTCCGAAAATTCAGTAGTAAGATACGAACATGAGGGAATTTGTATCAGCTAAAAAATGGTCTGTAGATCCTTGGATCCACCAGATTGTAGAACTGAAAATCAAATGGCTTGTCCAAATATGTAAATGAGGGCAGTTATCAGGCGCGGAAAGCTAAAATAAAGAAGAAAGAGAAATTTTCTAGTATAGGTACTGAGTGCATCCTCTCAGCTCAGTACCCACAAAAAATGCCCACATAGCCCATAAAGTAAACTTATACCCACCGGGAACCCATCTCATGCACTACACCTGGAATTTTTGTATTGTGCCAGCATTGTAGAACTGTTCCCTAAAAGTTCACAAAAACCACATAACACTGATGACAATTAACTCTCATTGTTTCTGTTTTTGGCGCATCACATCTGAATTTTATGTTTAGAAGTGTGGGCTTACTAGTCTAAAATTATTACAAGTGCTTTACGACGGATAAAATAAATGAGTTGATATGAAAGATGCCTATATAGAAACTATTTTCCACCGGCGATAAATTTCTGCACAGTTTATAGAAGTTGTATTTTGTTTACAAGTGGAACGCTACTAGTATGAAACCATGACAAATGCTATTGAAACTCGTATCATTATCAAAACCCACTTGTTTTCACTACCCTCGCTTATGCGGATACCCACCTTCGCTGACGGGCGTGTTCCCTTCAGACGCACCACCTCGTTAACTCTTGGGCCCCACAGCTTCGCTCTGCTATGACTCGGTTAGATAGCATTCGTGCTTTTTAGTGGCGACCTAGCGCAGGTTGTTTTGTGGTTTTTGGGCTGTAGTTTTTATGCTTGCATCCGGACGCTGTATTTATACGCAAATCGTAATAAGAATTATAATTTTTAAACAATTGTATATGATACCCCCTTGAATTTCAACTATGTCATGTGGATATTTTCATGTCGCGCAGCATAAATCATTTAGAAAACAATAAGAAGGTAATTAGTGAAAGAATTCTAATTTTTGAACAATTATTTCGAGTGGTGCGCCAAAAGTAAACCTGCACGTTTTTTTTTAACATGTTACATTTTTTTTGTATACAAATTGCACAATAATCACCTATTTTTATTCTTTTAAAAGATGTAATTACATTTGTTCACAGCTGTAGTGTTCGGGCGAATACCTTCACTGCATACCTCCTCTAAGGTCTTTATTCTTGCATTTTTTAAATAATATAAATCATGGTACAAAAAATCGTATTTTTCATATGCCTATTAATGCTATTTGTGCTTCTCTTGTCCAGGCAGCATTGTTTTGAAATTACAGGGAGAAATAAAGTTGAATGTCGTCAGGCGCTACTCTTTTCTGTATGCAAGTCCAGATGAAAATAGAAACTGTTTCTATTTCCTCCAAGTCAGGATCCAAATAAGGACAGCAGAAAATTTCAACCTGAACTAGGGGCAAGTTACTTCTCACACGATCGTTAAGTAAGGTCGTGAATTTTAGATCGTGAATCGCAGCCTGACTTCAGTCCCGTCTGAGACAGGCTTACGGAATATCTAAGGACAAAAATGAAATATTTCACGACGACCCTCACCGGTCCGATTCTACCATATATGCAACACGTGCATTTGCACGGAACGGCAAGTTTCGATGGGAGGGAAAATCTGTCATAACTACATTATAAGAAATACATAATTAAAAACAATGATTGAATGATTTAGTGAGATTGAGAGGGGTAGTATAGATTTAGAAACTTATCTTCATAGGCATTATATAAAGAAAACTAATTTATTATAATTAAATATAACAAAGTGAATATAAACCAAACCATCACCAAAGTGCCTATAAAATGAATAATAGTAACATGATGTCTTGAGAGGTTCACATTTTTGTTTATACGTTAGGACTGTCTTATGTGGTTTTCACTAAAGTCACTAACAGAGTTCTTGAGAGCGTACTTACACTGTTTTAACGTCCATTGCCATCAGAAACTGCACAACACTTTTTTCAAAGTCACTGATCCTGACGAAGCAAGAGTGGTTGCTAGGAGGCGTGTGGTTGATAGATCCTTTTGCATACTTTGACTAAATTGTCTAAGGTTTTTATAGTACTTTCATTGCACTTTCATTTCTACCTTTCACGGAACTGAAAGTTGGAACTAGGATTGTTTTCGTTTCCACACTACTAAATCCATCCGTGTTACAAACAAAACATGTTGTCAGTTCTATTTTACAACGTTTTCACTCTCCTATATTGTTCTTGAAGCTTGGAGATAATCCGTAAACTGTATACTTCTATTTTTAGTATTAATTTTAAATCTCAAAATGAGGAATGTCTTAATTATTTAAGATAAATATTTATTGTTGGAAACAGACTTCATGATGATGGTAGTTAAATTTACTAAGCTGACCTTATATTTGAGTACTACATTCGTAAATCATGTTTAGGTCGTATTAATTTAAAGTCACACGGACATTGTTAAAGCAATTGAACAAACAAATCCTAGCATGAATTGCTTGACTGTTGTTAAATACAAAAACTCAATTCTCGAACAGTAGCGAACACCTGTTACATTTAGTTAGGTATCACAGTTTTGACATGAAAACTAGTCTTGTCTTTGTCACAAACAAGTTCCTTATCATTGAAAGCAGAAACGAGTTTTCTTTAAAAAAAAAAAAAATAACAGATTTAGAAGCAGGCCCGTAGCCAGCCCCAAAATTTAGGGGAGGGCGGTTTGGGGGGCACCGATCCAACCGCATTATAGTTCATCACCATATTATAGTTCACTTGTAAGCCTACCATGAAAATTTTAGGAGGGGCCAGTAAAAATTTAGGGGGAGGCCGGCCTCCCTAGACTCCCCCTAGATACGGGCCTGTTTAGAAGGAAAATCAAGAAATAAAGATAAAAGAGCTAGCTGTACTGGAATTTCAAACTGATATGCTGAAATTGAAGCTGAATATTTAATTCTATAAATCGATTACCATCTTTTCTCTGCAGAGATATTTGTTTTATCATGCAGTAGCATAATAGATTGTAGATTATATTATTTAAAGAAAAAAAAGACACAATGATATTGTATTTGTAGTGATCAAGTCTTTCTGAACGCGAGTACACTTTCCCTCCTCTTCGTTGTTTAGAATTGGGTAGAATACTTAAAATGGTGGATTTTAAGAATTTTTTCTTTTCTAAATGGAGATAGAAATTGACAAAATATGCCAACGCACGAGACGGCAAATTGCTTAGGGCCGGCCCTGCACCTATGTCCTGGAATGACATCTTCTGAACGTCCAAGCGATGACACTATGTCGTGTGGGCAGTTTCCCTTTTCTTACCAAATTTCCTCTAGTTTGTTAAGTGTTCTATTCCTATTATAGAAGTTATGCGATCAAATTAATTTAGCTATATTGAAGGAAGTGACAACTAAATTTATTTTATTCATTTACTTCTATATTTTACTTCTTAATTTTTTTTTTATTTTTACAAAAAAATACACACAAATACATACAGTCAATAATGGGTGTAAATTATGTTACTTTCAACACACAGTCACAAATTTTTGCTATTATATTGTTTTTTTTTTCTGAAAATCAAAGAAAAATTTAAGTATTTATGTTGGTTAATCAGTTAGCGCGAGAATTTCCACGGATTTTCACGTTTTATCGAAAATATTCCCTCTTTCTCTTTTCGCTAGTATTACCTACAAATTTCCCTGAAACTACGAACACTGTGTGTGGAATGCAGCATAATTTATTCAAGTTTGAGGTTCCACCCCTTAAACTTGCCCCCCAACCCCTCCTTTTTGGGCGGTGAGAAATCTACTGAAACTTAAATCAAAAAATACTTTCAGGACATTCCCATCTCACAATTAAAAACAATATTTCTTTGCATTTCTCTTTCATTCCAGTTAGGTGAAAAACGTAACTCCTGACTTTTCTCTCGTTAAAGATGGCAATCCCTGTTTCTGACATCAATTTGTTATTATGAGCACAGGAAAAGTGAGCAATATTGGGAACTACTTCACCTTCGACCGACCGTCTTTGTTTTCCTTCATTGTTTCTTTTTTCTTTTCTTTTCTTTTTTTTTTTTTTGTTTCTTTAGATAAAACAAAAATCGTATCTCAAGCAGAAGCCACAGAGTACGTAGCCAGAACAAAAGACTACAATATTGCCAGGACTTAATAGCAAAAGATAATTTCAAATTCTCCAAACAGAATAGAATGCTTTAGCAAAGATGGAGATGAATGAAAATCTTTATTATCAGCGTTTTATTTGTCTTCTCTTTTCTTTTTCTTTTTACTGCAAAGTAAAATGTTTGACGAAAAAAAAAAATAGTTTTCATGAATGGATTTTATTTGTTTACTGGAAGTTTAATAGACGGTAAACTTAAAATAACTTCTCTTTCAGAACACTGGTTTATACACGATGATATAATACACTTAAAAATCGCAGACTATGAAGTAGTTAGTACTATCTATATAAGTGCACATATCACAAAAGAAGGTTAGTAATTTTAGTTATATATCTATATATCTATATTTATATCTATATCTATATTTATATCTATATCTATATCTATCTATCTATCTATCTATCTATCTATCTATCTATATATATATATATATATATATATATATATATATATATATATATATATATATATATATATATTAGGGTGGTCCTTATTTATATGGGGAAAAATAAATTTAGGAATTTCCTTGGACTCACCCCCTAAAATGGTTCAAAATTAAGCCAGGGGAAAAATTAGATCCATTGAATAATTTTAAATGGTGCCCTAAACGACCTAAAATTTTGAATGCGTTTACAATACATAGTATATGGGGAAAAGCTGGAATAAACTCTTGTAATTTACAAACGGCTTAAGGAAATGGAAAGATGTCTTGGATAATGGAATTAGAGGAAATGAACAACCTAATTTTGTATAGCATTATTATGGCGGCCGTCTTGAAGTCCGCCATCTTGAATTCAGGTCAAACTTTTCAAATAGGAAGAGGGTCATTTTACATATCATTTTGAGGTGGCGTTTTCCCAGAAGCACAAATCTCGTATTATTTTCAAGCTACCAATAATCTTATAAGACCATTATGAGGAAAAGAAAAAATATAACATGGAAGAAATTGAAATATCCCTTATTTATGTAGTACTGTAGCTTTGGGGTAAGTTTTAATAGGTTTTCAATCTTATATACTACACAGTTTACTTTTGTCACATCTAGGAAAAGATTATGAGAATTCACTATGTGCAAAAGAAACTGTTTCTGATACTCATTTTTCGTAAAAAAAAAAAAAAATAAATAAATAAAAAAAATAAAAAAAAAAGATTTTGTAATCTTCTGTTAGTTTCATTCCCCTTTCTGCTGCATCGTTTATTACGGAGATGAATTTAACTATTGTCTTTCCTTGAAGATAGTCATTGTTATCTGACCATGAAATCGGATCACACTCAATAAACCCTTTGGGTATTTTAAATCTCACGAGAAAAATTGTTTGTTGTATCAAAATCACTGATTTCTCTTTTCGCAAGAATTTTTATGGTATTATCCTTGCGTCAAGCCTCTTTGCTGCTTCACGGTTTCTCCTTACAGTTTTAATTCTTTCAACCAATTTTTGTTTTTCCACTATGTTAACTTCATCATCAAAAAACTCCAATGCTACGTATTCCTCCTTCAAGTACCAGAGATGCCGAGAAAATTTAGAAAGAGCCACTTCAGATATTTCATTATCTATTTGCCTATAACTGTACAAAGCTTTAAAAAATTGCAGGTCTTGTAATGATGAATGGGATTCTTGATCACATTTAAATCAAGCTTGGACATACAGTCGTATCAGAAAAATTCATGCTCTCCGAAGACCCGTTTCTATTTGCTTCGTTAAACAAAACTGTTGGCAAAAGAGAAATATTTTTAAACAGTATATTGCTTTTCCCATCTACCTTGCATGGTGAATTGCTCCAGGCAAACGAAAGAAAACTCTTCGAGGAGGTATGCCATCCAAGAATGTCAGTTCTAAAAATTTACTGTAATCTTCTCTGCGGTGTCCTGCTTTTACAAGTTTGATAGCAAAATTCAATACTTCATTTCTTACATCTGAAATGTTGTTCCTTACGTCATTATCATCATCAATTCTGGAATAAAGTTAGTACAATCTATTTTAGACCAATCGTTCTGAAAATGCTTAAATAGGGGAACGTCCGGTCCAGATGCAAACGAAACACAACACTTGTCAAATACTCATTTTAAAACCAATTCATAAATGCAGTGTCTACAAGGAAGGTATAGAAGATCATTTTGGAGCATCTGCTCTAGCAGAATGAAAGCACCGTTCACATGACACATATTGCAGGGAATAGTGTGACATCAAACTGCCTGCACGAACTTTACCAAGTTCCATTCTTGAAGCTAATAAACTGTAGTAGAAATAATATGTTCGTTCTCCTCTTCATGACGACAAACTGAGAACACCAATTAGCCTCTCATGAGCATCTCCTGTAATAAATATTGATAACCCGTCGATAGTCTCTCTACCAGTCAAATTCGGCAGTAGTTTTCCGTCTCATTGCATAACTAACGCACTTGATGCACTCCGAAATTGTTTTTGCGGTCTTATGCAACTTCGCTACGGATTTTCTCTCAGCATCGATGCATATTTATTACTAGTCCCTTTACATTATGGCCTAATGTTTCTGCCGTCGCTGTCAGAATATGTATTCTCGTTCTATCAGTTGACTTGTATCGATCAAAAGCAGCAACCTGTCTTGGAGTTTTAAAATTAGTTTTTCCCTTTTACATCTCTTGCAGGGTCCGGGCGCACACAGGCACATATTTACATTTTATCTTACATACTCAACTGGGTTTTCCTCTTCATTTCTTGAAATGCTTACTTCCGCGTATTTTGGTGTAAAATTCATACAAATCATTTTCAGAAGTGCATTTTTCTTTTTCGTTCCACTTTCTAATGAAGGCGCGCATATTCCTCTTGTTCTTTTCGAGCCAAACTCATGACTTTACATTTAGTTGTGTAAGAGTTATTACTTGTGAAAAAGAGAAATGTTTTCACAGGTAATAATTCTTAGACGACTAAGGCTATCTTTAAAATAGTGCCAGATTTGTGTTTCTGGTGAAAAGCCATCTCAAAACGATATGTCACATGACCCTCTTCCTATTTGAAAATTTTGATCTGAATCCAAGATGGCGGACTTCAAGATGGCCGCTGTGACAATACTATACAACATTAGATGTGTTTCTTCCTCTAGTTCCATTATTCAGGGTATTTTTGCGTTCCCTTAAGCCGTTTCTAAATTACAAGATTTTATTCCAGATTTTTCCCATATATTATGTACTGTAATCGGATTCAAAATTTTAGGTCGCTTGGGGCATTATTTAATACTATACAATGAAGTTAATTTTTCTCCTTCCTTAATTTAGTCCCATATGGAACCGTTTTAGGGGGTGAGACCAAAGAAATTAGGAAATCAAAAATTAAGGACCACCCTAATATATATATATATATAACTTGTAATCCTATGTAGATACAATTAACACTGAAATTTTACGAATTAAGCTTCTAGTGCTATTAAGTGTTAGCAAAACCAACAATGGCAGATGTAGACGGTAAAAACTGGGGAAGGGGGGAGCAGCCAGAACTCAAACTATGATAAGTACTCGTGTATCATGAGTTTACAAATTTTCATGAGTTCTGCAGAAGTTTCCAACTAAACTCTCTCCCGGTGGATATAATGGCTAGGGTGGATGTGGGCCTCAAGTATAGTCCATTGCATAACACAAAAATCATAACTGAAACCATATCTAATGTTTCAAAAACTTTCCATTTAAGAATAAAATGGAACGCTTACTATAGACGTACAAAAATATATAAATAAGAGCTTCAATTATTTTTGTAACTGAAGAAACTGAGAGGAGCTAGGTAACCCCTTCCACAAGGCTAGATGCGCCACTGGAAACCAATAAATCTTGTAAGAGTGTCAATATATCTCAGTCAATTAGGATGTATGGAGACAATTTCATGAACAATTAAAAGACACACTAAATAGAATTGCCAATGTTCATAGAAAGGAAATGTCTTATGGTGAGTACAACATTGATTCTTTTTTTTAAAAAAAACTATCCATAACAAAGCAACAGCTACTTACATTACTTGGCCTTACCATCTGAATCACTTAATTAATAGACAAATAAAGAAATAAATATAACCACTTGTTTCAATAGTAGAAAATAGGATGTAGATACCTACCGTAAGAGTCACAGTTACCCATTAAATTATTAACGGAAGACTCCGTTAATGAACTCCGTAGAGATAAGGGCTGTACCTACCTATTCCTAGAAACAGAATTCAAAAATTTGCTTTCGTTCAAGATTATCGTCTAAAGTAACGGACCAATATAAGTCATCGTTAGCCGTGAAGATATTATCAGATTAAGTCTGTTAACGAACTCAGCCGACGTAGTAGCTCTAGATACCTATTGCAAAGAACAGAATTCAAATTTTTTTCTTTCATTCAAGGGGTATCGTCTGAAGTAACGAACGAATGTAAGTCACCGTTAGTCGTAAACTCGGATTAACTCCGTGAACGAACTCGGCCGACATAATAATTCTAGCTACGCATTACAAGAAACAGAATTCAAAAATTCGCTTTCGTTCAAGAGTTGTCGTTTGGAGTAACGGACGAATGTAAGTCACCGTCACCCGTGAATATGTTAACGTATTAACTCTGTTAAAAAAAAAAAGCGGTCTAGGTAATAACTGAAACATGAAGGAGTTGTTCAAAGAAATGGTTAACTAATTCCTTTGAACACTTTGTGTAACTGCTAGCTCACAAAATGAGGCCAGCAAAAAATATAAGCAGAGGAATAACCCAAAATCACTTAAAAGGCCTGTGTACTGAAACTGTAGGAAGCCCTCCAACTTTGACAAAAGAGCAAGAAACAGAACTTGTTAATACTATGGCGGAAGTTGCCCATTGACACCATTTGGTATGAAAATAATGGTAAAAGAAGTATTTGCGTAAGAAAGGGATAAACATATCCTGTTTTCTAAAAATTCTGCCCGGAGACAATTTCATATATTCGTTTCTCAAAAGGAACGACATTGTGTTGAGAACTGCAACCGTTACAGTACACGTACAGCTGTGGTAGATTATTTCACCAGGATAAAGGATGCACCAGCTTCAGTAGAGCTTTCCCTCGTGTACAATTTTGATGAGACAAACTTATTGGACGACCCTGATTCGAAAAAGGTGTTGGTACCACGGGGTAGAGAGTACAGAATAATTTTAAAATGAATTTATCTCTTATGGTGAGCATCACTGCAAACGGAGAACTGCTAGTATCATTTGTAGTGTGCCAGAGTCAAAAAACCTCTATTAAGGCTGGACAGAGGGTAGCTGGCCATGCAGGAACTGTCTACGATTGTACAAAAACTGGTTGATTTCAGTCCAGAATATTTGAATCTGGTTTTTCACGATCTTTTTACCGCACGCCCAGAAGACGGACGGAAAGAAATTGATAGTTGGAGACAACTTGGGATCACACTTGTTACCTGTTGTAATAAAAACCTGCAAGAAGAATCAAATATACTTTACAACGTTACCTCCAAATTCTACACAAAGAAATGGTTAAAGATCTCTTGCGGGAGACCGAGGTCCAGTTCTTGTGGGAGCACAGATAGTTCATATCTTACATTGAAAGAGAGATTCACATACTCTCACATATCCCTCGTGAGTAAACATATAGCTTTTGCCTTCAGAGTGACGGGTTCCTGTGCCATTCTCAATAAGAATACGACTGGTTTTATCCCATGTTTTTGATTGTAGGTCCTCGCATGTAGTCTTGGTGCTATATCCCCCTTTATGTTGTACCATGTGATGTCTAACAGAGAAGAAGTCTGAAATTCAAACATAAAATACATTTATGTTTAAGAAATTTAAAAGAAGTTCACAAGGTGACAGGTGATGTCTTTAATTTTACGTAAAGTGATAGTATAATTAGACAAAATACAGTATCGCACGAACACTATAAGTACTTAAGAAAAATCTTAACATCACTTTTAGTAGCTTAAATACCAGGTAGGGAGATTAACCGAGTTTGTTGCGAGTTTTCCTTCCTTTTGTGTCGATCGCTGCAAGGGGATCGCCTTCAATGGAAATCCCATTATCTTTACTATGCTCAATCATCAGTTTTAATCCTCGGTTGAAGGCCATGCTAACCAAATGTTGATTTAGTTCCTTATAGAGGTCTTGCAATATGATTTGAAACAAGTTCTCTTTTCGTGACAGATTCTGATAGATTTTGTTCCAAGTATCAGCAAGAGCTGAAGGATTCCCGATATTGGTAAACTCTATTTCTTGCACGAAGCTACTGAGTACCACTTTCATAATATCGTGTAATTTGCCGGTTTCTATTAAGTTTTTCACAACCTTATCCACCGAAACTAATAGTTTGTCTCTTGCTAAATTTTTCGTGAAGACCTTGTCAACAATTACATGCATTAGAGATAGATTGTTATTGGTTGCTGTTGAAGGTAGTTTTCCAACTGGCTTTGAGGATTTTCTTCTGCACTTACAAACATCTGTCAAAGTAGGATTTTCCAGATCAGAGTCATGGCCACAGTCATCAGAACAGTTGGTGCTTATACATGACGAGCAAGATGAAAAATCAGAAAGTGACGTTGATGATTTGGAGTCACTATATCTTCTCGAGGTACTGGAGGAATCATCTGAAGCTTTACAGCCAGTACCTGAACGTATGCCTCTTCCACATGTAATGGTCTTGGTCTTCTTGACGCTTACCCTACACCATTCCCCGTCACACTTCGATTTACCTTTGGCATTAACAACTTTGGTCCTGTCCGGGTTCCAGTTTTCAAGATCGAACTCATCGCCTCTAATCGCCACTGCTTCTGAATCATTTAAACCACATATATGTTTCTCAATACTTCTCAAATAATCCAAACTAAGACCATAATATCCTGATGGATCTTCTACGATATAGTTATGATCTAATGCAATTTGCAAAGCCTTCTGTGCAGCTTCCTGAATTGTAGATTCATCACAATCAAAGTTGACGTCTAAATACTTTATGATCTGATTCATGTTAGGTTTATAGTTATTAAAATAAAATATACTGACCACATGAATTACGGCTAGAGTGGCACTATAAGTATCTTTATTTGCTAGTTCATCATCCGACATTTTGTGACTAAATATTTGACAGATTTTTTTAATTGAATGTGAAGGGATAAGTAAGGTTTTCTGAAGTAGTCAAATCGGATACATTGTCGTAGTTATGTGACTTAACAATTAAATAAATGCAATTATTGTTTACTTTTCAAACGGCATTCAATCTAGTTATTTTTCGCTAGAAGGATAAATTACATTAAAATGTATCTCCCCTAAAATTAGACTAAATTTAGAGAGAAGTCGGGATTTTGGAAGGGAGGGCAGGTTCGGACCCACAGAAGCACTCTGTACGTACGTCTCTGTCCGATAAACATAAAATTCAAGCGGGCGATTATTTTACAACCTTCAGGTAAACTTTCGTATTTATATTTTCTATATCACCGTAAATAAATAATGTTACATATAATCATAATTACGGTTATAAAATTTAGATTTGTTAATAGACCACAGTTCGCAACAGTAATAGTGTTACCATGTTAGGCAAAGTAAGGTTTCTAAAAGTAGATATTTAGATATCCAGAAAGTTTCAGGTAAGTATTCAGGTAATTTCCAGAAAGTAAAAATTTATTGAAATAAGTTTTTTTTCCAAAAGGATAAATATTCCAAGGGATCTTCTGATAAGAATGTTAGAATACTAAATATTCCAATCGACCATCAGATAGGTATGTTAGAAGACAAAAATATTTAAATCGATCGACAGGTAGATATTACAAGACTAAATATTTCAATGGATCCTTAGGTAAGTATATTAGAAGACTTAATATTCCAATGAATTCTCAGTGTACGTTAGAAGACTAAATATTCCAATGAATCCTCAGTGTAAGTATGTTAGAAGATTAAATATTCTAATGAATCCTCAGTGTAAGTATATTAGAAGACTTAATATTCCAATGAATTATCAGTGTACGTTAGAAGACTAAATATTCCAATGAATCCTCAGAGTAAGTATGTTAGAAGACTAAATATTCCAATAGGTCTTATAGAAAGTAAGTATTAGAATAGGATTGTTAGATTAGTAAACCAAAATTAATTTATATAGATATACGTTTATGTTAGGAAACAGATTTTACATTAAGTATCTGGGCAATTGCTTTTCATATTCAGTATTTTGAATGGCTAGCTTCAGTTTTAGTTATAGTCTGATTTTAGAAGTACAGGGTAGGGCAAATAAAAGTGGCCCGGGGATTAGAGTTCCAGGATAAAAAGGAACACAGCAAAGGAAAGGAAATGATTCGCTAACCTGCTTATAGCAGATCCTGAAATTGATCACGATTCATATTTTGACACTTTTGGACCCTGGTAGAAAGTTTCAGAAGACAGATAGAAGCTGGGCAGCTGGAATTGTTGCAATCTCATCAGAAATGCTCTGCCGCAGTTCTTGAAGACTATGAGGGCTGTTGCGATACATCTTAGACTTGAGATTTTTCCACAAAAATTAATCGCGCACTGACAGATCAGGTGACTGGGGTGGCCAGCTAGGTAACTTGCCACAACAAACACTCTCTGCTGCACGGTGAGTACCATCTTCACCTGAGCATTGCCCAATTCACACTGACACAACCTGTACTAAGATCTAAACCGGTTGTATGTGTACACATGGTGTGCGCTTTACGTTGTGTGGTTCCTTGCATACATTCACGTCTAATCGTATCCACTTCTCTGGGCCCTTTTACGAATATTATATTTTGTTACGAATATTATATTTTCTTCTTCTTTTAGGTTATCCAAACAAGAGGCCCCATAGTGATTCTAGCATTAACGGAATGACCCTGGTAAAGGAATCCCCTCTCCCTGTCCCTGTATCGGAAACATCAATTAAATAAATTTTCATTAATATCAATGTACTTATATTGTTTTTTCTTATTTCCACAACTTCTTTTTATTCTTTGGTCTTTATTTCAATTATTTCTTAACACGTAGCCTTGTATTTGCCCTATTTTACTCGTGTACTAATTATTAAGTTTTTTCCCTCCAGGGAGATTACGATTACATACAAGGATTATCCACGTGAATTGCTTCCTCTGATTAGCTAAAACAGTTACTTTTGAAATATCAAAACAGATGAAAATATATCGGTACATTGTTACTAAGATTGATAAGACATAGACTACAGCTTCATTACGTGATCGTTACACTGAGAAATAAAACGTATGTGGCATACGTAAAAACGTAGGTTACATGCGTAAATACTGTAGTTTTTGGACTCAACGTACAGCCCTATCCTGCAGCAAACATATAACTGAAAATGTATGTTTTGTACGTACTTTTCGTATAAATGTGCCGAATAAACGTACTTACCGTATGAACGAAAGAGTTGTATATAGACGGCCAGAATCTCACATACAGATATAAGTACAGCTCACAGATGACGAGAAGAA
Organism: Thermobia domestica; assembly: GCF_964235325.1. Taxonomy (NCBI): domain Eukaryota; kingdom Metazoa; phylum Arthropoda; class Insecta; order Zygentoma; family Lepismatidae; genus Thermobia; species Thermobia domestica. The sequence goes on from NC_137454.1 coordinate 367,832,913, forward strand.
CCATAAAACAGGGGTAGCGGAGAAAGGTCAACGACACGGTCAAGTCCATTTTCGATATTGAGGTGTGGTCTATACCTAGATGTCGTCTGCCACTCCGGGTAAAGTTATATATGTTGCTATTCCGTGGTGTCATTTGAAACCCCCGTGCTAAAAGTGGGCGAGTCCATATCTACGTCACACTACTTCTGCTAGGGTTCTTCTCGTCATCTGTGAGCTGTACATACTGTAACATTTATCTGACGTATGTAACATGTCAAGAGATCCTGCGGCGTCATGATGTAATATCTAAGAGGAAAAAGGGCACTACGTATCTGACATATGAATAACGTATACTCCCTACAGATTTCTATTTGTTTCGCCAATAGTTAATTACTTAAATTTTGTCATTATTTTAATGAAATCATATCAACGGGTGAAACAATCGAATTGAATCATTTAGTACATATTTGACGGGCGCTTAGATTCCATATTAAATATGTTTTCAGTCATTCTATTCCAGAATGATTAAACGAAAGAGTCTATTTTATGGGGAGGAGTGCATGTCTAATCCCCCGATTCGTCATTTCACGTAGAGAGCTCTTTCGTGGCTAAGTGGTTAGCGTACGCTGGAGACCCGGGTTGCGATTCCCGACGGGAGCTTCAAGTGGTTCGGTTTTCACGTTAAGGTAAAGGTCCAAGTCTCATATAGCCTCGCTGCTGAAAGGTACGCCAAACTAAAAATCAAATCAGAATCATGTCATGAAGCTCTCCTCTGGTGCTTAACGGAGGTTATTTCTTGTAGATGTTATTCAGAAGAACAACAATAAGACGGTTTGATTTTCTTGATTGTTAAATTAAATATATGGGAATGTTAGCAACAATACATCCATGGAAACCTAAAAAGAAACAAGCTTTAAAATTTTTAACAGAAGGCTCGGCTTCCAGTCCCTAATATATGGGATTTTTAGACTAATTAGTAATTCTTTTTGAGGAAAATTTTATATTAAAAATTATGTGGACAATGGAGAAATTTACCAATAATACGGGCAACAAACAACAAAAGTTTTCAGATGAGCTGGTAGTGTCCCCGATGCAAGTGCTTGACGCCGTTGAATATTTATGGATTTTCAAGAAGGATATGAATCTACGAGCAATTAATGAATATATTTTGAGCCAGAGCCTTCTGTGTATTCCGCAAAATATTGATAAACAAATTTTAGATGCTGTCAATTTCGCTATACGATTCGGTTATCTGAAAATGGAATGTGATGAGTACTATTTTTTGACGCCTAAATACAAGTGTCTGGACACTAGTGTAGCCATGGAACGCATTCGATTCTCATGGGAAGCCTTTCAGCGGTGTCTTGTCAAGAAACAGAAGAAGGAAAGAGTTTATAAAATCGTTGCAGAAAATGTACATTGTCCACAGAAGAGATGTGCTGAGACTACGGTTGCTGATGCTAGAACATATTTGGGCGATAATGTTAAAAGATCTAGAAAGGAACCAATTGTGAGAGAAAGTAGATTATTGCAATCAATAAAGCGCACGAGATCCTCTGAGAAATCAAATCCACTTGAGGATGAGAAAGCTAATGCCCCAAAGAATATTTGGAAAAAGTTCAAAGGCGCTCTAGAAAATTCACACACTTCATCAGCGGCAAATACTCGTAAACGAGCGAGAAGTTCCTCCTTGGTTTTTGAAGATGGTGACTTTATTAGAACACACAAATATCCAGCAAGAAGCAGTGGAAAAATTCAAGACGACAAAGGTGATATTTCCAACAGTCCCAGCGACCCGAAGGAAACTACCAAAGATCTATTTACGGTTAAAGTGATAGATAAGCCAATTCGTGTTAGCACAGAAACCATGATGTTAAGTGTTACTGTTGCCCAAATGAGCAAAGCTGCAGACAAGGACAAAGTCTCACATCCGTGCAAACAATCACTGAAGTGGCTGGCAGCAGAGGAGGAACCATCGGTGAAGATTAAAGAGATGGGGAAATTTCTTGAAGAAAGAACTGATACAAGTTGCAAAAAAGGTGACAACAACGTAACATTAGTTTTACCCCCAGGAAGCGAAGTCTTATACGAAATCTTAGCCTCAGTTGCCAATAAGGTTATTGATACACCTAGCGTTAACAAAGCGTTGGAAGAGGTTATTCTGGAACAAGGAGGAATCAAGAAAGTTGGAGAAGATCTTAACAAAAGGTTGACTGCAATGGAATTCGATATCTCTCCTCTGGAGATTGTCATGAACAAAGTTATTAAAGATATCGTCAATGAAAAGCTTTTTAAGTATACTTTATCTACAGTTTTCAAGAAAGCTTTGATTGCTGATGGTCTCAGAGACAAGAAGGACGATGTTCAGCTTGTCAAGAAGATGCTGAAACTACATCTCAATCGCGTTGAAGCAGTACAACAACCTTTGAAAATATGTTAAAATGGCACATCTACCCAAACTAAACATCTCTCCGAAAATCAAGTTTAAGAAATTACATAAACCAAAGTTCTGATATGGCTGGAATATTCATTACATAATATATTCATACTATTGTTTAGTTACATTTGGTTACAGAGCTGATCAATAAAAATTATGAAATAGATACGTAATTTAAGTTTGAATAATAGAGGTTGTTACTTCTGAATTTTATTATAGCGTTGGTTTTTCTACCTGAAGGTGGGGAACTAGAAAGCAAGGCAATGTCTTAAATATCTACCTATGTGAGTTCGTAAATGTCTTTGTTCTTACGTAGAAACAGTGGCGACTCTCAAAGGAAGTTACGTTTGTAAAAATTAAACAGCTATAGCTTCGAACTAAGAGATGAAGACCTATCTAGTATACTAATGGTTAAGTATACTAGATATTAAAATATCTAGCATACTAAGTCAATCAAAATATTAGTTAATTTTTGTTCTCTTAGTTTCAAACGTTAAAATATTTATGCTGAAATACTATAGCTTCAAAATACACTTTTGTGTTGCATTTTATGTATTCAATCAGTGGCGCATCTAGTCCGGTGACGGGGGCATAGGTCCCCAGTTTTTTTGAGTGACAAAATAGGCTATTATTTATATATTTTTGAAAGTTTATAGTAAACTCAATAATATATCTTCACAGTCTGGGTTCAGGCTGCTCCCTCCCCCCCAGTTTTACCTTTTAGATCCGCCGTTTTCATTTCCTGCATAAGTCTTTCATGTGTTACCTATTTTGTGTAAATGTTACCTATTTTTTATTTTTTATTTTTTATTTTTTATTTTTTAGTTGGCGATAATCAGCATAGCAGTTATAATTACTTGAAACATTATTTGCATTGCGTTGCGTTGCGATTCAGAAATTTTGCGAAAACCGTTATGCAAAGAGGTATAGGTGTTGTTGCACTATGATCAGAGACGAAACTAATGGGGGCGTGTAAGTTGGTATGAGATGTTATACAGTACACCTCTCAAAATTCATTCAATAAATTCAGATTTCTGAGAGATTTCATGTTGAAATTTTGGAAAATAGAATGGTATTAAGGAATAATAATTTCAGTTATCGTTTCGGCACAATCGTGAAGAAGCCTTATTCGTCAAACTTATTGCCGATTCAGTAAATGCATACTATCATATATTTTATGAACCGTTTTATATCGTTAATATACACTGTGAAACATGTCGGCAAATCCATATGTTTTTGGGATGATTTAGGGCCATTTAAGATTACTTCTGTAATATTGGAACATAGGACCATAAAATAAACTTTAGTCGATAGTTAAGCTCGAATGACAAAGTTTTCAAATATGTAAAATGTATCTCTAGCATAGCAACCAAAAATAAGACTACAGAATTATTATTGAACAGGGTGATCACAAAGTCCTGTTACCTCCTATCGCGTGTACACATATTCATAGATGGTCGCATTGTATTAATGTGGGATCATGGCAGAGGACAACTTTGAGGTATTGTGACTATTCCAGAGTGTTTGCATGTACACCGTTGTTTTCATCAAAGAGCATGATTCTCCTCCATATATGATGTAAAATTCTCCTCAACATTGCTGGAGTGATGGCAGTAAATGGACGTCGAACAGTATCCTTAAGTTTGTCAGTTGCCTCGTAACGTGTCGCAAAAATCTTTTGTTTTGTGAACCTTATAATGCATTGTCGCAAGATGACAGATCAGGACTTCGGGGTGGCCACTCTAAAGGTGCAGGGAAATGGACATAACCACGTCCAATCTAATTATTACCAAATACCACATTGAGATATTCTCTAACGGCAATAGCATAATGAAAGGGTGCTCCATCCTGCTGGAACCACACACGACCGAGCAGTTCCCGATCTTGCAGATATTGAATAAACATGATGACATACGCAATATAATTCAGATCACCGTCAAAGAAATATGAACCTAACAATTGGGTTGCAGACATTGCAGTCCAGATCATGACAGCTAGGTAGGTTGTGTTCAAGTTCTTCATAAAAATGTGGGCTTTCTTTATTTCAGTAACAAACATTTCTGTTTTTTGCACTGCGATATATTACACACTCGTCCAAGAAAAACACTTTCCCCTCTTGAAGGAAGAGTTGTAAAACACCAAGCATTTGTCCACAATCACTGAAATGGACGAACAATATCAATTTCCCTCAATTCGTTTACAAACAAAGGTTTAAATGCATTTGAAAGCAAATCCTTCATTATGTTTTTGTAATATCGAGTATGAAACATACAATTTGTGTAACTGCTTACGAATAGACTTCTTGACGAAAGTTCGACAGACGCTACAGCGTCCAGACATGTGTCCAGTCGTGTTAGTGGTCGTCCTGAGTGGGGCTTATCTTTTCTGCACCCAGTTGCAAGGAGCTTTTTCTCCCACAGTAAGATTGTTGATTTTGGAGGGAAAGGTTTCTGAAACCTTACAGTGAAATCATACTAAATATCTCTGATTAATTTTCGTGTTTGGGGTCGTTCGTGTGCCCACATGCTTATTATGATCCGTTCCTCCATGGTGTAAGTGAGGTCATCAGCCATGATTTAGACGTATATCACCATCTGCAACAATAAGAAATAACAATTCATTAACATCTATGTAATACATAGGGGATAACGGGATTTTTCGATCACTCTATACATTCGATTCGCCAAATGAACGGTTTCCTCTTTAAAATCTTTATTAATAAATGTTACTTTCTACAAGGTAAATAAATACTGGTTATTTTGTGACTAGAATATGTTTATCGTAATATAAAGGTACTGAAAAAACTAGTCGTTTTGTTGCAACAGAGACTTATTCATAGTTTGCATTATATGGTTGACGTTCTTGATATCTCAACAGCCAAATATTTGAGATTTAATTATTTTTATTCTTCTGTTCAATTCCATCTTAGTTCTTTCTTCTGAAGCATTAAAAAATATTATTTACTTGTTCCTCTTTCACATCAATCAATTTAAATGCAAAACGCTCATCCTTTAGGGGATGAAGTTACAAAATGATTATTTTAATTTATTTCGCTTCAAGAATGGCTTATTTTCCTTCTCGATGCGGGAACGGGTAGGTTGACATAAAGTCAAACAAACTCACATGAAGCATTTCAATTGCCACAGTAACAGTCAGTGTAGCCACACTTGGTACAATTGTACCAAATTCAGCCCTTTTTGTCATTCATCGGCCCGTTGGTACCACGCTGGCATTTTCAGCCCCTTTTGTGAAAAAGTTGGTACAATTCTACCAAATTCAGCACTAATTAACAAATACTTGTCACATTTTCAAAAATGCCAGTAAGACTTATTCCTATAACTCATGTTACTTATACTGTATGTTAGACCCTTAAACAATGCTGTTGAACATTCATTCTATGACGCTGCATCGCATAACGCTACGAACGTTGTGTGGAAAATTCGTAATTTGAATTATACCGGGAAATAAATGACGCTATAGATGGACGCATCCGCGCCGCGTATGAAGAAGACGAGAAAGAAGCAGCGTGGTGGAAGTTTTAGCTTTTTCAAAAAAGAAGAAGAAGAAACACACACACACGTTGAATCAAATGTTGAATATCCTGAAGGAGATCAGTATGTGCTCTAGTATGGTAATGTTTTCCCTTTCACAATTTGTCGTTTCTGTTGTACTTTCTACGAGCGAGAAAAGTTTCATCTACTTTCACGATTTTTCGGGGTCCTTCTATTTGGATGTTTTTAAGAAGTAATTTTTAGAAAGAGCACTTTCTTGATTTGAACTCTTAGAAGAAGGGGGGTTCTAGAACTTCACATCTTTATGTTTCGTGTTATAGATCCATGTATTACACTGGTATAAAATAATGAATTCAGCCCTTTTTGTTTCAATTTGATACTATTTTTCAGCCCACTCCAGAGCTAGGAGTCTGGCAACACTGGTAATAGTGCGAGAATGTTGATCAAGTGAAACCTCTAAGTATTGGACGCTGTTGGAATCTGATTATCTGTTGTATATGAGAGGTGTCCATTACAATAAGGTTACACAAATTCAGATTATTTATACTCGTGCGCTAATTATATTATAGTATCCCACACATGGTTCTATTTGTAAACATTATCATGTGCTCATATTTACAAACAATACTACATGCATTTGCTACAAGCCACTATGAGAAGCAGAAGACAGAACATCAGCGCCACCACTACACTGCAGCAGCTATAAAATTCAACGAATCATTGCTACGGGTATTAGTCAGTCCTTGACTGGTCAAGTCTCGTCCCTTAGCTTGCAGTGGAGTTTTGGGAGAACCTTAACCTAAACTAAGCCGTCTATTTTGCAGTGGAGCTCTAAGGCTTTCCTGAGTTTTTTTTCATCAGCTGAACTTTACAATATGGAGTAACGTGTATACAAATAGTATTAGTTATAAATGTTAGTTCAAAATGCTGCAGTTAGTTGTCCAATTACTGGAGGGATTTTTACGTACGTGAAGCTGGCCCATCCCAATTGAGCACATTTTTTAAAAAGTTGTACCAAAAAAAATGCTAAAAGTGTGCTTTACAAAATTCAAAATTAAAAAAAAAAAAAAAATGTGCTCTTCAAATTAGTTAGAAATTAGAATATTAATTTCGGCGGGACTAGCCTCACCCACCCAACGGGGGACACTAAACTAGTGTCAAATAATAGTGCTAAGAATGTGCTCCCAGAAAAGCATCAAAATAAAAAAAAAAAAAAAACGTGCTCAATTATTTACCGCAGAAACAGAGTTGCCAAGTTGGGAGCCAGCGTGAAGGTATATGCTAATGCTGTCAGCCACAATCAGCTGAAACTGGCCACCCTACGCACACCGTATAGGCTCCACGAGTATCTAGCCACGGCAGGCAAATTGCCTAGAATTTTCCTTTGAGTACTACGTTTTAGAAAACAACGCATGGGTTCTATTACGAATAGATTTAATCGAATACAGTTCCAAGTTTTTTTTTTTTTTTTTTTTTTGTAAAAAAGAAAAACCTTTTTCAAAAGATAAGTGCATTGTTGGAGAAATTAAGAACTATATCTTTGTTGCCCAGTGACTAACTACGTTAATACACATTTAGTTTTTTTATATAAATTTATTTTTTAAAACTTACATATTCCAATAATGTAATTTGAAAATTTTTAAGGAAAATATTGAATGTATTTTTTATTTATATTTTTTTAATGTTCGTGAGAAGGGAATGTGAGACATAATTTGAATTTAGGACCTGTAGTGTGGAAAGAGATGGTTACAATTGATGTGACACTCAAACTATCCGGAAACTTGATCAAGACTTAAAGGACATGACACTTCTCGAATCCTCCTCCTTTCTTCAAGGATAGTGAAATGGGGCAAGAAGACAGAACGCCCAACAGTAGTAATATGACTAATAGACGAATAAACAGTTCTTGTACATCAACATCAATTAATCCAAGAGACGAACATGAGAAGCAGCATAATAATGGTTTGATACAAGGCAAATCATCTCACAAAATTACTAATTGTGTTAGAAACCTGCCTAACAAACGTCGAAGATCTCAAAGCCCTTCTACCAATCGTTTAAAGAATGGTTCACCAACATTTTTGAATCTAAACGATTTGTCGTCGAAACTAAAGAACGCTTGTCATGATCGTAGTAGGCTACAAGGAAATACTAGTGAAAGCACACTCAATTCATCGGGTGAACCTGCTTGTAAAAAGCAAAAACTGGAAATAAGTCCGGAATTGACAAACTTCAGATTTACCGTTAATGACTTGGTCAAGGAAAAGTACTCATCTCCAAGTTTGACTACCTTGTACTTTAACCCTACACCCCATTCATGTTCAAGTGGTGAATTTGAGGACGACTTGTCAGTACTACAGACAACCAATGACGTAGAAGCTAGTTGCCAAGAAAAACTTATCAACACAGCGCAACTGGGAGACTCAACTTTAATCCACGACCCATTTCCTTGGCGCCTTGTTGCAACAAATTTATTGGAAAATATTTTTAGAGGTATATTTGAAAGTAATAGCTTTAAAGAGGTCGTTGATACCGGTTCGGTTAATTCAATCGTCTCAGGTGTTCTGGACAATGGAATCAAAGTGGCGACATTTTTTAATCCAACTTTTTGCCAAGAAGCTGTCACTCAGGAAGATCTTCACACAGAAAGAACAACGACTAACAAACATGACGAAAGAAGTGGTGCACGACAAAATCTCAAGCCTCACTTCGCAAATATTAACCAATTTGGGATTGAGAATTCTCCGCTTATTTCGTTTGACCAGACCAGCCAGAACTATATTTCCGAGAAGCTTCCAGATTTCCAGTTCACTAGAGGAAATCCAAGAGATGAACTTAGTTCACGAACAGCAATTGAGCACGACAACTCTAAAGACAATTTCTTTCGCTTTAATTGCAGTGATTATCGGAATATCAGTGATAAATGCAACCGTAAACAAGAAGATTGTGAGCAAACAGCACAAGATGTGGTCTTTGTTCAACCAGGACCAATGGTTATTGTAAGAGCTGGAGAGTCAGATCCTCAAATTGACTCAATATGCGATTCTCCTCTGTGTTTGCGTTTATCTGACGCAGATACAACTTCTGGAAGTTCTATGGTCCACAACTGTTCATCACCAACTAGTACACAACACATACATTTCAATGTGGAAGATAGTCCAGGCCCTCATACATATGACACGAAGTTTGATCATGAAATGAAACCTTATGACAGAAACGATGATGATGATGATGATAATGATAATGATGATGAAGACAACGAAGAGGAAGAAGAAGAAGATGATGATGATGACTATTATGAGTGTCTAGCATATTTGATTAGGTTACTTCAAGAGAACTAACGCAGCGTTATTGATGATAACTGATTTTGTAAATAAATGATGAAGGATTGAAAGAATTTGATAAAAATGTTATTACTCCAAACTAAATATAAGTAAGGAACGATAGCATACCATATTTTTCCAACTACACGAATTAATTCTCAAGTAAAGAACCTCAATACGTAACCTAATTATGTATGTATGTATGTATGTATGTATCTGCGTATCTATCTATCTATATCTATATATCTATATCTATATCTATATCTATCTATCTATCTATCTATCTATCTATCTATATCTATATCTATATCTATATATATATCTATATATATCTATATATATATATATATATATATATATATATATATATATATATATATATATATATATATATATATAGATAGATAGATAGATAGATAGATATCGGATACAGGATTTTCTAGAGGGGGTGCACCAATAGGTACCAAAATAACCAATCACACTCAAACTCTTCAAAGTGTCATGCGACAATATTCTTGCCGGCGCCGGACATCGGCGTCTTTCCGCGCGATTTTCGACCGCGACGAATAATTGCCTTGCCGAGCAGTCGGCAAACATCCGGAAATGATCATTAAATGCGCCGGCGCCGCCGTCGAGAAGAGGCCGGCATAAGGAATCGGTAGAGGGCCGGAAAGAGGCCTTTCCACTGTTTTGCCGACTCTGACGGTCGGCAACAGTCGGCAAAGAGTCGGCAAAGGACATTTTATGTTATGTTTTTTGACCGCTTGCCGTCTCGGCAAAAGGTCGGCAACTTTGAACAAGTAGATCGTCGTGCCGCCGCGGTCGGGTACCGGCTGCCTTCGACGGCAATCCCTCTTTCCGACCGCGACTTCCTGATGGGGAATGCCTTCCTAACATAGGCATAGTTTTCTTTATAAACTTTATTTGCCCAATTAGTTTTCTGGAGATAAATACGCCTTCTAATTCAGTAGTGAAAGATACGAGATACTCTATTTTGTTATGAATATTTTCGACGATCTATGGACATTTTCCGTTTATTTTGCTGGAAACAAATTATTATATTTTACACTTGTTCTATGTTTATAAACAAGACCACGTATCCCATATTTCAAATCACCATATACGTCACATTTGAAACCACCGGAACTACTACTAAAAGCACGCAGACGACATGCGTTATTATCACCAATAGGTCACATGATCGAAGAGGGACACTAGCGCCGTCGCTATTCACGAAGAAGATATAAAAGAAGCTGTAAGACCTTCATCAGTCTGCTCTGGGACTGGTCACCTTAACTGTCTTATCCTGGCTGCACTAGGCCTCGAGAGCCACCATAAGCTAATCTCTTTGCTACAACTGGGTCTTGAGATTATCTACTTTTACCTTGGCTGCGCCTGGGTTATTCGGTTTCCTTTCTCTCTTTCTCGTGCGACTGGGCCTTGAAAAACACCATACACTGATTTCTTGGCTGCAACTGAGCCCTGAGATTCACCCTAACCTGTCCCTTAACTGCGACTCCCTCTCGGCCGCGATTGGGCCTTTAGAGGCACCCTACGCCCACCTCAGAATTTCTGGCTTGAAAACGTTTTTACACCTTTCCGACCGAGTGTCCCAACCAGTAATTAACCCAGGACCTCCTGCATCAAAAGCGAGAGCATTAGTGACATACTAGTGTGGACTCTATTATCAAAATCTTTTATTGTAGCAACTACAATGGATTCCTTGTGTCTTTATGGAGACATGAGAAATGACATTTTTCAACAATAAGAACAGTTATATTAGGAAAGGTTCACATAAAGAACTTCCTTAAAGTACATTCTCACTTTCAATAACTCATTTGCTCCACGCAAACGCCGTCTCAACCGGACCCTCCTGCTTCATCCTACCCTGACGCGAATTATGCGCATTACTACATTGTTGTGATCACTGGGTGTTTTTGCATAATAGCACCGGATAAAGATACAACAACGCCTTATATATACATTTATAAATTATTCCTACTATCGTGTCAGCTTAAGGATACTAACTGATGCGTGTAAAATTAACCCCTTTTATCCAGATGGGGCCGCGGTAGGTTAGTGATGGAGATATGGTGCATGGGGTCCCTAGTTCGATTCCAACCTACGCCAAGTGAACTTTATGGTAGACAAACACCGTCTGCGTGGGTCTTCTCGAAGTTTTCTTGTTTCCTTCAATTTTCTTTATTCCGCCATTATCATTCACTTTACCGTCACGGTCTCACATAGCCTTTGTCTATAATTGAGGGATTGACCTAAAAAAAAAAAAAAAAAGAGAGAAATAATATTGTTAGAATTGTATACCACCAACATATTGGGGTTAATTTCGTAAAGCATGGCCACAATTACTTATGTCACGGTAATTAAGTATATCATGGTAGCTTATCTTAACTAATCTAACCTAAACCTACCTAACGTGTGTTTTATAAACTGACGGGGGTTAACGGAATTTTTGACAGATGTTGTATCAGAATATGAGTAGTAAGTGACTCTTCTTGCATTAAAAATAATGCTTAAGTTTTAGAATGTTATATTTCAGTCATATTCTTCTTGGACTATAAAGAATGGTCTTTCACTTATCATATGTCTTTTCCTATGACAACAATTTTCGAAATGTAAAGTTTGTACTCCACTTTCTAATTGTATCGGAAGACCTACTTGAGAAATACCACAATAAATAAAATTTGCTTTACGGTGTAATTATTGCAAAATAAAATGAAATCTTTCAGCTTTACATCCCATTATTATGCTGGTTAGGCTAAACAAGGCGGTGATGATGAGAAATGATTGGAATGGTGGAATGAATAAAGTGGGAGGAAACAGAAGAACGCCGAGAAAACCCACGAACATGGTATTTGCTACCACAAAACCCACTTAGCGCGAGCTCGAGTTGAACCAGGGACTCCACTCACCAGAGGTGAACGCTCTACCACTGAGCCACCGTTCCTCCGATTGCACAATTGTTGCAAATCCATTGTAAAAACAGAGAAAGTGAAACAATAAGCTGTAAGTTGTATATATAATTTCATTACATTCATAACTCCAAACTCCTATTTTGTTTTGGTGTTGGGGGAGACAAAACTAACTGAAAATTGTTTTACTAAACCAAAGCATATTTTTCACAACTCTTACGTTTCAATCACAAGAAAACAATCAAGTTCAATATGCGATTGTCATCTTGAAAATGTTCTGCAAATTTTACAGTCGCTTAACATGTAATTGTAAAGTACTTCAAGAATAAGAGTGCAATTCAAAAATATTATACTGTACTTTGCAAAATTTGCATAGTGAAAAGAATAAAGTGAAAAGTTGCAAAGTTTAATGGTGAATACCTGTCATACAGGATGACTTTATCTGACCCGGTTATACAAATAGATTCATGCCTAGAGCTTTCGTCCTAGCGAAGTCCTCTATCAATCCTGGAAGTCAGTTCATGTGGTTCGGATTCCAAGTTAATCAGTAGGTCCCGTCTCATACAGTCTTGCTGCTGAAAGGGGCGTTAAACTCAAAATCAACTTAACATCCTGGTAATCAAGAGAACTGGTCACCGCACAAATGTGTTTTAAAACACCCCTTATTTTGAGATTTAAAAACTCAAGTACTTACTTAATAAACAAAATCACCTCCAAACACCAAAACAATAACAAGGACGGTGAAAATATTGTAAAATAAAGTTTGGAAAACATCTTTCTAAATATGGTGAAAGTGACTTTTTTTTTTTTTTTTTTTTTTGGACACGGAAGGCCTTGGCAAAGGCAATTAAACCATTTTTATAAACAATCCTTTTTTTCGGCCTTCGGTTCCGCAAACAGAAGAAACAAATAGAAATGAAAGTGCAAGAAAAAAATTGTATAAGCCTTAAACTATTCTGTTAATTTATCACATTCTCAACCACGCATACGTCCAGTCTACAGTGGTTCTTTGCAATTATAATCCAGTGGACTCTGTTATAGTGTTGGTGGTGTACGGACTTTGCCCAGCATTGATTGTGTATGACCATGGACATTTATCTAATGTAAGTACGATGTCATGAACACTGGTTCTGTTATAAAATAACACTTGACAGACTTAACATCGAAAACGAAAATATGTACCCCGAGTTGTTTGATATCTTACTTGTTATCTAGACTTAACATCGAAAACGAGAATATGTACCCCGAGTTGTTTGATATCTTACTTGTTATCTAAACTTAACATCGAAAACGAGAATATGTACCCCGAGTTGTTTGATATCTTACTTGTTATCTAAACTTAACATCGAAAACGAGAATATGTGCCCCGAGTTGTTTGATATCTTACTTGTTATCTCTTTGCCATACGCACGTATGTTTCATGGATAGGTGCTGATTGCGACGGGTGCTGACTGCCACAGCCAATCATTGGTGCTGATTGCCACGACTGTCGCTGATTGCAAATATGAAGGTGCTCACTGCCACGACGGCGTGCTGACTGCCACGAGCCTGCGAGAAACTGTATTTGGAAAGAGAGGAATTAATCCCGCACACTAAATTTATTATTATTAATTAATTTAGTAGGGATTAATTTAGTAATCATCACAGCAAATCTATGTGGCATCCTATAAGTTACAAAGTTGCTCACTAAGTGGAACGACATACACTTAGGTGTTTATAAAGGGATTGTCTTTTCTGTTATATGTACAATTTGTACATTTCATTGTTTATATTAATTATGTTATTGTATTACTTAATGGATATGGTGGTCTGAAGCCAGCTGACAAGGGAAGTTTGGGAGAAGCACTCGCCTGCAGAGAAATAAGCATGTCATTTGAAGGACCAATTCATGCTGATTACAACAGGTAATAAAACTCCTGTACGTTGAGAACTGTTCGAGATATTCAGCTTGGAAATTTATATGAGAAAATGAGTGGATGCACGTTTCAATGCGTTAAGTATTCTCACCCATGGCGAAGCCTGATGGTTTGAAATTGCTATTGCTTGATCACTGGGGTCCATTCACAGACAGATTGTCCATTACAAGTTGCATGAAGGGTGGCAAAGACCTAATGGTTGAGAAGATACCAAAGAATTGCACACGACTTGTGCAACCATTTAATGTGTTTTGATTCCGATCAATCAAAGATTATGGCAGGAGATTTGTACATAGTATGAATCTTCTTCATCTGGACGTTATAATGTACCAACGAAACAATCAAATAAAGTTCGTGTTCATGCGAATCACTTCCGATCACCGCGATACATTGGATTGTTTCAGTTTGCATTCTGCAAGGCAGGTTACGAACAAATTATAGGCCTATAACTTTTGAATCACTTGTCGAATTTGCTTTTTGCTTTGGTTCTGCGAACTGTTCTCTTGACGGATGCAACACAATTGCACATATAAAATGTTCATGGTGCAAGGGAATATTTTGCCTGCGTCATTTCTTTATAAAACAGAAGAACAACAGTGATCAATTTTCATCTCTAACCTATGATTATTGTGAACAATGTAATGACTGATTGTATCTAACAAACCCGTTAGTTATTGCGAAACACTTTTTTTCTGTTACTTCCGATAGCTTGTAATTCGTATGTCAATATTCGTTACTAATTATTTGTACTTAACGCGTATAAATGCGTATATCCTCATTTTTTCATATAAACTTCCAAGTTGAATATCTCGAACCGTTCTCAACCGTACAGGAATTTTATTAGTTTGTTATAATCAGCATGAATTGCGACTTCAAATGGCATGCTTAGTTTCTCTGCAGGCGAGTGCTTTCTCCTGACTTTTCCTTGTGAGGGACAGCCAGCAGTGCTTTTTTCATGGAACTTTCAAGAGCTGCTCGAAACAATTTGCGCAACTGTACACAGTTCATGCTGACATAGGGAGTTCAAGTGAGAATACATAAATCGTACCAATTTTGTACGCACCGCTCCCTGTCCAAAATTATTGTCGCATATCTATAACTGTATTCTTGTAAGAATGTAATTTGATAATTTTGCAGAGTACTTTTAATACTTATATTATGTGTATAGTCAGGAAATGTATATTTGTGGTAAATTTCATAGGAAAAGAATTATAAATACGAAAATGATAATGAGTAAAATGTAACTAAATGGACAAGAAAATTTTATTTTCGTTTTATTGTTCTTATTTACTGCTCTTTTAACATGAAATTTACCACGTACTTGTCTTTGCCGATTATACACATACTAACATTATAAGAAATACCGGGCGAATTCGTTTTAAAATTATATTCCTACAACAGCATATTTATAATCATGTGACAATAATTTTGTACATGAGTGTACATACAGAGACCTGTTTACCTTTGTTAGGTGTTGGTCTAAAAAACACGATCCTAAGGTTCATCTATTTTCTTTCATGCTTCTTGGCGTCCGGTAAGGTTACGTCTAGCAACTTTCTCTCAGGCTCGTGGCAGTCAGCACGCCATCATGGCAGTCAGCACCTTGATATTGGCAATCAGCGCCAGTCGTGGCAATCAGCACCAATAATTGGCTGTGGCAGTCAGCACCCGTGGCAGTCAGCACCCCACCTGTTTCATGTGGAATAAGATTTTTTTAATACTATGCTGACGGTAACTTAGTGTGCATTTAGTCAAATAAAATTTCATTTGTATTATTATTATAAAAATCAATTAGTTTTCTTCCTACCACTGTATTACCAATTCCCAGTACATTCAGACATGTTTTATACACTTTTTAGTTTGAAGTAAAACACTTATTATTGTGATCAAAAATTCTACCTGACTCCACGCATACAGAGTTTATAAACAGACGGAACTTGTTGACATAAGAAGAACCTATTGTGCATGTGTGCAGTGCCTTAATTTTTCTGCCGGATTGGAACTGGACATTCTATAATTACATGATACTGCAAAATACTTCTACTTAACGAGAAAATATGAATCGCGATTCTCATGAACAATGTTCGATGTCTTTTTAAAACTTATTGATGCTTATTTATTAAGACAGTGGATGTAACAAACAAAGGATGAAATTTGTTTGATATGTTTGGTCAAATTTTATCTTATGATGATAATTGCATCTTGTATGAATCTTTTTAAATTCCCAGTTGAGATTTTGATCAGAGTAGAAAATGAAATGAAATCTTTGAGTTTTACGTCCCACGATTATGCCGGTTAGGCTAAAGGAGACGGTGATGATGAGAAATGAGTGAAACGGTGGAATGAAGAAAGTGGGAGGAAACGGGAGAACCCTGAGAAAACCCACGAGCACGGTGTTTGTCCACCACAAAATCCACACGGCGCGAGCTGGGATCGAACCAGGGTCCCCAAACACCGAAGGTGAACCTTCTACCACTGAACCACCGCCAAATGCGTTTCCTGAGGCCAATTCAAACGTTTTCCATAAATCTATTCTCCCTGTCCGAAGAACGGGCTTTTCAACTCATCATCCCATAGGTATTCTGCTTTTTTTGGCAGGTAACTTGCAGCGACTGAGAAGCTTCCTTGTTCTACAATCTTCCGCTAACCTCTTCCTTTTCACGTACGATTTTTCTGTTTTGATATCGTCCATTAATTGCAGTCACCTTCGCCCCCTCCCTATCTTTCCTGCCACCATACCCTCTAGCACATCCCATATGATACACTTCCTTCCTAGTCAATGTCTCAACCATTCTCTCTCTTCCTCTTCTTAATAACATCTAAAATTGTTCTTCCTCACCATTTCTCAACATGCCCGGAGCTATTTTTTCCATTCTTCTCCACACCTACATTTAGAAGCATGTCAACTACTCGGCCATAAAATTCTGCAATAGTGCTGTAGAACTGATATGATTTCGGCTGCTTCTGAGTCTGGCTGGGTCACAAGGTCATTGGGTCAGTCCGGGTTAGCGAGTCAGAGAGAGTCTGACCTCAGTGACCCATGTTATTACTGCAGATACGATAATGACTTTAGGCATGAAACTTTCACATACCTGATAAAAAAAAGTAACTGTTTCATTCTGAAATTCTCACGCGTTTATATCCTGACAGATCATGCAGTTATCTTTCAGTGCATTGTTTTAACGTACACAACAAAAAGGGAAAGAAAATTATATATGTAGTTACAAGAGAAAGGAGGGAGTCATGCCTTATTGAATTACTTGGACATTATAAAACTCATTCATGCTCTCACTGTGTGTGATGATATTTCGTTGTTTCCGGATCACGCCGGGTCAAATCGGCCAACTGTGGGTTCCGATTCTGTCCGAGTCACCGGATTCGACTCCTTAAGAGTCACGGATAAAGTATTTCATGATTCATTTCACCACCGTGCATAGTTATTTCTTTCGTAAATTAAAATAAACTTAAGTATACGCTTGACTATAAACATATTAGGTGAGTATACGCCTTATACTCCTGTATAAGCCCCATTACATCGGGAAATCTTAGTTATAACTTAGAGCATTGCTCCATCCAAGCAACGCTGGGAACCATACGTTCCGATTAATCGGGTATGCCCCGTTTTAAGATCACAAAATGTTGCTCAATTTTGTTTGAAATCCTAGTAATATCGGAGAATGTTGTCTCACCAAGCAACGCTGCATACCATTCGTCCCGATTAATTGCAATAGTCCCATTTTGTGATCACAAAATATTGTCCGATCTTTTTTTTTTTTTTTTTTTTTAATCCTTGTTATACCTGAAATCCTTGCTTCACCCAAATAACACTGGTTACAATACGTCTCCGTTAATCGACGTTGTCCACTTTTGAGATCACAAATTATTGCCCAAATATTGTCTTTTGTAATTCTAATTATACCGGAGAGTTCTGCCTCACCCAGTAACGTTGGTTACCATACGTTCTGATTAATTGAGATTTTTCCCGTTTCCAGATCACAAAATATTGCCCGATTTTTTTTTAAATAGTGGACTCACTTTGTCCCGATATTTTATTTTAACGTGTATAGTTTTTTAAAATTTATTTTAACGCAATGGTTAAATTAAATTGATTAATTAACAACTTTTGGAAGTACTAGAGTTCTACAGAAACTCGTATAGCTATGTCACATGTCTACCATCTATATAAAGAGTTTTCAGCGTTATGTCTTCACAGTGAATACATAAGATTAACATATTCACCGGTAGGAAAATTAAGTATGTTTGGCTCATATATTTAAATTTTAAGAAGTATTGTATAATTGTAATGACTTTCATACGTGCGTCGTTCAGTATATGTTTCCCTAAACTGTAAAATATTTATTTTTGAGGTATATTAGTTAACTATATATACATTTGTAGGTAGGTCCTTCCTCACCTCTTCACGTAACCACCATTGAGATTCTGGCATTTGCCTCACCGTAGCACCAATTTGTCCAAACGCTTTGCAATAAATAAATAAATAAATAAATAAATCAGGGCTCTCCTCACATTCCGATTCATTTCTTTATCTGTTTCGAAACGGTTGCCTTGCAACGAAGGCTTTTATACCGGGAAAAGATGGAAATACGACGGTCCCTACGAAAGTTTTGAGATAACGCATTGTTCTGGCACAGTATTTGAATTACAACCAATTGCGTTCGGTAGTGGTATCCAGAGCGAAGAAGCAAAGCAAGTTTCAACTCTCCTCGCTTATCGGCGTGGCCGTATCGCCTTCACTTGTCTGTTGATGTGAGCAGTATTCGGCTGTCCAGAATGGAGGTCGAAAGGGAACATTTTCGGGCAATGATCCTTTACGATTTCAAAAAGTGGTTTGAACGAGACACAAAGCCTTGACAGTTTGCAGGGGGCATTTGGGGATTTTGCTCCTTCCTTCAAGTGCTGCAATTTTTCGGTGGTTTGGTGAATTCAGAAGAGACCGGACATCGCTTAAGGTTGGTTTAAAGGGACAAGTTTTGCCGATAGATAGCACTATAGTCTATGTGTCTCTCCCATGTATTTTTTTGCCTTTCACGAAAATTCACGATTTCTCTTACAAATTTCAAGCTACAGACTTCAAATTTTTAGAAAAGGAACTTCATAATCTATCTAAGGCAATAATCCGTGCCGATTTTTTATTTAAAAATTTTTTCATTGTTGAAATGGCTTGATTGCTGAAATGTATATCCAAAACTTTAACAATGGAACTGTTTCAACAATGAAGAAAATTTTAAATAAAAAATTGGCACAGGTTGTTACCTTTAATAGATTATGAAGTCCCTTTTCTAAAAATTTGAAGTCTCTAGGTTGAATTTTGTAAGAGAATTTGTAAATCTTCTTGAAAGGTAAAAAAAAAAAACAAAAAAATACATGGGAGAGATACGAAGACTGTAGTGACATCTATTTGCAAAACTTGTCCTTTTACACTAACCTTAAAGATGAAGAGAGAGCTGGACGTCCGGCAAAAGCTGTGTCAGATGAAAACATTCCCGCTGCTCGTAACTCGGCGCTAAATTGAGGCTGTATTGGGAGTGTGGCAGGCGTTCCCACCCTAATTCTCCAATTTTCTGTTTTGTTCGCATGTTGAGTGAGTATGTGCGTTATCATCAAAAATAGAGCAAAGGTCGCTTATGTCGAATTGCATTTCTCTGAAGAACAGTTCAGGTTCTACATAAGCGACCTGGTATCATGTCAACTGGTGATGAAGTGAATCGGAATGTAAAGAAAGTGCTAGTCAACTGGTGATGAAGAAGTGAATCGGAATGTAAAGAAAGTGCTAGTCAACTGGTGATGAAGAAGTGAATCGGAATGTAAAGAAAGTGCTAGTCAACTGGTGATGAAGAAGTGAATCGGAATGTAAAGAAAGTGCTAGTCAATTGGTGATGAAGAAGTGAATCGGAATGTAAAGAAAGTGCTAGTCAATTGGTGATGAAGAAGTGAAACGGAATGTAAGGAAAGTGCTAGTCAATTGGTGATGAAGAAGTGAAACGGAATGTAAGGAAAGTGCTAGTCAATTGGTGATGAAGAAGTGAAACGGAATGTAAGGAAAGTGCTAGTCAATTGATGATGAAGAAGTGAAACGGAATGTAAGGAAAGTGCTAGTCAATTGGTGATGAAGAAGTGAAACGGAATGTAAGGAAAGTGCTAGTCAATTGGTGATGAAGAAGTGAAGCGGAATGTAAGGAAAGTGCTAGTCAATTGGTGATGAAGAAGTGAAACGGAATGTAAGGAAAGTGCTAGTCAACTGGTGATGAAGAAGTGAAACGGAATGTAAGGAAAGTGCTAGTCAACTGGTGATGAAGAAGTGAAACGGAATGTAAGGAAAGTGCTAGTCAATTGGTGATGAAGAAGTGAAGCGGAATGTAAGGAAAGTGCTAGTCAATTGGTGATGAAGAAGTGAAGCGGAATGTAAGGAAAGTGCTAGCCAATTGGTGATGAAGAAGTGAAACGGAATGTAAGGAAAGTGCTAGTCAATTGGTGATGAAGAAGTGAAACGGAATGTAAGGAAAGTCCTAGTCAATTGGTGATGAAGAAGTGAAGCGGAATGTAAGGAAAGTGCTAGTCAATTTGTGATGAAGAAGTGAAACGGAATCTAAGGAAAGTGCTAGTCAACTGGCGATGAAGAAGTGAAGCGGAATGTAAGGAAAGTGCTAGCCAATTGGTGATGAAGAAGTAAAGCGAAATGTGAAGAAAATGCTAAACAGTCAGAGCCCTAATTTTTTGCAAAAGGTTTGGACAAATTGATGCAACAGTAAGACAAATACCTAAATCTCAATGTGGATTATGTGGAGAGGTGAGAAAGGAACTACCTAAACATGTATATATAGTTTATAAATGTATCTTAAAAATAACTTTTTTAAGGCTCAGCGAAACTTATTTATTGAACTAGCCACGTAGTTACTTAGTAAACATGACGTAATGAATGCAGTAGAAACGTGGCAAAAACTTCCGTATACCATCTGTCTAAAAATTTGTCGTTTGAGACTACATCCAATCCAGAACTGATGTCTTGAACACTTGACTCTCCTTGGAAACACATCCACACACACTAGTTTGTGGTAGAGTGGCAAAAACTTCCGTATACCCTATGCCTAAAAATTTGCCTCTTGAGACTGCAGCTAATCCAGAACTGATGTCTTGAACACTTCACTGTCCTTGGAAACACATCCACACACACTAGTTTGTGGTAATGTGGCAAAAACTTCCGTATACCGTATGTCTAAAAATTTTGCCTCTTGAGACTGCAGCTAATCCAGAACTGATGTCTTGAACACTTGACTCTCCTTGGAAACACATCCACACACACTAGTTTGTGGTAATGTGGCAAAAACTTCCGTATACGCTATGTCTAAAAATTTTGCCTTGTGAGGCTGCAGCTAATCCAGAACTGATGTATTGAACACTTCACTGTCCTTGGAAACACATCCACACACACTAGTTTGTGGTAACGTGGCAAAAACTACCGTATACCCTATGTCTAAAAATTTTGCCTCTTGAGACTGCAGCTAATCCAGAACTGATGTCTTGAACACTTCACTGTCCTTGGAAACACATCCATACAGACTAGTTTGTGGTAAAAACTTCCGTATACCCTATGCCTAAAAATTTGCCTCTTGAGACTGCAGCCATTTCCCAACAGCGTTCATTTCCCGTCACTTTGTAAGAGAAGAAGTAATTCTCATTTTTCCTCCAACGCCTCCCCCCAAAAATCACGTGCATTTATTAGCATTTTTGCATCGGGTTTGCATACAGTTTGTGATAACGCAGTTTGTTAGTGACAATTCGATTCACTGTTTTCGCAGGCAGTCCTGCAAACTCTTTGGCGAGGTAAGTTATTGTGAACCAGCGATTGGATTGCACTTTTCCGTCAACGGGTTCCTGTCTGAATACTAGGCCTTCCGCTACGCTCATCAACGTGAACGTTCGAACGCCCTTTCCGATACTCCATGCAACATTGTTTGACCTTCCCTTCACTCATTACTATAGGTTCGTAGTTGACATATCATTCGCGATGGATGTCAGCTGCATTCTGTCCTTTGGCATTCAGAAATCATATGCTAAATCTCACTTCACATTTAACCGGATTTTGTTTCACGGCAGACATTTCACCTTATTGCTGCTCGCATGTACGCAACTCCACTCGAACAATTCTAGTTGGGGTGCTATCTGTCAAAATTTAGCAGAAAACTTCAGATTGTGATAAGAAGGAGCCACTTTGCAGACAGATTGAGGAAGATATACAGATTTATTTAAGAAGTGGAGCCCTCCTCGAAAGTGATGTAAATTCAATATGGCGGCTTTAATTCAAAATGGCGCCACATTTTGCGATTTTCAGTTCGATTTCTTAATACGTAACATATGAGAGTGTTTGGTATCAATTTACATGTTTTCTCTTTCAAGAATGCCATTTTTTGTGTTAAAAATATGCTAGAATCAGTACATGAGGACTTACACTCATAAGCAATTGAATTATATATATTTTATTTCTAGCATACGGAAAACATATATGACAGTTGACATATTAAAAATATTTTTGTTATGATTTAATTATAGTTTTAACTGTGTTACTACAATCCTAACTATTTTCCTAATTCTGTTTCTCTTTTCCTCTTTTTTTCGGGTGTATTACAGGTCAATGGTTAATCTGCAGAAATTCCTCCTTAAGCTGTTTGGAGACATTTTCCAGTAGTTACGACGTCCTGACTTCATGTGTTAATTATTTAACATATCATGGAAAAACATAGAAATTTCCAACTTGTGCCTGAATCTGAACTTGGATCCAACCAGCCAGTGGTGACATCGACCTTAAATTGGTCTTTGTGTATCATATGTGAGAATCCTGATGTGAGTGATTTGTGTTGCCCAGCAAATTTTCGTAACACAAAGAACAAAAATTCTGGGTGCATATCCTTGGCTAGAAATTTCGAACAATTCAAAGAAATTGGGGCGTTACCCACAAATATTAACTTGGAGAGATTTGATGAAGGACACGGTAGAGTGGAAAAAACATTCTTGGAGAGAAAAGCTAAGTGGCATAAATCCTGTGTACTGAATTTCAATTCAACAAAATTGGAAAGAGCTAAAAAGAGGAAACGAAGTAGTGGAGATAGTGAACACTTGAGCTCCTTCCAACGGGAGAGACTGAGAAGATCATCATGCTCTTCAAGTCCATTTATAGATGTGTGCCTTTTCTGTAAAATTCCTGGTTCGGGAAGTGATCCACTATTCAACGTTACAACTTTCCAAGTTGACGAAAAAGTCCGTGCGTGTGCAATTCTTCAACAGGACCAAAAGTTGCTTTCGAAACTATCCGCAGGCGATATGATTGCACAAGAGGCCAAATATCATGCTAAACGTCTGACGAGATTATACAATAAATGTAGAACAGTGACTGAAAGAACAACAAATAGTTCAGTTCAGTTATGCGAGAGCGTTGCTTTTGCAGAATTGATAGACCACATAGAATTCATCACTAAAATTTCCTCAGAGTCTAGCCCAGTTTTCAAAATGTCGATATTAACTAAAATGTACGCTTCCCGAGTCTCTCAAATGTTAGGAACTTCTCTAAGTGAACTTGTAAATGTAAATACTTCACGCTTACGCCAAGGGATTCTTTTACATTTCCTTCATCTTACAGCACAGAAGTCTGGACGCGAGTACCTTCTTGTTTATGATAAAGATGTTGGCGATGCTGTGCGTAACGCATGTCAGCCCAACTCAGACGCTGATGCTATTGCTCTTATGAAAGTATCAAAAATAATCCGGCAGGAGATGGCCGATCACCAGTGTGAATTTCAAGGAGAATTCACTGCAGATTGTCAGACAGCGTCAGTACCCCGAGGATTACTTGCTCTTGTCAAAATGATACTTTATGGTTCTTGTATGGAAGAAAACAGAAAATAACTCAACAACGTTGACTGTATCTCAGCTTCTTATGTACGGTATGCTAACTCGCAAGCCTGGTGGTTCAGGAAATCTTCATAGTTTAGAGCATGAGCTACCACTTCCAATATACTTAGGAATGATGATACATGCAAAGACCCGAAAAAAGAACTGATGACAGCTCTTCATGACCTGAGTCTCCCAATATCTTACGCCAGAGTTCTGGAGATTTCTTCATTACTCGGTGCAAGAGCCTTAAACAGTATGAGGAAGAGGACATTGTTTGTCCAATTAACCTGAGAAAGCAACTGTTTACAGTAGCTGCTTACAACAACATTGACCATAATCCTACAAGTTCAACTTCAGAGAGTTCTTTTCACGGGACAAGTATATCGATATTTCAACAAGTCACGCCAGAATGCCACGGTATTCCGAGAAGCCTGAAATTCCCGTTTCCACAAACCGATCATAAATTGCGTAATGTTCTCGAACTTCAAGATGATTTTTGTGTTGTGCTACCGGGATTCCTCAAAACAAACAAACCAGAAGTGCCAACATGTTCATCAACAACAGCGGCTGCTATATGGAATGGAGAAGCGTATCTGGAAAAAGAGCAAGAACTGGAGTGGTTGTGGTTACAGCGAGTTTCAAATCAGACAACACAATCCAATGAGGCTATACCTTGGGGTTCTTTCCATGGTAATCTCCCTTCTACGCCAAAAGAGTTCTTACCATCTGTATGCAGTATGCTCCTATTATTTCGTGAAGATTCTTCATCTGTGGCCAAGGTGAAGCATGGCATGGACATTGTTAAGCACATAACCTAACATCTGAATGGGGATCAAACTCCAGTCATTGCAATGGATCAGCCTCTCTTTGCACAAGCAAAACTTATACAATGGAACTGACCAGAAGAATATTGAGAAGGAAACAATGTTCAGAGCATTTCACATAGAGTAAGCTTTCCTACGAGTAATTGGACTGTGGATGAAGGACAGTGGTATTGAAGGTGTCCTGATTTGCACTGGTCTCTACTCTTCTGCTTCAGTGGATGTCTGTCTGAAAGTTGTACATGTTGTTAAAGCGAGAAGACCATCAAATCATAGCAGCTACATTGTTCCAATTACTTCACGAGGCCCACAAAGAATATGGAGAGAACCTCGATATTCGATAGGTGGTGCAACACTACATGCAAAGAAAGTCCTATGTTCCAGTACTGGGAAAAGTGCCTGCAACTTGAAATTCTGCTACTTCTGTTTGTACGATCCATTCGGCAAGGTAACTACCAAATGTATCGTGAGTGTCTCAAAGAAATGCTTCCGTGTTTTTTTGTCCTAGATCATCACCACTATGCAAGATGGACACCTCCACTTAAAAGACTTGGCCGAAGCAGAAACTAAACTTCCGCGTGTACATGAAGCATTCATGTCTGGAAAATTCTCGTCCAGAAAAGTAACCGTTTATTTTCTGATATCAGCATAGACCAAGGTCACGAGCAACACAATGCACTTGTAAAAGAAGATGGAGGAGTAGTGGGATTCACAGAAAATCCAGCAGCTTTACGAAGATGGATGATTAGTGGTCCAGAAGTACAGCGCCTTCTTCAAGACTTTGATAAATCAAGTAGTGAAGTACTTTTTGAGAGACAGAATCAACAACACCATGAAGAATATCCGGCATTCCAGGCGAAGTTTAGAGAAAAAGTACTGGCTGTGAAAAATAGTTTTAAGGAATTCGGTAATCTATTCTTAGATTGTGGTAAAGATTTTATTGTAATAGATAGGTAAAGTTATTATTGACCAAAAAGTGGTTCATGCAATCACAACAGCAGAAGATGGAGGAAAAATTCTTTATAAAGCTTTTGTTGAAAACCGATTGATGCACAAATCAGAAACGATTTTTTAACCACTTACGAAAAATCGTCTTTGTCTTTTCAGCACACCCATTTATTCTAATCCAAAGAATCAGAACATTATAAAAGTGCTAAAAACAGATGTGCAGTTGTTCTTACGCCTCTTCCTTGTTAGCAAAACGCGAAACATGGATCTGCTAGAATTCTTCAAGTATGGAAACCAGCCATTCCCTCCGTCTCTTTCCACTAATGGAGGAATTCACCGAGGAAACAAATCAGAAATTGTTCCACTTCTGGAAAAGGTCCTAAACACCGAGGAATATAAATCTCCTGAGAATTCAAACCCTATGTTATATGATGCCTCCGTTCTTCCCAATATGATCAGACCACGTGCATCAAAAACCTTTGAAGACTATTATCACGCTGATTTCCAGCCCTTTTGCGGGACATTGATAATTTGAAACCTCAACGGATCAACCTGATATGTGATAGTTATATTTCACCAAGTCTAAAATCTTTCGCTCGTTGAAAACGTGGTGCTGGGACACGAAGTAAAGTTCAACCAAATGGTCCAATTCCAAATAAATGGCAAGATTTTCTAAGGAATACCGAAAATAAGGAGGAGCTCTTTCAACTTCTCGCCACCCTTGCAACAAAGCATATCACGACAGTGCAAGTAGTGTCTACTGTGCGTGATTCTGTCGTTGGAAACATTAATCCATAATCCCTTTAATTGGAGAAAATTTCCAGTTCCATGAGGAAGCGTATTGCAGAATAATTCTGCACCTGAAAGATGTTGTGGAAGCTGGGTTCCAAAATGTAGTTCTTCGCACTGTTGACAGTGATGTTTTTGTTCTTGCAGTTGCTTATTATTTCCGTTTAGCAGCGCTTGGTTTGGAACAGCTCTGAATCTTATTTGGAGTAGGACATAACAGAAGATTTGTTCCAGTACACGGCATTGTCAAAACGATTGGTAGAGAGAAGTCTGAGGCACTTCCTGGATTCCATGCCTACAGTGGATGCGATACTGTTTCAATGTTCAACGGAAAGGAAAGAAATCCGCATGGAAAGTATGGAATCAGAACAATGAAGTAACCTCGGTTTTTCTGACACTTCCTGCTCCCCAACCATCACTTGCAGATGACGTGCTAACAAGTCTCGAGCGTTTCGTAATTCTTCTTTGCGATCCAACAAGCTCATAAATCAATGTTTATGTGGTAAGAAAAGAACTCTTCACTAAAAAGAATAGGCCGATTCAAAATCTACGGCCAACTAGCGCAGCACATAAACAGCATGTTTTAAGAGCAGCTTTCCAAGTAGGACACGTGTGGGGACAAGCTATGAACCGAAATCCTCAAAAATCTTCTCCTAGTGAATGGGGGTGGTGTGTAAATGATCATTCGTGGACACCAGTATGGTCTCATTTACCGGATGTGTGGAGTGCCTGCAAGCAATTCGTGAAGTGCAGTTGTAATTATGAATGCATTTCCCGTGTGTGTGGGTGCGTGAAATCAGGACAGCATTGCATAGTTATGTGCAGGAACTGCCAAGACAACTGTGGAATCAACTAAGGAACAGTCAGTTTTGTTGAAACTGTTTCAAGTTTTTATTTTAAGTTTTCAAAAGTTTTAATAATCGTTTTTGTTTTACTTTTCAAAATATTCAATACTTTTATTCTCTCTTTCCTCATGATGTTGCTAAATATAGTTTATAAGCTGCTATAAGAGGAAACTGATATTATAAGAAACATTGTTTATCATTTACTTTTTCTTTCAAACTGTAATCACTTGTACTGTACTGACTTTTGAGATAGAAATGAATAATGTTCTTCAAAAAGAAAACTGGAGTTTATTTCGTATTATACGAGCTCGATTTTTTGGTAGGAAATCCAGACATTCAAACTGCACCTGGTCTATCATTATCAACAAGTGAAATAAAAATTTCAATTCAATACTTGATGTCATTTTGGATTACAGACGACATATTAAATTCATACCTTTTGGTTGATGCCTCTCCACCCTCTATATTCACTCCGTATCTTCGCCGTCATCAAGGCAAACAGGTAAATAACAGTTGCTAAAGCTACTAGTCAAATATTCTAATTCATTTACTGTTGAGTGTATGTCTTCATGTACTCATTTTAGCCTCTTTTTAACGTGAAAAATGACATCCTTGAGCAGAAAAACATATAATTTGATACCAAACACTCTCAGGAATGATAGGAATGTATTAAACAGGCGAAATTAAAATCCTAATATGTGACGCCATTTTGAATTAGAGCCGCCATCTTGAATTCACATCACTTTCGGTGATGGCTCCACTTCTTAAACAAATGTATATACCATCCTCAATCAGTCTGCAAAGTGGCACCTTCTTATCATAATTTGAAGTTTTTTTTTTCGTGAGGCTCCTCAACTATATTTCTGTTGCAAGCATAGATTTCCAGTGAATACTGTTGCGTATACTTCTGCGCATGCTTAGCTTCATCAGTATTGATAAACCCGCGTAAAAAGTATCGCCTTTTTTATACGTGTGCCTCGTATTTACGTTTGGTCGTATTATTTTTCATTGTAGCTATTGATTCATTGCAAAATAAACTTTCTTCTTTCTTTCTTTTTTTTTAAAAAAAAGGTTGTCTCACAGTCAGCTGTTAAAGTTATGGTAATTCTAATCTCAACATGCAGTGAACCATAATCAATGAAAACTTGAAGTGAAATTGATTATGATTTCGTCAAGTACTTTCAAACAGAATTTTGTAACAATATATTTATCATGCAACAATGGCAACCAAGTAACGGCTATTAAAGTTTTATTTTACTCAAAATTTGTAGGTCTGGGATTTTTCTAATTTGTTTCAAAAAGAAAAGTTTGGTACTTGTAACGAAGAACTTGTTTAGCGCAACCTCAACATATAAAATTTAATAAAGAAAGCTATGACTTCAGATAGCATGAATGTTCGTAAGAAGAAAGTGTACCATCCCAACTATTCGAAGCACAACACTTTTGTTGGATGTGAAAATAGATTACTCATCACAGATTACGAGAGGCCAAGCTGTTTCACACCACCTGAACTGTATACAGTAGCATTCGGTGAGGCAGATACCACAATATCTAACAAAATCCGTTGTCTTCCATATTCGGCTAATATTAATGGCAATGACCGAATAATGCAAGCGTCTCGACAGAAGTACATTGATAGACAACAATTTTTCGCAGGTGATAATACAATTGCGAATATTCGCAATTCAAATCAAGAGAGGTATAAAATTATATCGGAAATACCGTCTATTTGTGGACGAGGAATGACAGGTGATTATATTAGAGTTGTATCAAAATCCGAATGTGAGAAAGCAGAAGTAACGAACAGTAAGGGTACTAAATACATTGAGGTACCTCCAAACTGTGAAATTGAATGGATAGATACTCAGAAGTTTCGTTCACACGAAAGAGAAGCTCCTATGATATATTATCTTGATACATCACTCACTAGGAACTTAAGAAGACGTTATCACCAGTGCCATACCGGTAAGAATCTTAAGGTAGTAACACCAGTGTTGGATTTAAAGAAAAATATGGAACAGGATACCATACTGAAACCTAGCAAGACATCAAGGGACAGAAACGAACGCGAAAGAAATGGCATAGTGTTCAAACAAACTGGTAATAACTCATATCCTGTTTTACGAAGACAGACAGACAGTTTCAAAAGAGGAATGCGTAAAGAGATCACTGCACATAACAATCCATCAACAAATGGACAAGGAGATTATAAAGCTATGATCCTGAAAAAGGCATTAAAGCTAAAGAGAGACAGAAAACCCAACAACAGTACGGGTATTATTGTAATACGACCTAAAAGTGAGCAAAACAGTCTTGTACCGAGCAAACGACTTTCAATTGTCAACTGTACACAGCCGGACAGGAAACCTAGAGGCACTAAAAATTCGCCCACTACAAAAAATAAACTTTCCAAATCGTCTTCATCAATCATAATACACAGTTCTTCGTTTACGTTCTCAAATCCATCTATTACGAAAGAAGAAACTGAATCGTCGTCCAGAGCAATTCTACTCAAAGATACTGTGAAGAACTTCAAATATTTCAGAAGATCGTATAAAAAGAACTTGGGTAGTGTCGTTAAGATCAATATTAAAAAGAAATGTAACCAAACTCAAGTTAGAAAACAACACAAATACACAAGAGAAAAAGTAAGCAAATCTAAGAGAACATGGGTAAGCGATTCTAGTAGCAGTATCTCTAAATCTGTTTCATCATTGTACTTATCAACGGTTTCATCTCCTTCATCGCAGGAGTGCATAAATACAAATTACAGCAGAAAGAAATGTGATCTTAGCCCTGAACCAGTCATTTGTCTGTATAACAGATTTACTCCGCATTCAAGACCTAGAACAACGTCCAAAATGGACCGAAGCAATTCTCCATTGTTGGCCAAACTCCCGCCGAAGAAAAAGTATGTAGATTCAAGTTTGCGTTCAAAAGTTCGTCCCAATAAACGATCTTCTTCGCGAGCCAAGGACGCTAATGAGTTTAGGATTAAAGATGTGTGTCGTTATATAGTGAGCAGTCAAACTTTTGATAATTTCAATATGTTAAATTTAAGCTTCGTTGCTTACCCGGTCGCGAAAGTATTGTGTAGTATTTTTAACGGCTTCAAACAGACTCTTAGGCTTTTGCGTAATGGACTGAATGGATTAACTCGTCAACACAAAAAGGGACAATAATGTTAGGAAAAAATAATGGTTTATTCTAATTTTCTGCATCTTCAAGTTATAGTGCATCATATCCATATGTATATTTATGCAATTCCTGGCTTTCTGTGTAACTTACTTTTTTAAAAGGAAAATATACATAATAATATTAATAATAATGGAACTTAATTAAGTTTTTCTGTTCAATTAACCCCTTGATCTCATCTCTGTGGATATAGTGCAGAACCTCACGCCCATGGTAAGCGGAGTAGTACAAGAAAATTATCAACCACATTGGCTGCCAATACCATAAAGTGATCAGAGCGTTGGACTCAGTTTTGTAACATGGACTCTCACGTGCATCACTGGAACGTTCATATTCTACAGACTTAGCTTCGTGCTCGACATCAGCTACATCGGAATATTCGGAGTCACTACATTCATTCTCCTCTACCTGCAGAACATAATCTTGCAAACTATAACACTCAATGACCTACAGCTTCTGTGAAACAAAGTACACAAGAACAAAAACACACGTCTCATAAATAACAGGGATTCGTACCCTCATCAACTGATGGCATAACGATCGTGCTTTGCTCATTGCTTGTAATGGTCTTGTACTCTAATGTCACAGCAGGTGCATTTCGCCAGCCCCCCCACCTTAGAGTTTCGAAACAAAACCTATGCCAATCGTTTGTGCTACGTTTGTGCCGGAATGTACCGAAAAAATTTTCGTTTGTACCACTTCCGGTACGAAGTTGGCAGCCCCCCCCACCTTGGAATTTCGAAACGAACCCTATGGCAATCGTTTGTGCTACGTTTGTGCCGGAATGTACCGCAAAAATTTTCGTTTGTACCACTTCCGGTACGAAGTTATAAGGGTTTTAAAGTGGGGGGGCTGGGGAAACGGCAGCCCCCCCACCTAGGAATTTCAAAACAAAACCTATGCCAATCGTTTGTGCTACGTTTGTGCCGGAATGTACCGCAAAAATTTTCGTTTGTACCACTTCCGGTACGAAGTTATAAGGGTTTTAAAGTGGGGGGGCTGGAGAAACGGCAGCCTCCAAACTTGGAATTTCGAAACAAAACCTATGCCAATCGTTTGTGCTACGTTTGTGCCGGAATGTACCGTAAACATTTTCGTTTGTACCACTTCCGGTACGAAGTTATAAGGGTTTTAAAGTGAGGGGCTGGAGAAACGGCAGCCTCAAAACTTGGAATTTCGAAACAAAAACTATGGCATTCGTTTGTGCTACGTTTGTGCCGGAATGTACCGTAAACATTTTCGTTTGTACCACTTCCGGTACGAAGTTATAAGGGTTTCAAAGTGGGGGGGCTGGGGAAACGGAAGCCTCAAAACTTGGAATTTCGAAACAAAAACTATGGCATTCGTTTGTGCTACGTTTGTGCCGGAATGTACCGCAAAAAATTTTGTCTGTACCACTTCCGGTACGAAGTTATAAGGGTTTCAAAGTGGGGGGGCTGGGGAAACGGAAGCCTCAAAACTTGGAATTTCGAAACAAAAACTATGGCATTCGTTTGTGCTACGTTTGTGCCGGAATGTACCGCAAAAAATTTTGTCTGTACCACTTCCGGTACGAAGTTATAAGAGTTTTAAAGTGGGGGGCTGGAGAAACGGCAGCCTCAAAACTTGGAATTTCGAAACAAAACCTATGTCAATCGTTTGTGCTAGGTTTGTGCCGGAATGTACCGTAAACATTTTCGTTTGTACCACTTCCGGTACGAAGTTATAAGGGTTTTAAAGTGGGGGGCTGGAGAAACGGCAGCCTCAAAACTTGGAATTTCGAAACAAAAACTATGGCATTCGTTTGTGCTACGTTTGTGCCGGAATGTACCGTAAACATTTTCGTTTGTACCACTTCCGGTACGAAGTTATAAGGGTTTCAAAGTGGGGGGGCTGGGGAAACGGAAGCCTCAAAACTTGGAATTTCGAAACAAAAATTATGGCATTCGTTTGTGCTACGTTTGTGCCGGAATGTACCGCAAAAATTTTGTCTGTACCACTTCCGGTACGAAGTTAAAAGGGTTTTAAAGTGGGGGGCTGGAGAAACGGCAGCCTCCAAACTTGGAATTTCGAAACAAAACCTATGTCAATCGTTTGTGCTAGGTTTGTGCCGGAATGTACCGTAAACATTTTCGTTTGTACCACTTCCGGTACGAAGTTATAAGGGTTTTAAAGTGGGGGGCTGGAGAAACGGCAGCCTCAAAACTTGGAATTTCGAAACAAAAACTATGGCATTCGTTTGTGCTACGTTTGTGCCGGAATGTACCGCAAAAAATTTCGTTTGTACCACTTTCGGTACGAAGTTATAAGGGTTTTAAAGTGGGGGGGGCTGGAGAAGCGGCAGCCTCCAAACTTGGAATTTCGAAACAAAACCTATGGCAATCGTTTGTGCTAGGTTTGTGCCGGAATGTACCGCAAAAATTTTTGTCTGTACCACTTCCGGTACGAAATTGTAAGGGTTTTGAAGTGGCGGGATGGAGAAACGGCAGCGCCCCACCTAGGAATTTCAAAGCAAAATTTATGTCAATCGTTTGTGCTAGGTTTGTGCCTGAATGTACCGCAAAAATTTTCGTTTGTACCACTTCCGGTATGAAGTTATAAGGTTTTAAAGTGGCGGGCTGGAGAAACGGCAGCCTCCAAACTTGGAATTTCGAAACAAAAACTATGCCAATCGTTTGTGCTACGTTTGTGCGGGACAAAAATTTTCGTTCGTACCACTTCCGGTACGAAGTTATAAGGGTTTCAAAGTGGGGGGGCTGGAGAAACGGCAGCCTCCAACCTTGGAATTTCGAAACCAAACCTATGCCAATAGTGTGTGCTACGTTTCTGCCGGAATGTGCCGCAAACATTTTCGTTCGAACCACTTCCGGTACGTAGTTATAAGGGTTTTCAAGTGGGGGGGATGGAGAAACGGCAGCCTCCAACCTTGGAATTTCGAAACAAAACCTATGCCAATCGAGTGTGCTA